>NW_023425542.1:600000-1027500 GCF_014108245.1 Pipistrellus kuhlii
TCCAAAAACCATCTAGCACTTTCCCACAAAATATGGGTAAGAGGTAGGGATGGTTGTGTTCAGACTTAGTGAAGTGGGTTTCTCACCTCTCCAAAGCGGTGGCTCACTGAGGACACATGTTATTCTGATTTAACAGGCGCTGTCCTCATCTCACCCTACTTGACACTTTAAGTTTTCTGGTTGAGGGTGTTGGTGGCAGGCTGAGGAAATATGCAAATGACCTGCCAACTGGAAGAAGGAGCTCCTGTACAAGACGACAGAACTGGAACCCACAGGGATTCCAACAAGTTTGGACAATGGGCAAAATCTAAGAAATGACATCTCACCTGTCCTTCTAAAGCAATGACACAAAAATGTAATGGGGAGGAAAATCCTAGAGCTCTAGGTTTAAAATAAGAGCATTTTACTGGGCCATAAAGATGGTTGCCAATAAAGGTAAGGACTTGAGGCCACGTGACTAATGGACTCTAATTACTAGTTGACTGTTTACTGGTATAATGGAGACAGTGATGGCCCTGTCTCATTCTTTGGTAACCCCCTTAGAGCCTTCATTCGGTAAGCACTCCCCCCCCCCCCCCCCCCACATACCTCCTTATTTTCTTTTTACTCTTCCCTCTAATAAGTAGTACACATTATAGAAAATTTACAAACATAAAGAAACAGGACCAAGCCCTATACTAAATAGAGTCCTTTTATTATTTTGGCCTATTTTCATCTATTTTTTTTTTTCTCCCAATGAGATGTTCATATAATTGATTGATATACTTTTTCATTGTGCCTTCAGAGAAAATTTCCCCATGTTTATAAACATCTCTTAATGGCTACAAATAGCCCATCATATGGGTGTATCATTAGTTATTTAGCTCTTTCCAATTGTTGGATGGATTCTCACTTTTTTTCTGTAACCTGAAATGCAGACGGATTTATTCACAAAGCCACACATCATGGTTATATTAATGCTAGCACATAAAAAAACAGCCAAAATACCACTGTTTAAGGACATTAGTGTCTGAATTAGGTCCAGAGGAGAGGAGCCAGCTTGGTGAATGACTGGAAACCACAGCAAATAGGACTAAGGACAGGTTGGTGGAGCCATAGGGCGAGCTTTTGGAAAAGAGGGCTCCCAAAGCAGCCAAGAAGCTGAGTCTCAGGTAAGTCTAAGGGTTCTTCAGGTTCCCAAAAGGGACCTGGTTTTATGTATTCCATGTGCAGAAAGCCTTTCTTTGGAGAAGAGGCATGAAATCAACATTCAACAACTAAACTAGAGCATCAATAACCTAATCCAACCCCCAAACGTAACTGTTCCAAGAATTTGCTTCCAGTGCCATCTAGATTTGGCTTTCCTTCTTTTGCTATCTTCCCTCCCCTTCCCACAAGTTTTCTCTCAAAATTGTGAGACCACATTTGAACCTGACCATCCCAGTGGAGCCAGAATAATGAGAGGTTTATTAGAACGGTCACTCCATTACCTTGTTGCTAGTAATTATTGAAAACTAGTGGCCTGGTGCACAGATTCATGCACATTCAAAGGAAATTAATGAGAAGAAATATTTTAACATCGCTATTTGCCCTTTCTCTATAATAGAAGTGTCAACCAAATTCATGATCGACAATGACAGATCGAAACACACGTGCAATTGGCACCAGCAAGAGCTTTATATATAATATATGGTGCATGTGTGAGTCAACAGCCTTTTATATATATAGAATAAACTTGCTTAATTAGAATTGCTTTCTGATTTACTAGCTAAACTTTTTCCAGCCCAGTGAAGCACCACAGCAGTAAATATCAACACGAAGCAGATTATTATTGTAGATCACACAGGAAGAACAAAGGGTAAAATATTTAACTGCAGCAATGTTAAACTATATTCTGTGCAGTGAAAAAACCTGAAGTCATTTTCAAGGCCAACCATTTCTTCTTTTCAGTTGGGTCAAATTTCTAAGCTTTCTAAATCTGTTTTCCATCTAATGAAAAGAAAACAGGATTCCAGCAAGTTTCCTATCTACCTACTCCAGGACATCTGTGAAGATCAAATGAGATGAGGCACAGAAAAACACTTCACAGACATTTGGTTAAATTCTAAAATGTTTCCACCTGGCTATAAAGCAAGTCATGTTCCTGGGTTGCAGAAACTCCAAGGAGGCTAGTCATTAGGGAGAGGAAGCCGGGCTTTGCTATGTGATGTCATTACCTGGCGCCCACAGCCACTGTTTTCGGGCTGGCCTGGGCTGGGCTGTGGGCCACATTTTGTGCCATGGGGTCTTGGCAGCATTGGCTATGATCTAGTGGGGTGTCACCCTGGGGTGGTGGCGGACTCTGTGTCCTCCCTGGGGGAAGCCAAGTGTTGCTTTGTGGGTGCCAGGTCAGCAATGTTGTTTCTCTGTAAATAGCCAGTGCACATCACAGCAGCTCCTGCATTGAGTGTCTGACCCCTGGTGGTCACTGCCTGTCATAGCGACCAGTCAGATGGTTGGACACAGCATATTAGCCATATATAGATAGATAGATAGATAGATAGATAGATAGATAGATATAGATATAGACATAGACATAGACATAGTCATGGATATAGATATGTTTCACAGTGGGAAAAATCGAGGCTATTGAGTGTGACAACTACAAAACTTTCCCACAGACACTGGCCTCTGGCAGCCATCCCGAGAAGCACCAAACGCTTAAATCTTAGTGAGTTTTTTTTTTTTTTAATATATTTTATTAATTTTTTACAGAGAGGAAGGGAGAGAGATAGAGAGCCAGAAACGTCGATGAGAGAGAAACATCGACTAGCTGCCTCCTGGATGTGCCCGCAACCAATGCACATGCCCTTGACCGGAATCAAACCTGGGACCCCTCAGTCCGCAGACGGACGCTCTACCACTGAGCCAAACCGGCCTCAGCTTAGGTGAGTTCTTCATTCTGTCATTTTAGTTTCCTAGAAAGTGAGACCAAAGCATCTTTTGCTCCCAAATGGAAACTGGGAGAGAAAGGGCTACTTTCCACTCACAATCTGTGGAAATCAATGAAGGACAATGGAAATAGATTACAAACCATAACCACAGAGTCTGTTATACACTATGCACTATGCCATGGAGGGGCAGGGGCAGTGCTTCCATTTAGTTGCTGAATGAAGAGGACTGGTATTGAACACTGAACTACGTATTTCATACTTGCATGTATTACTTTATTGCTCCTTACTGCAGATCTAACAATTTAGTCCCATTTTATAGATGAAGTGAAGACTCAGAGAGGCTAAGAATTTCTCTATCCATTGCCAGTAATTAGAAGCCGTAGCCCGAATACAAATCCCGATTTCTGAGTATTCCAAAGTTCACACTGGGATGAAAGACATTAAAGGAGTGAATATGATGGTAGACCTTTGTATCTCATTGCAACAATATATAGGTATTTAAGGAAAGAGGAGGGGATTAGTTGTATGGCTTGAAAGGGCATGAAGACTTTTATGAAACAAGACCAACATTTTAAAAAACATTTTATTGATTTTTTACAGAGAGGAAGGGAGATGGATAGAGAGGGAAGTGACTGGTAGTGGGGGCCAGGGCCAATGAGTGGGTAGCGCCAGGCCAGCCAACGTGGGTGCCAGCAGGGGCCCTTCAATCGCCCTGCCGGTTGCCCCACAGATCGGCCCTGATTGCTAGCCAGGGCTAGGGAGCCTACCCATGCAGGAATTTCATGCACCAGGCCTCTAGTTTGTAATATTATATATGTATATGTTTTTTCCCCATCACCGTTTACCCCCATATATCATCTTTCACATCCCTCCACCCCCCTCCTTGTACTATAGTCACACCACGCTGTTGTCTGTGTCCATGATGCTAATGTTTTATTAAAACGACAAAAAACTAAGTTGCAGAGGAATCTATAAAGTATGATTCCATTTTTTTTTTTATAACCAACTATGCCAGTCAAGAGCCACCTGCGGCTCTTTGGCCCCTTGAGTGTGGCTCTTCCACAAAATACCACAGCCTGGATGAGTCTATTTTGAAGAAGTGGCGTTAGAAGAAGTTTAAGTTTAAAAAATTTGGCTTTCAAAAGAAATTTCAATCGTTATACGGTTGATATTTAGCTCTGTTGACTAATGAGCTTGCCGACCACTGACCTATGCAAATGCCTGAGGGATAATTTTAACCCAGGCCTGCATGAAAGATGAACAATGTCCCAGTTTTCAGTTCATGACTTTTACTAGTTCTTTTTGTCTCAGTGAGGACCTAGTCTGAAAGGACAGTTATGGATGTCACCTGAAAATGTCCACCTCCCCTTTCCTCGGTGATCCTAGTGCCTGTGTATAACAGAACTACAGAGAGGCGGCAGGGGGAGGGTAGGGACCAAGGGGAGGGGAAAAAGAGCAGGTAGCAGAGAAGGCTGCCCTTGGCTGTCCTTGGCCTCCCGCTGCCTACCCAGAATAGACCCTGCCTTTGAAGACATCACATGTAGTCCAGTCTATGCCACCTCATGTCCAACATAGGCCTCATTGCCCTTTAAAAGCTGTAGAGTCCAGATGAGTTCTGACATTTAATGTGGCTTCGGGTGAGGAGTTTAACAAGGACACTTGGCTTGGCACTGGTGTTTTGGATTTTGTCCCCAGCTTAGCCATCCCAAATGGGTTGAGAACATGTGAAAACAAAGGAGCGTCTCCGTGTGGAATGAACACTACCTGGGGATTGGGAAGGCTTGAGATTGATACTTTCTATGGGGGCTTGACCAAGTCTCTGCTCCTCTCTGGTGCTCAGTTTATTTATCTGTGAAATGGGCCTGGGTGGGGTTAGTCTGGATAACTTATAAGACCCTTTTCAACATGATGATTCTATTATCCAAGTCAAATATACTGTATTTCGGTACTTAGGGCATGGCACTCTCTTGTTTAGAACCAAGACACTGTGGGGAATAGGTAAGGAAAGCAAAACCTGGCAAATAAATGCTTTTCTGGGTCCACCAAGCTCCCATCCTACATCCTTCCTCACTATCATTGTAACCGAGTGGGTAGAAAACAAATAGAACATGAATTCTGTCCACTGCTCCTGGCAGGGGAAAACTGTGCCTATAATTTTAGCACTTTCAGCCAACATTCCTTTGTTGGATGAATTACTATAGGTCTCCTCAAACCTGAACTGGGGGAAATCTTCCTTGTACAGCCGAAACTGGTTTGGCTCAGTGGATAGAGCGTCAGCCTGCAGACTGAAGGGTCCCGGATTCAATTCCTGTCAAGGGCATGTACCTTGGTTACAGGCACATCCCCGGTGGGGGGTGTGCACAAGGCAGCTGATTGATGTTTCTCTCTCATCGATGTTTATAGCTCTTTATTTCTCTCCCTTTCTCTCTGTAAAAAAATATATATATATATATATAGTCTTCCTTGTACAGATGGCTCTTCCATGCAGGTATCTTCCCACTGAAACTACTACATTTTGTTCATAATAAATCCTATATAATAAAAGCCCAGTGACCATAATGGCATAATGACCAGAACAACCACTCAACTATAAGATACATTGACCACCTCTTGGTCCCTTCCCCCTGGCCCTCAGGCTCCGATCACCGGATGGCGAAGGGGTACTGGGGTGGGTGGAGGTGGGGTGGCACTGGGGACTGGCAAGTGGGCGGAACGGCCAACCTCTTGATCCCTCCCCTTGGCCCGCAGGCTCTGATCACCAGATGGTGAAAAGGGAACTAGGGAGGGTGGCAGCGGGGTGGGACTGGGACTGGCAAGGGGAACCAGGATAGGTGGTAGCGGTGGGGCTGGATTGGGGACTGTCAATTGGGAGAACAGCTGACCTCTTGGTCCGTCGTCCTGTCCCACAGGCACTGATTGATTATCAGATGGCAAATAGGGTACTGAGGTGAATGGTGGTGACTGGTGGTGGCAGAGCAGGACTGGGGACTGGTGAGTGGGTAGAAGATGGCCCTGATTGCAGACTAGGCCTAGGGATCCTACCTGTGCATGATTTTGTGCACTGGGCCTCTAGTTGGTTTTATTAGTTTCAGTGGTGGTCCACATACAGGCTTCCACCTAACATCTAATCTTAAGAGGTAGTTAGTTGAAGTTATTAAAAACTCACCATCCGCCGGGACCGGTTTGGCTCAATGGATAGAGCGTCGGCTTGGGGACTGAAGGGTCCCGGGTTCGATTCCGGTCAAGGGCATGTACCTTGGTTGCGGGCATATCCCCAGTGGGGGGTGTGCAGGAGGCGGCTGATCGATGACTCTCTCTCATCGATGTTTCTAGCTCTCTGTCTCTCTCCCTTCCTCTCTGTATAAAATCAATAAAAATATATTTAAAAAAAAAAAATAAAAAAAAAAAAATAAAAACTCACCATCCTACAGATTTTTGAAAAGTCATGCTGGGCTTCAGAAAACATTAATTCCCCTTTCTTCTGGGTAATAACCTAAACAAAGGAGATAGCTCCTAGGAAGAGAGAAAGTCCTATGAAGAGTGATGGAGTTGATAAATCTTTGATGCTCTGGACCATCTAACTCCCTAGGCTCAGTCTGAAGTAGGAATTAGAATCCAGAGACGACACAAACATTTGAGGGAAACAAAAATATATCTATCTATACATTTATCTGTATCTACAGATCTCCTTAGAAATCTCCACTTCTAGAAAGAACGAGAATGCCAAGGAATGAAAAGAGAAATGAGAAAGAGGGGCTCTTTCACCGTGAGGAACTAAAAAGAACACCATTTGGAGAAATTGTTTTCTGAAAAAATACACTGTGAAGCAACTGAAAGATGCTTTGATTAGAAAAATAACTCTCAGACCAATTCATACCTTCTGAAATTGCTCCCATCCACCCCAGAACAACGTATGGCTCTTGAAATAACCTGTGATCAGAACATTTAGAAATAGGAATAGATATGAGTCCTGCCTACCACTATGCCTTCTCTAGTCTATTGTCTGTCACCCTCAAGTCGCCCCCAAATTGTGTCTAGTGCAAGTCAGACTCAGGTTCTGAAGGCTGACTCTGTGCAGGAGGGTGCTAGACCAGTGCCAAATCAGAATCCCCTCCCTCTTTTTAAAATATTTTATTGATTTTGTACAGAGAGAAAGGGAGAGAGATATAGAGTTAGAAACATCGATGAGAGAGAGTCATCGATCAGCTGCCTCTTGCACACCCCCTACTGGGGATATGCCCGCAACCAAGGTACATGCCCTTGACCGGAATCGAACCCGGGACCCTTCAGTCCCCAAGCCGATGCTCTATCCACTGAGCGAAACCAGATTCGGCCCCTCCCTCTTTTTAAAAACTTTTTCAAAATAGGACACCAAATTCCTTTTGAAAGTTCTTTTCTTGTCTTCAAGAACAGTACTACCCAGCCAAAACCGGTTTGGCTCAGTGGTAGAGCATCGGTCTGCGGACTGAAAGGTCCCAGGTTCGATTCCGGTCAAGGGCATGTACATTGGTTGCGGGCACATCCCCAGTAGGGGGTGTGCAAGAAGCAGCTGGTTGATGTTTCTCATCAACATTTCTAGCTCTCTATCTCTCTCCCTTTCTTTCTGTAAAATATCAATAAAATATATATTAAAAAAAAAAAAAAAAGAGCAGCACTACCCAGGAGGCTCTCTGCGGAGCATGCCTGTGCCCCTCCCACCCCCTTCCGCAGGCACCGGAGCCACACCTGCCGTGGCCCTTTTGCCATGTGAGGCCCCATATTCGCAGGTTCTGGGGGTGCGGGGGTGCACATCTCAGTGGGCCACTGTCCTGCCCACTGCAGAGACGGCGTGCGGGGCCCCAGGTCCTCAGCCCTAAGACCTGGGTTGGGTTGAGCTGGATCTGAAAGCCCCAGAGGAGTGGAGAGAGGCATCCAGGAGGTCTGCGCTTGGCGAGGCCCGAGGAGGTGCCCAGCATTTTGATGAGCGCGGGATGGTTCTCAACCACTGTGTCTAACGCCTTTGGCCCCTTGTGATTGTTTCCATTAGGTGGTTATCGGGATCTTTATGAGCTTTCCAAATTAGCACTGACTGATTTTTTTTTTTTTTCCAGACTGATGCATCTTCTCAAAACACTCTTTTAATGTTCAGGACAGCAAGAAAGCTTCCAGCAGTACGCTAGAGTTTGTGAGGACTTGGATATTAGGCAGCTCCTGAGGGCGAGGGGGGATTCTTGACCTATGCTTGTGGGTCTATAGTAACAGCGTAGTCACCAGGAGAGCTTACACTGTGCACTGTATGTACCTGCCAATCATGAACCCAACAGCAGCTACGTGATTGGTCAAGGATTATTTATACGCCGGGAACAAAAGGTATTAGCAGGCTCCCACGCCCCCGCCCACACAGGAAAGGATCCTGGACTGTGTGGGCACTTCTGGGCCCGGGAGGCTGGTGTGCTAATGATGACAGCGGTAGGACTGCAGGATTTTAAGATCAAGGAAAACAGAATGAAGCTATTTCCAAAAAGGGCAGAGATCTGCGTGCAAGAGAAAAGGGGAAGATCCTGAAATGGGGAGATTTGAGGGAAAGGGCAAAGGCCACTGTGGCTAGCCTTGGTCCCTCCCTCCTCCTTCCCTTCTCCTCCTCCTCCTTCCCTTCCGCTCTCATCTCCCTTGCGCCCCTCCCCCTCTTTGTTGGGGAGGGGGGTCTTTTGCTGGGCTAGTGTGCAAGGGTGGGCCTCACACAGCAGCCTGTGCTTTTCCTGTAATACTGACACACTTAAATTCATGGGCCACCCAGGTGACAAGCAGGAGGGTTGAGATTTGGGGATCTCCACCCTGCTTCTCTCCCCTCACCACGGCTTGGTCCTGCCTTCGCCCCTGACCTTCCAGCATCCCTTCCTCACCCCTGCAATCTTTCTCCGAGTCACTGCCACCAGAGCATCCCAAAGTGGCGCCAGGCAGTGTCTGGCCCACCGTGAACAGGGACTGGGGTGTGGGGGTGGGGTGCGAATCCGTTGGCGAGGCTGGCACTCCCTCTCCCTCTCCTGACACCGCCCTCAGGGGACTGGGTCACAGCACACAAAACGTGTGTGTGGGCTTTGTTATCAGAGCTGGTCTGGGGCACTACGTCTCTCATTCCCATGGGACCTTGAGAGCATAACCCACACATAGGCTTCTGGTTTCCTGATCTATAAAACCGGGATCATGCCGCATTTCAGCAGTGCCGAGAAGCACATCTTCCCACCTCTGAAAGTGGGCTGAGTCTTAAAATTGTTTGCGTGTCAAAATTTGACAAGTAGGAAAAGAATTGGCAAGTTGCATCTCCTCCCACCTCTCTTTCTCAGTGGTATAGAACGGCGTGGCCCTGGCCAGTGTGGCTCCGTTGGTTGGGTGTCGTTCCACGCACCAGGAGGTTGCTGGTTGGATTCCCGGTCAGGGCACATGCCTGGGTTTCGGGCTCCGTCCCTGTGGGGGTTTGTAGGAGGCAGCTGATCAATGCTGCACTCTGACATCAATGTTTCTCTCTCTCTCTCTCTCTCTCTCTCTCTCTCTCTCTCTCTCTCTCTCTCTCTCTCCTTTTCCCTCCAGTAAACTATTCTTTAAAAACAACCCACAAAACAGTGTGTCTTAGAGTTGATGGACAAAGGTAGGGCTGACCTCTGTGGGCTAGAAATCACGTGTTTGCGACAGAAAAAGAATGCGCCTGTCGTTTCAGCCCCGTGCAGGCACCCAGGGCTCCCGGTAACCAGGCAGAGGCCATGACCTACCTGAAGTCAGTTTTCAGTCGTGGAACCAGCCTGAGGACCGAGCCCACCACATGCT
This sequence comes from Pipistrellus kuhlii, assembly GCF_014108245.1. Taxonomy (NCBI): domain Eukaryota; kingdom Metazoa; phylum Chordata; class Mammalia; order Chiroptera; family Vespertilionidae; genus Pipistrellus; species Pipistrellus kuhlii. Next base: position 609,714 of record NW_023425542.1, read on the forward strand.
CTTCCCCCATGTGCTGAGCCCTGTGCCACTGGGTGGCCTTGGGGGCTTTTTGCCAATGCTGTCATTCTGCAGGGCCCAATCCCCAGCCCCTGATGAATCCATCCGGCAGAAAACTCCTGCTGGAGACGGGGAGGGAACCTGGAGGGAGGCCAGGCCTGTGTGTGGCACCGGAGCATGCGGGTGTGTGTGGGGTGCTCCTGTCTCACAGCCCCAACTCTGCCAGTGCCTGGGGAGGGGCGCTGTGGCTGGGCTCCAGCTGCAAGCAGCTGAGTTGTGAGTCTGGTGCTTGGCAGTGCTGGTACAGGACGTGGGGGACCCCAGGGTTTTGCCTGGACAAGGCAGGGAGTCTGAAGCTCAGCCCCTTTCCTGCCCCACTTGTTGCCAAGGACTCTTCCCCTTGAACAGGGGAAACGGTGCCTGCCTCAGTGACATGGTGGCCCAGGCTGGCTCTGGCCAAAGAGCCATTCGGGCTACTCTAGGGAGAGTGAGTCCATGGGCCTGAAGCAAGACTTGTAGGTTAGCCTGGACATTTCTGTGCCTCAATTTCCCCACCTATAGATTTGGGTTGATAACATTATCTACTTTACTGGAGGCCTGGTGCATGAAATTTGTTCACAGGGGGAGTTCCCCTCAGCCCAGCCTGCACCCTGTCCAATCTTGGACTCCTCGGCGGATGTCTGACTATTGGTTTAGGCCGGATCCTGGATCCTGGATTGGGCCTAAACCAGCAGTCAGACATCCCTCTCACAATCTGGGACCACTGGCTCCTAACTGCTCACCTGCCTGCCAGATTGCCCCTAACTGCCCTCCCCCCCGACCTGGTCACCCCCAACTACTCCCTCCACCAGCCTGGTTGCCCCTTACTGCTCCCCCTGTTGGCCGGGTCACTGCACGCAGCCTGTTCGATCACCCATTCAGTTGTGATGGTTGCTTAGGCTTTTATATATGGAGATATTATTGTGAGGATTAAAGGAAGTTGTGAAACAAAGAACAATCCTGTCACTAAGTGCTCCATTTATGCTACTATTCATATTATTTAGAGTACCTGGATAAATGATTTCATGTGGGTTATATAATTTACCTTCAGAAGTCTATTTAGTTATATTGTCTCCACATCTTTGGGAGGAGACTCTGTTGCCCTTTAACAGCCTTATATACCATCCACACCTACCATTTCTCCCATTTTTTCTCTCACGCACTTGTCACTTATTCATGCATTAAATTCCATCTCCCTGTAGGTGACAGCTTGGTCTCTTTCTCTGCTGTTGTTGCCTTCAAACCCAGTAGGAATCCCAAATCTATCTTTCCTTTCCAACCACCTCCCTTTGGATTTGACTGGCATCTCAGGACCAATCAAGCTAGGTGGTCTGACAGGTGAGGAAACAGAAGCCCCCAGCAGAAAAGGTGGCTCGCCCAGGTCCCACAGTGAGTGACAGGGCCGGGACCCACTCAGACCCCTGCCTTCCCAGCTGCCACCTGCCCATCTCTGCAAAGCTGGTGCAGCTGGTCAGAGGTCCTGGCAGGGGGAGCGGGGGCAGAGCAACACCTGCCCTAAGTTCACAAGGCGCCTCTTCAGTGGATCCCCCCGCTCCCGGCCGACTCTCCTGTTGGTGGCACCTCAGCTAACGGTGGCGCCCGTCCTTTGCAGATGGCAGGTGCAGAGGAGCCACCGGCTGGAAGGTTGCCCTAATCCTGCTCCCCCTGATCTAATTCCCTGCAAATAATCTTCCCAGGCTGGCCTTAGCCTACTTACCCGGGGCTGGATGGCACAGGAGGTAAGCCACTCAGCTTAACGACAGAGCGCCAGGCTCCGAACCCATAGCGTGTCACTAGCACAAATCACCTGTAAGGGTGGCTGCAGGTCCCCGGGGCTGCGGGCTGGGAGCCCCAGGCCACACAGCCATGGCATTTGAATTCTGACACTGCACGGAGAAGCTTGACTGGGGGAAGGTTGGGCCTCCCTTGGGAGGCGTCAATTATTTAGGAGGCCCTGCTCCTGCCTTTCTGGGGCTGGGCTAACGATGAGTGACTGCCTGGCTGCAGCCCCCACGGGGACTGCCCAGCTGGTTTTCCTGAAATGACAGTTGGAGCGGGCATGCTCATCACCGCCACGAAAGGCTTATGTGTGAACAAGTCAGTGTGGCCTGGAGGCCAGTGTGTGTGTGAGTGTGTGTTTGTGTGCGTGTGTGTGTCTGTGTGTGTGGCGGGCAGGGTGGCTGGGCCACTGCAGCAGAAGCACTGACTCCATTCCTCAGAGGCTTGAAGAGATGTCCTTCGTCCAACAAACACAGACTAAGCACCTACTATGCTCCAGGCTCTGTTGCAAGTGGCTCATCAATGTCAGTTCTCACAGCAACCCACACTGTATGTACAGTTGCTGTTGAGTGTCCCTCCACGCGCAGCCCTAGGAAGTGGGCATGGCCCCTCCCCGGAGCTGGAATATCAGCCCCTGGAGTGCGAGGCACAGAGGCAACGGAGCCAGGAGCAAAGTCCTGATAAAGCTCCCGGGGCCTCGGGGAAGAGAGCCTCTCATTTGATGTATTCAATTTAATCCATGCAAATGCTTTTTTTTGTGTTTAGCTTTATTTATTAGCTTGTCTATTGTCTGTGTACTCATGCTGGAAAGTCAATTCCAGCCATGCCGGTAGCTCAGTGGTCAGAGCGTCAGGGGGATTTGAGGTACGGGTCAAGGGCACGTACCTCAGTTGCAGATTCAATCCCCAGCCCCCAGGTAGGGCACATGCCAGAGGCAACCAATTGATGTGTCTCTCTCTTCCCCCCTCCTTCTTCCCCTCCACTCTGTCTAAACAAGTCAATGGAAAAAAATATCCTTGGGTGAGGATTAAAAGGAAAAAAGTAATTTCCAGGAGAGCAAGAACTTGGTCTCCTCATCTCTGTATCCCCCGCCCACCCCACCCCCCCTTACAATAGCCCGGGGCACGTGGTGGGTTTGTTTGTTGTTTAATGAATGTGGTTGATTAAAGAAAGACGGCCTGAATTCCTGGCTAGTGCTCCTCCCTGGGAAGCCAGGCTGGCCTTAGCGGCTTGCTGGACCCGCACCACACGGCCGAGGGGTGCTCCGGGGCTCCTGAAGCTCGGGCACCGGAGCTGCACAGGCTCCTCCTGCGCCTTTCGGAGGCCCTGCTCCCGGGTCGCTCCTGCCCGGAGCCTGGCCTTCTGGCTTTGGGCAGTCCAGGCACTCAGAGAGGCCACGTGTAGGTGCTTCAGTCAACAGCCCCAGTTGGGCTCACAGGTGACAGGAGGTGCAAACTGCTGACCCCAACAGTGAGCCAACTTGGACTTCCAGGAGAGAGGAGCATCCAGGAGCTGCTGCTCTACGATGGCACCTCCGGCAGAGACGGTGCAGGCGAGCACAGGCGATCCTGAGAACCAGGAGAGAGGCGTGTGGGGAGCAGCGCTGATATAGGAGGAAGGGGTGGTGGCAGCATGCCCGGGATCAAGCAGCACACGTGTAAAAGCACGTATGTATATGTGGACATGCATCAAGAGGTGCTTGGAAGATGATCACCAAACTGCTAGTGATGGCTACCTCAGGACAGTGACCGCCAGGCAACCTTCACTCCCTGCTTTCTATCTTCATGGATCGTTCAGGTTCTTTCCAAGGAGTATATGTTACTTATATCATTACATACAATCAACAAGGTTATTGGAGAGTGGAGCGGGAGGAAAATAATCAATTAAGGGCAAGGGAATAGCCTTACCGATGACCACAGCTATTTTCTTTAGGTGGAAGAAGTATAAGGACGTGCGTTTCTGTCACAGGCTTCTATCCAGGCTCAGGCTATTCCAGGCTATTAGGGAACTTGCCCGACGTTGGAAGGCTAGCATGTGGGGCTCACGGCAGCCAGGCACCCACCTGCTTCTGCCTCAGCCTCCTTGGCCCTCCCAGGCTGCTCAGCTCTGTCTTCAACCCGCCTCCAGATTCATCTGCTCTCGCGATGCCTAGTTCTTACTAACTCTCTTCAACCCAGCCTCACCACACCCCACACTGGCCAAAGGACACCGTAGGCCTTCTTTCAAACAGGGCCTACCACAGCGGAGATGGAGGATGGGCCCCTAATTCAAAATACACAAGAAGAGCAGAGAGGAGGGGAAGAGAAGGGCAGGGAGCCTCCTGGACGCACACCCACCACCATTCTCCACCGCTTCCCCTCCTCCCACAGAGCAGACATGGCACCTCACCTTCCTCCTTTGCAACAGATGTAGGGGCATAGGCTCCAGCCTGGCAAGGGGGCCAATGAGAGGAGGTGCATTCTGGGAAAGGAAGTCTTCCCTCATTCACAGGAGACGCGCAAGTAGAAATGCTCTTCCTTTCCAGGCAGATGTTGTCATGTCTACTTGTGATGCTGGACTTCTGGCAGCCGCCTGTGCCATGGGGACAAGCCTGGGACTGAGCTATTATGCGGAAAGATGACATCGCTGAGAACCAGCCCTGGGCGGCTGTTCTAATTATGTGAGACCAGGAAGCCCCTTATTGCTGAACCTGGGTGCTTTGGTCTGCACAGCTGAAAGTGTTCAGATGGGTGCAGAAATGAACCAGCATCTGCTGAATTCCCAGAGCAGCATGTGGGACTGTGCTGGGAGCTTTTATAAGGTAACTAAAGTCCCGACACCTGGTTAAACTCCCGGTCAAACTCCCAGTCGAGGGTTCAGTGTGCAACTTAGCCTTTTATTATATAGGACTATCTCCATTTTCCATGAGAGGAAACCAAGGCCATGTGCACAGGGTCACATATTAAGTCCCAGAGACAAGCTACTGTGACTAAATGAGTTACTGAGCATATGCCACCTGTCAGGCCTCTCCAGGGGCTGGGGCTGCGGTGGGAAAGGGGCAGACCCAGCCCTCCTGCAGGTTCCATCCCCATAGAGCGGGCTGGCAGTTGACAGGTAGATGTAGAGCAAGGTCACTGTAGGTTAGTGATGATTGCTAAGGGAATACATAGGGCCATACGGTGAGAAGGGATTCGGGTTTCTGGTGTGTGCTGGAGGGGAGGGAGTGACTGGGGAGGGCTCCTTGGAGGAGTCACATCTGAACTCAGCCTTGGGGGACACGAAGAAGCTGCCATCACTTTGTGAAGACCCAGGGAAGGGCATTCCAGGCAGGTGCCAGGTCCCCGAGGCAGCGAAGAGCAGGGCCTTTGAGGTGCTGAGAGGAGGCCACTGTGATTGACCTCAGTCTGCGTGGGGATTGCAGAGATGGCTCAGCTGGGAGAAAGGCCGAGGAGCCCTCCTGGAAAGCATACGCCTGGGAAGGGCTGATATTATTCTGAGGGAGGAATCACTGGAAGGTTTTAAGCAGCGGAGAAGCACCTGCTTTATGTGTGTTTGTTGGTTAATTCTCAGCTGAGGACATTTTTCTCATGGATTTTTAGAGAGTCTGTATGTGTGTGTGTGGGGGGGGGTGGAGAGAAACATTGATGTGAGGGAGGCACATAGATTGGCTATCTCAGGATTGAGCCTATAATCCAGCTATGTGCCCTTGACTGGGAATCGAACCAGTGACCTTTGGTGTGTGGGCTGACACTCTAACCACTGAGCCACAGCAGCCTGGTTGTTTTATGTGTTTTTGATGCGTTTCTCTGGATGCTGTGTGGAAACTGGACTGTAAGGAGTAAGAGTGGAGGCAGCTTGATCCCCTCATCTCGATAACCCGTTGTCTCGATCCCCTCCAGGAGCATCCTCTGCCTCCAGGGCCTCAGCAGGCACAAACCCCACTCCCTTCTGTCAGCAGAAGCCCTTGCTTTTCCCAATTGGCAGACACAACACGCCTGCTAACAAGGCTAATTCGCGTGCATCGATTTTCTTTGAGGCGTATGTCTTGCTCCGCTTCCAGAACTCCGAGGGAGAGTTGCGAGAGAATGTCTGGTCGACAGCATAGTCATTAGTCCCGAGAGATGGTGCACAGAGCCTCCCTCACACCTCCGCAGACCTGGTCTCGTCACGTTCTGATGAAGTGACTTCCAAGGTGAGATTCTGCCGAGCTCGGACCGAAAGAGGCTGGCTCAGAAGCCAATTTATCAGCGCTGCAAGGAAGCTGGCTCCAGCGGTTACCAAGGGCCCCGGGCAGAAGTGCTGAATGCAGACACGGCATCGTTGTTTAAAAATGAGCCACCCCAGGAGCGCTGGCTTCCAAAGGCCCAGCCGCCAACAGCCGCGGAAGCAGTCGGGAGAGCCTCGCCTGTGATCATGGGGCTCCTGGCTCCCTCTGCCCTTCCGGCCATGGAGCCTGGAGGGCTGGCGTCCTGGGATGGCCATGCAGGGCGGACAGAGGGTGTGGGTAGTAGTGAGCCAGAGGCCAGGAAAGGGAAAGGAAGCAAGACAAGGAAGAGGGTGAAGACAGTGTTTGCATGCCTAGAGAGTGCCTGGCACATTATGAAACCCAAGAACTATTTCTTGAGTGAATAAATGAATAAATGCCCAATACGTGTCAGGAATTGTTCGAGGTACTGGGGACATAGCTCCATGAACAAACCAAAGTCACATGTTTCCGAAGGAATCTCTGTCCTGGTGGCAGAGGAAATAGACAAGAAGCATGCCAAAGACAGACATTGTTTGTAAGATGCTTTTGACTGTGTTGCCCTTTGCTTCTAGTCAGTGAAGGTGTCTTCTCAAAATACATGCTGAAGCCCCAACGCCTGGCACCTCAGAGGGCAGCCTCATTTGGGATAGGATTGTGCGGATGTGATTAGTTAGGGTGGAGTAGGTGGCCCTTCACCCAATAGGACTGTCATCCTTCTAAGAACAGGGGAGATGACGTGAGGACAGACACACAGGGAGGCCACGTGATGACAGAGGCAGAGACTGGAGTGACGCTTCTGCAGGTCAAGGCTCATCCAGGACCCAGGCCACCACTAGAACCCAGGAACAGACACAGAGGTGTTCAACCCAGACTCTCAGAGAGAGAGAGAGCGTGACCCTGCTGACACCTTGAACTTCAGACTTCCAGCCTCCAGAACTGTGGGAGAATAAGTTTCTGTCGTCCATGTGGGGCTCTCCGTTAGAGCGGCCAGGCAAACGAATGCCCTGACCCCCCCAGTTCCAGCGGCCGGCCGAGTCAGCATTTGTGGGATGCTGTGCTATGCAGGCTACGCCGGGCTGGCCTCCTGGTGGGGGTCTGTTTCCTGGGTGCCGGTGAAAATGTCACAGCCTGACTGACCAGGACAAGGTGAGCCCTTGCTTGGCCAACACTGGCCCTCCCTAGGTCGCTGGAGACCACAACTGCCAATGGCTGGCTGGCCAGGTGTGGACTGAGACGAAGGTAGAGTAGAAATTTCTCCAAACCCCACGAGGCCTCAAGTGAGGGGTGTTGCAGGGGAGACCCAGCCCCACACAAGCCTGACACAGAGTTGGCAACCAACAAATACTCCATGAGCAAACTTTTCAATTAGTTGGTACCATGGGTTGAATGGTGGCTTGCAAAAAGATATGTCTACGCATAAATCCTAGGAGTCTGTGACTGAGCTTATTTGGGAAGAGGATTTTGAAGGTGTAATTAAGTTCAATATCTTGACATGACATCTTCCTGGGCTCTACATCCAATGAGATGAGAGACGGGAGAGGAGAAGAAGTAAAGAAGAGAAGGTGATGTGAAGGTGGAGGCAGAGATTGGAGGGATGTGGCCACGAGCCAAGGAATGCTGACATCCACCTAAAACTAGAAGAGCAAGGAGCCCTCCGGGGAGTGCAGCTCTGCCAACACATTGATCTCAGACTTCTGGCCTCAGAACTGTGAGGGGATACATTCCTGTTGTTTTAAGCCACCCAGTTTGTGGTGACTGGTTATGGCAATCTCAGTAAAATCAAAAGAGTTGGTATCTAGCCCTAACCAGTTCGGCTCAGTGGATAGAGTGATAGCCTGCGGACTGAAAGGTCCCAGTTTCGATTCCAGTCAAGGGCTTGTACTTTGATTGCAGGCACATCCCCAGTAGGAGGTGTGCAGGAGGCAGCTGATTGATGTTTCTCTCTCATCATGTTTCTAACTCTCTATTCCTCTCCCTTCCCCTCTGTAAAAAAAATCAATAATATATATTTAAAAAAGAAGAAAAGAAAAGAAGAGTTAGTAACTAAAGGAAAAGCCAATTCTGATGGCGACAGAAGCCATGAACAACTCACGAAAGCCTCTGGGTGGCATTGAGTCACTGGCTGGACTCAGGAGGGTTCAATTCTAAGAGGGGCCAGGGTGAGTTAGAGCTATTGAACTCAGACAGAAACTATAATCCGACACGCCTGGGTGCTTGTGTTCCTTTGGTCTGCTTAGCCTATTTTGTTATCTGTCCAATCCTATTAGCGTCCCTGATGAAAAGGTCCTCTCCTCATGAAGAGGTCCCAACGGAGGGAAATGGCCTTCCTCTAGGTCCATCTCAGGGGGCGTTCTTTTTTACAGACACTTCCTTTGCTTTTGGGGGTCCCACAGGCCGTGGGGCAGTCCTCTCAGTCACCAGCAGACCGATCTTCTTCAGTTTCCTGGCCAGCTGGCTGGGTGTGGGTGGCCCAGACCAAGCTCCTCACCTCCTGCCGAGCTGCTCCTCCTGGAGACAGAAGGGAGCAGGACCATCTGGCTTCGGAGACGATTGGAACAAGATAGTTCAGACCAAGGCCAGGCCTTCTGCCCCTGAGTTCCTTACCAGCTGGCCTTGCCAGCCATCCCACACACTCAGCCCAAGTCCAAACACAGGGCCCAGCTTCCCACCTCTGCCTTCCTCACTCACAGCTGCCTTGGACCGAGGGTTCTTCTGGTCAAATAAAAACACAAGCATGCTGCAAAGACGAGGTGAAGGAACCAGGGATGTTGATTTAGCCCAGACAGGAGAAGATACAGGGGCCTGTGAATGCAGCCTTGGAGATGGGAAAGGAACAGCCTAGAATAGTGGTCAGCAAACTCATTAGTCAACAGAACCAAATATCAACAGTATAATGATTAAAATTTCTTCTGAGAGCCAACTTTTTTAAACTTCTTCTAATGCCACTTCTTCAAAATAGACTCGCCCAGGTCATGATATTTTGTGGAAGAGCCACACTCAAGGGGCCAACGAGCTGCATGTGTCTCGCGAGCCACAGTTCACCGACCACAGGCCTAGACGGTTGCCTGGGCCAGGTCTGGGAGGTTTATATTTACATGCCACTGTGGACCAGGATGTTTTGTTACAATCCAATGACTGTTCATTAAAATTCATCTTGCCCATTTTTGGGGTAAAGGAGTTAAATAGACCTTTCTTCAAAGAAGATATACAAATGATCAAAAGGCACATGAAAAGATGCTCAGTGTCATTCTTTAAAAAAAAATTTTTTTTATTGATTTCACTGAGGAAGGAAGAGGGAGAGAATTGAAATATAATGATGAGAATCATTGATCAGCTGCCTCCTGCATGTCCCTTACTGGGGATCAACCCAAAATCCAGGCAAGCATGTGCCCTTGACTGGACTTGAACCTGGGACCTTTCAGTCCACAGGCCTATACTCTACCCACTCAATTCAGTGTCATTCTTTAAAAAAAAAAAAAAAAATTTTTTTAAATTTATTTCAGAGAGGAAGGGAGAAGGAGAGCTAGATAGGAACTCAATGATGAGAGAGAAATTGATTGGCTGCCTCCTGCATATCCCCTACTGAGATCAAGCCCACAAACTGGACATATACCCTGACCAGGGATCGTACTGTTACCTCCTGGTTCATAGGTTGACACTCAACCACGAGGATATGAGGAAATTGGAACCCTGTGCACTGCTGATGAGAATACAGAACAGTGTAACCTCTATGGAAATGGTGTGATAGTTCCTCAAAAAGTGAAACAGAATTACCGTACGATCCAGCCACTCTACTTCCAGGCATAAACCCCAACGAGTTGAAATCAGGGGCTTGAACAGATATTTGGATCGCCACACTCACAGTAGCATTATTCCCACCGGCCAAAAGGCAGAAGCAAACGAAATGTCCACCAACAGATGAACGGATGAACAGAATGTTACAATGGAATATCATTTTGCTTAAAAAAGAATGAAATTCTGACACATGCTACAATATAGACGAACCTGGAACATGTCATACCCAGTGACACAAAAATCTAAATGCTCTCTGACTCTACTTACATGAGTATCTAGAATAGTGACGTTCATAGAGAAAGGATAGGATAGGGTAGAGTAGAATAAAAACTGGTTTCCAGAAGCTGGAGGGAGAGAGAAATGGGGAGTTAGTGGTTAATGGGGTACTGGGTTTCAGTCTGGGAAGATGAAGAATTCTGTAGATGGATGACGGAGATGGATGCACAGCAATGTGAATGTACTGAATGCCACTAAACTGTACCTTTAAAAATGGTTTAAATGGTAAATTTTGTTATGTACATTTTACCACAACAAAAAAATTAATCTTGCTCATTTTTTATTCTACTTAAAAAAAAAATATTGATTTTTAAAGAGAGAAAGGGAGAGAGATAGAGAGTTAGAAACATCCATCAGCTGCCTCCAGCACACCTTCTACTGGGGATGTGCCCGCAACCAAGGTACATGCCCTTGACCAGAATCGGCCCTGGGACCTTTCAGTCTGCAGGCCGACGCTCTATCCACTGAGTCAAACCGGTTAGGGCTTGCTTTTTTTTTTTTTTTTTTTTTTTTTTCCCCACACACAAAGAGAAATGGCAACTTAATGTGTGGGCTCCACTGGCAGAACAGTTTTGCAAACAGTTCAATGATGCCAATTTGATCTGATGCTTTAAGTAGATCCATAACTCTGCTGAGGATTTATGTGTGTTTTTTCAACCCGTTCATAAAACCAAAATAAAGTGTTAGGAAGTTTTTTTCTAGCAAAGGTAAAACATCCTAAATGAATGTAACCAGCAACTGTACATTGAGTTAACATATCTGGCATTGAAGATGAAATTCTTATGGTCTCAGTCCAAGTATGTATTTCGGTGAAACGCAGGTTCATGATAAAAATGATGTTTTTATCATGGGATGCCTTCTCATTACTACATTAAACTATCAAGTAACAGTGACCTTGGCATTGGCTAGGATGCACGTGTAATTTCTAACTCATCCAAACCAGCTGTGACATTCCGCTGACTGAAATAGAAGCCGCGGCTGTGAAACATGACAAATATTTTTTCTGTATGCAGAGGAACTGCGATTGAGCTGACAGAGTATTCAAAAAGTATGTTGCCGAGTGGCGCATGCGTTCTTTCCTTGTGGCAAGTCATCAGTCAGACATTAGAAACCTGGGTTTTGGTGGAACTGTTTTCCTTGGGCAAATCAGCTCAGGAGTCCCTGAGTGATGTGCCAGACAAAAGGTTCAGTGTTTGTAAAGCGTCGTACCTCATCCATTCTGCACGTACCACGTGTTACTAAACAGGGCTTTATGCATCAGACCACACCAACTGCACTCTCCGGAGGCCTAAACGTATTTCCAAGGGCAAATTTTGACTCCGCTGGAATGTCTGCTAATGTGCTGACCTCAGAACAGTAGCCCCACATGCTCCGAGCTGCAGGAAAGCATTGGGGAAGTGGAGGCAAGACAGAGGACAACCCCCCCGAACTGCCTCCCTGTGAGCTGGGGCTCAGGAACAGCGGGGTGCGAGCCTGGGGACTGCTGCTAACTTCTGCCGCTGCGGACGGGCCTGCTTTGGACCCAGAACCGGCCATCACTCCCTGTTGTCCCTGAGGCCCAGCTCTTCGGCATGTCCCGAGTTACCCCGCCTCTGAATCCTGACCCTAAATTCTCTAACTCCTGAAACGGATCCTGTGCCTAGCAACCGAAGACCTAGCTGGACGGCGGCGTGGAGTCTAAGAAGCCGGCTGAGTCGGAACAGGCTCTTGCCCCAGAAAAGAGAGGACTGGCAGCTGGCAGGGCTCTGGGTGTCGGCACTGGCGGGTACGTGCCTGAGGGAAGGGAAGGTGGGCAGACACTTTAAAACCCTGGCAAGGCCCTCCTAAATGCCAAACTTACAAACGTGCACTAAAATCAGAAATTATTGAACTGGAGGAGCAGGGAAGTCGTGGGGATCCAAACGAGGCTATGAACTCAAGCCAGCAGATCACTGGACCTCTCCATGCCTCAGTCTTCTTCTCTGCAAAATGGGACGCCTTCTCATTGAAGTGGGTGGTGGTGAGAATAAGATACTTGTAGAAATGCTTTGAAAAGTATGGTGTTAATCCAGAATGCAAGGGTTTTGCCCAACCTAGTGGCAAGCAAGACTCAGGCCTTCCCACCGTTAGGGATAATGGGGGTCCGGTCTCACTTCTCTCACAGGGTTGGCAGATCTGTTCGAGTTGCATACAGACTGCCCCCCTCACCCCCGGGTTCTGAATTTGTTATTTAACAGAAAGAGGACACTAGCTAGACGGGATATGCTCCAATGAGAACAATTAATTATCAACCTCTCATTAGGATTGCCTTTGTTTCTCGGGACTGATAAATCCTAGGTCATAAAAATAATACAGTGATTTTGGAGCTTACCATGTGAGAATTAATTGGTGCAGAGAACAAATCCTGGGTTCCACATGCTGGGAAGATGAAGGATTTGTGTTTAGGCTGGCTTCTTTGGGGTGGCGAGAGTTTGATGTGTGTGCTCCATTCTCTGCCTCCCAAGATGGCATTCAGCTCAGCTCAGCAGAGACGGACTGAGTTTCTCTTTTGCTCCCAAGCTGGAGACGCACAGGTGAGTGGCATGGGCTTCCTCGCCCTTCAGTTGTATGCAGGCTCTTGGAGATGAGCCCCAGCCTCAGCCCCTGGGTCTGAAGGAGAGACCTCTCCCGCAATTAGGAGCTCCAATCCCCGGAGCGCCATGCTGTCTTGGTTAGTCTGAAAAGACCATGCCGGGGGCCCGAGGGGAAGGACATAACCATTCTTACACACGGGGAAGACCTGATGGTGGCCGGTCGGGAAAGTTCCCACACTGTGCAGGGGAACACCGAGCAGAGGGGTGGGGGTGGTGCCATGCCTGGAACAGCATGTGTGCTGGCCAAGGACAGAGTCTGGTGAGACTTGCTGGCTCTCAAGGACGTGGGAAGAGACCCAGGGATGAGCTGCTCTGCTCCTTGTGGCTGCTGGCCAGGCGGGCACCGTGCAGCTGCCTGGGAGGGGGGACCAGGCTGCATCCTCCGGTGACCTCACAGTGGCCAAACCTGCAGACAGACACTTCAACATGTATTCTGTCCTGGGAGTTCTGTGGAATTGGCACCCACAGAGGCCAGCATCCCCTCAAATAGCCACAGAGCCTGCCGATCCCTGAAGGCTCTCCTGAATCGAGAGTCTGGCATTTAAAGTGACAGCCACGCATCACGTTGAAGGGCAGACATCTGAAATTAGAATACGCAAAGATCAGGAGAGCAGATGAGATTCGGTGGATTTTCATAAGGTGGCGTGTTTTAAGACATTATGCTCATCTGCACGGCGGTTGAAGGAATTTTGGGATTTATTTATTTATTTAGTAATATATGTAGAATAGACTGCTATTCAGTCTTTTTTAAAAATTAAATTATTATCTGTGTACATATTTTACCATTCCTCCCCCCCCCATCCATGCCCTCCCTTCCCAGAGTTTTGTGTCCATTGGTTGTACTTATATGCATGTATACAAGTCCTTCGGTTGATCTCTTATCTCCCGGGTTTTTCTTTTTAGACCAACACCAGAACCCTAGGCCACTTTCAGCTTGAGCCCTGACCATGTTTTCGTCCAGAAACTGAACAGATGGGCTCTGAGTCGCGTGTTCCTGATTCTGGACCCCAGAAACCTCACCCTGTTCAGAAATACAATGAGCAGGACTCACCCCACAGCATAAAAACACCTACGTATGTTTGCCCAGCTGGTGGCTCAGTGAGTAAGAATCAACCTAGCGATATGAACCAGAAGGCCATGATTTGATTCCTGGTCAGGGCACTTGTCCGGATTGTGGGCTTGATCCCTGGTGAAGGATGTGTAGGAGGCAGCTGATCAATGATCCTCTCTCATCATTGATGTTTCTATCTCCCTCTTCCTCTCCGTAATCAATAAAATTTTTTTTTTAAAGGAAGCTCTTGCTTTAAACTATTCAGTTAACACATACTCACATACAAAAAACACACATCCTGATTTTTATTTTTATTTTTTAAATATATTTTTTATTGATTTTTTTACAGAGAAGAAAGGAGAGGGATAGAGAGTTAGAAACATCAATGAGAGAGAAACATCGATCAGCTGCTTCCTGCACACACCCTACTGGGGATGTTCCTGAAACCAAGGTACATGCCCTTAACAGGAATCGAACCTGGGACCTTTCAGTCCGCAGGCCTTCACAGGTTTTGGCCACACCCCGGTTTTTAAAGAATTTTTATGGGTCACCAGATACTTGCCCTGAGCTGCCTCCAAGTACAGGTTTCTTTAGGGATTCCCAACATCCCTTTGGCAAGATAACAGAGCAGCCAACCCCACAGACTCACCAGGCGCTAGTTTTTAAACAGGCCCCGGAGCACAGGCTGAAGGGCTGAGAGTTTGGTTTTGCCCTATGGCAAAGGGAGGGAGGAATCTCGTTTCATGCTGTGAGTACCAAGAGGCATCCAACTTCAGAGCTGGGTGACAGCCGTCTGTGGTGTCCATTTTCTGGACTTTTCCATCTTTCCCAAGCGGAAATGATGTCCCCATTAAACAGGAACTCTCCGCTCTCCCCCCACCTCAGCCCCTGGCGGCCACCCCTCTGATTTTAATTACTCTCGGTCCTTCACTTAAGTGGAATCATACAATAGCTGTTCTTTTGTGAGCGGTTTATTTCACTTAGCATGATGTCCTCAAGGTGCATCCCTGTTGTAGCATGCGACAGGATTGCCTCCCTTTTTAAGGCTGCATAATGTTCCGTTGCATGTATTTATATCACAGTTTGTTTGTCCATTTATCTCCGGTTAACAAACATTTGGGTTGTCTCCCCCTTTCTGAAAAATTGTGCTATGCACATCAGTGTCAAATACCTGTCTGAGTCCCTGCTTTTCATTCTTTTGGCTTTAAACCCGGAAGTGGAATTACTAGGTCATACAGCAATTCTACATTTTTATTGAGGATGTGCCATAAGGTTTTTCACACTGGCCACGCCATTTTATATTCCCACCCGCAGAGCACAAGGGTTCCAGTTTCTTCACATCCTCACCAGCACTTGTTATATATTGTTATATTGTCCCCCATCTCTATGTGTATAAGATGGTATCTCTCCATAGTTTAAAATTTTTTATTTTATTTTTTAATTTAACCATGGGTGGTATACAACCGTGGTTGGCAGCCGAAACTGGTTTGGCTCAGTGGATAGAGCATCCGCCTATGGACTGAAGGGTCCCAGGTTCGATTCTGGTCAAGGGCATATACCTTGGTTGTGGGCACATCCCCAGGAGGGGGTGTGCAGGAGGCAGCTTATCGATGACTCTCTCTCATCGATGTTTCTAACTCTCTATCCCTCTTCCTTCCTCTCTGTAAAAAAATCAATAAAATATATTAAAAACCAAAAAAACAGCAGTGGTTGGCAAACTCATTAGTCAACAGTACAACGATTGAAATTTCTTTTGAGAGCCAAATTTTTAAAACTTAAGCTATATAGGTAGGTACATTGTTATTAAGTTAAATAGGATTCTCCTAAACTGCCCTTTGCTAAAAACTCAAGAAGCCACAGTTTGCCGACCACTGGTCTACACTATTATATTACTCATATTAGCTTCAGGTTGTACGACATAGTGGTTTGACATTGTTTATTTCACTATGGCTTTAAATCACATTTCCCTGATAATGAGCGATGTGGTGCATCTTCGCACGTGCTGATCGGCCACCTGTATATCCTCCTTGGAGTACTTCCATGTATTTAGTCTGTTTTTAAATTGGATTTTTTTGTTGTTGTTGAGTTGACTCCTCTTCTTACATATATCACAAAATGAGTCTTAGAAAGCCTGAGTTTATCCACAGGCACTCGCTGGGTGGTGGCAGGGCCTGAGTCAGAACCAGGGGGTCAGGGCCACAGCAGGGCTTTGTCCCACTTCCTTCCCTCACTTCCTTCCCTCCGGAGGAGGAAGCCGAGGGCGGGGACCGGGAGACCCGCCTCTGCTACCCGGGCTGTCGCCTTTGGGGCACCATCTACCAGTGACAGCCCCACGAGCAGCTTCTGGATGAGTGACTGGGGCCTCGTGTCTCAGCCCCGACTTTGGTGCTGAATTATGTCTCTGTTCTCGAAATCCACAGGTTGAAATCCTAACCCCTAATGAGACAGGGCCTTGAGGAGGGAATTGAGGTCAAGTGAGTTCCTCAGGTGGGCCCCGATGTAACAGGACTGGTGTCGTCAGAGGAGGGGAGACGCTGAGCGTTCTGTGGGTCGCGCTGTGTGCGCACCTGGGAAAGACTCTGAGGACACACGAGAACACGGGTGCCTGCCAGCCAGGAGGCGAGGCCTCCCTGCCAGCCCACCCTGCCCGTGCCTTGAGGTTGGACTTTCCTCCTCCAGAACGGTGAGAAACGCGTTTCTGTTGTTGACAACACGCCGTCTGTGGTGTCCTGCCATCCTCTGGGTCCAAGAGATACCGGAGGGAGAAGAATCCAGACAGAAGTGCCGGGTGGGCCACAGGTGATCAAGTTGCCCTAGTTCAGTGGTCGGCAAACTCATTAGTCAGCAGACCTGAATATCAACAGCACAACAATTGAAATTTCTTTGGAGAGCTACATTTTTTAAACTTAAACTTCTTCGAACACCACTTCTTCAAAATAGTCTCGCCCAGGCCGTGGTGTTTTGTGGAAGAGCCACACTCCAGAGGCTAAAGAGCCACATGTTTGCCGACCACGGCCCTAGTTCCCGCATTTACAACAAGCTCTCAGGTGATCCAGATGCTGTTCTTGCCTTTTGAATAGAGAGCGCCTCCTCCCCTCATATAAAGGAGGGGAAATCTGTGCTGGAATTGCAGCTACCATGGGAGGCTGGAGTGTTTTCGAGTACCACAGGCCCCTGTCACATCACCCCCCTGTCACCCCCGTCCCCTGGTCTCAAGCTGGAGCGTGCAGTTCTCAAGCCTCGCAGCTGGCTGGGCCCTATTCTGTACATCCTCTGATTCCATCCGTCAGGGTGGGTCCCAAGAATCTGCGTTTCAAATGATGCTGGTGCTGCAGGTCCGAGGGCCAGGCTTGGCTACCACTGTTGCAGAGTCGCTGAAACCAGGGTACCACGTGGGCCCTGTCATAGGGCAATCAACTAGAAATCAGTGATTGTGCTGCGCTCTGGGCTGGGTTGCTGAGCAGACGAGAAAGAAAGTTTAGCCGTCACATACCACCTTTTCCTTAGTCTGTGTCCCGGAGTCTGACACAGCAATGACAAGGTGTTTCAGGCCGTTGGTCAATTATTTTCCTTGCTTGACTTACCCTTTGCATGGAGTTGAGTAAACGAACTAAATGCATAGTAAGCTGTTGTTTTTCCCAGGATGCTGTCTGGGAAAGCGGGGTCTTGAAGACCGGCCCTGAGACACCCAGGGCAGGGCTTCTTAAACTTGCACGTGCAGACAACTCACCTGGGCCCTGGTCTGAATGACCGTTTTTACCCAGTAGGTCTGGGATGAGGCTTGAGAATTTGCATTTCTCAAAAAAATTAAACCTAATCTTTTGTTGTTGTTGTTAATCCTCTCCTGAGGATATTATCTCATTGATTTTTAGAGAGAGTAGAAGGGAGGGGGAGAGACAGAGGGAGAAGAGAAACATGATGGGAGAGAGACACATGGTATGCCTCCTGCACACACTGACCAGGGCAGGAATTGAGGTATGTGCTTTTGACCCTAATCCAGTGGCCAACAATCTTGGGCTCTGGAGCCACATGTGGCTCTTTGGCCCCGTGAGTTGTTAGCAAAGGCCAGCTTAGGAGTCCCCTCATTAAGTTAATAACAATGTACCTACCTAGATAGTTTAAGTTAAAAAAATTTGGCTCTCAAAGAAATTTCAATCATTCTACTATTGATATTTGGCTCTGTTGTCTAGTGAGTTTGCCGACCACTGCCCTAATGGAAACCAGGACCCTTCAGTCTGTGGGCCGACACTCTATCTATGGAGCCAAACCAGCTAGGGCAACCTTAATCTTTTGCCTTTTATTTATTTATTTATTTATTTATTATTATTATTTTAATATATTTTATTGATTTTTTACAGAGAGGAAGGGAGAGAGATAGAGAGCAAGAAACATTGATGAGAGAGAGTCATCGATCAGCTGCCTCTTGCACACCCCCTACTGGGGATGTGCCCGCAACCAAGGTACATGCCCTTGACCGGAATCGAACCCTGGACCCTTCAGTCCCCAAGCCGATGCTCTATCCACTGAGCCAAACCGGTCTCGGCTAATCTTTTGCCTTTTAAATTTAAACTACAGCCCAAATAGTGGGAGAGTCAACATCACACACTAGCCCTGCCCCTCGTCATGGGGATGTCGAGGGAACCAGAAGGGCTCCCAAGTCCCACTGCTGCCACATGCTGTCTGGGCGATGCGGGGAGAATCGTTTCACTTTCAGTTCATTCTTTAGAAATAGCTGCTCCTTTGTAAAAGGGGGAAAGTCAGAGCTGTCCCTTGTGAGTCCGGATGACCCACCAAGTCCAGAAGCAATTTGGAAATTGTAAATTTGCAAATGCGAGGGATTATCATAAAAAAACAAGAGAAGCGGGGAGTGGGGGGGGGGGCAAAACTTTCTGTGTTGACTTATGAAGAACCAATTTCACATGGGCCTTGGCCATAGGCACCGTGGGATGAATGCAGGGAACAGTAAAAACGGTAAAATATATTGGTGTTGGTCCCATCTTAATCCAAGCAGACATTTGCAAACCCTTTGCATTTTGACCACCTTCAAAAGAAGCCAGCTGGGTAAACAGCTTAGCCGTTGTTTAAGTTGTTAAATGTACATTAGCTCATGCAGCAGCTATGAGTACTATGTAACAGCACAGGCCTCTTCCAGTTTAAAAATCAGCAGGATTCTAAAAGCAAGTGAGTGGTTTGGAAGTTAGCTCATTTCACAACCAATGCAACCAATATTGTTAATGTTGTCTGAGTCTCTGAGTTGGGTCACACGCCCATTTACCTCTTAACATAATAACATAAGTCCAACAACAATAACAAGTACTAGCCATCGTGTGTGAAGAGCATTATGGTTTACAAATCATTTCTATTTTCACTAATTTTTACTTCCTCCCCATTTTATTTTTTAAATATATTTTATTGATTATTTACAGAGAGGAAGGGAGAGAGATAGAGAACTATTATAGAAATGTCGATGAGAGAGAAACATCGACCAGCTGCCTCCTGCACACCCCCTACTGGGGATGCGCCCGCAACCAACGTACATGCCCTTGACTGGAATCAAACCTGGGACCTTTCAGTCTGCAAGCCCATGCTCTGAGCCGATGCACTGAGCCAAACCGGTTTTGGCTTCCTCCCCATTTTAAAGATGAGGAAACAGGCTTAGAGAGGCTAAGGGAGTAAAGACTATAGAGGCAATGACAGGGCAAGAGCTTGAACCTGAGCTGCTGGTTTCAAGACAGTGCCTACTTCCTGTCTTCTAGATCCAACCCCAGTGAGCAGAGCCCTAAGGGTTCTGTCTTGGATCACCATATGCACACCTGTTTCCGCACCCACAAGCTCTGGGTCCCTCCTTCACCTGCCTCGCCTCCCACCTTCCAATGGGGGAGTCATCAAGACAGGACCAAGGGCAGAGGTATTTATTATTCAAGAGAGAGAAACTAGCCCTAACCAGTTTGGCTCAGTGGATAAAAGGTTGGTCTGCAGACTCAAGGGTTCCAGGTTTAATTTTGGTCTAGGGCATATACCTTGGTTGTGGGCACATCCCCAGTAGGGGGCGTGCAGGAGGCAGCTGGTCAATGTTTCTCTCTCTTCAATGTTTCTAACTCTCTATCCCTCTCTCTTCCTCTCTATAAAAAAAATCAATAAAATAGATGAGACAGAGAGAGAGAGAGAGAGAGAGAGAGAGAGAGAGAGAGAGAGAGAGAGACTACCTTAGTAGCTCTTGAGGGGTACCTTACGTTTCTTGGGCTCCTAGTTACACTTTAATTTCAAGGGGTTGGTCTCCTCTCTAATGGGAAGCAAATTTACTGTCTCTAACTTAAGCAAGAAAAGGGATGTATTGCTTAGGATTCCTTCTGGCTGCTGATGACTGAGACTTGCAATAACATTGGCTCATATATGGTGGAGGATTGTTTCTCTCGCCTAAACCCTGAAGGTCGGTAATATAGGGCTGATGCGGTAGTTTCAAAGTGCGTGGCGCACAGGCTATGTTTATCATATTGTAGCTATTCTTATAATACGTGGTCTGGCACAGTTCTGAACACATGGGGTTCAATAAAAATTAGCGCTCTCTTTCCTTTATATGTGTAGGTGGTCAACTCCTTCCATCTGTCGGCCTGGGCTGCAATGCAGAGGGCCGAGCCTGCCAGAGGGCCGAACGGGGTGGGGAAAATGCTTCGCAATCAGCTATGTGCTGATATGCCCCTTAGAGGCCCTTCCCTCTTTCCCACTTGCTGGCCCTTTAGGGCCCTGCCCTGCAAGATGCCAAGACTTGGGTTGAGACTGGGACTCAGGAACACTGTGTCAGCTAGAACCATCTGCTCCGACAATTCACGATGGCCTTCTGCGGTCTGACTTGTTCTAAATAGCCCTGGGTTGCCTGGGTTGCCTGCTTCCCTCTCCCACCATGCTGACCTGAATCCAGGCAACAGTTGACACAGAGGCCTTCATCGTTCTTGGACTCATGATGGTTAGAACGACTTTCGTTGTTCTGAAAGCAGGAAATCAGCCCTCAGCCCATTCTAGAAATCCGTCTTGTTAAAGGAATTTGACTAACAAAAAGGAGAATAAGTAACATTCCCCAAACAAATGAAATGAATGGGCCAAGTCAAGAGATGGCTTCCTTTCATGTTTATCAACTGCGAGAAGTGGGCTTCTCCCGGGCAGGATTATGGGGCGGGGGACTCATCATACCCCTGTTCCCCCACCTCCTGTTCCCTCCTTGACCCAGGCCCCCCAAACCCCCAGGACAGAAGAGAAGTCTGGGTGTTACTTTCCACCAAGAATCCGGGGGTTGGACTCAGTGAGGCAACTCAGTCAAGTGTCAGGCTGTCCAGAGTCCAGCCTCCTTCCTTCCCAGAGTCTTAAGGCTTCAGAGGGTCATTGCTCTGCGGAGGTCCTGAGGCAGCAGGAGAGGGGGCCGCGGTGTGGACATCGAGGCCCAGGAAAGCTCCCCACGGCAGCCTTCCCAGGGAAATGGCTCCTGTGGTTGTTTCTCTACCTGCCTGGGCAAGGTCCTCCCCTCACCCCTGCTTCAATCCAAAGGAAGCAAACTCAGTCCCTTGCGTCCTGTAAACCCAGACATCTTCCCTGAGTGTGTGGGAGGGAGGCCGAGGCCCTGACGGAGCAAGATATTCTGCCAGTCACCACACACAAAAGCTTTTAGGAGTTAATGCATCTTCTTGGAAAACTCTAGAAAGGTATAATATTCTGTGCTATTGTTTAATTTTTACTTTCAGTAAAAGTAAAAATTAAATAATACTTTGGGAGACGGGATCTTGGGGTGTCTTGCACCACAGCCCAGGAAAACTTTTATTACCAAAGTTCTCATCAGGCAAGATTTGTTTTTCCTGCCGAAACTGGTTTGGCTCAGTGGATAGAGCGTCGGCCTGCAGACTGAAAGGACTCGGGTACGATTCCGGTCAAGGGCATGTACCTTGGTTGCAGGCATATCCCCAGTAGGGGGTGTGCAGGAGGCAGCTGATCAATGATTCTCTCTCACCGATGTTTCTAGCTCACTATCCCTCTCTCTTCCTCTCTGTAAAAAATCAATAAAATATATATATTTTTAAAAAGATTTATTTTTTCTGCCCCCAGATCTCCATTCAAATGTTCTGTGCATACCCAGTTACAAATGCCAATGCCTTTAAAATAAAAATTTTTAATTGATTTTAGGAAAAGAGAAAGGGGGGGGGGGGAGAGAGAGAGAGAAAGAGAGAGAGAGAGAAAGTTTTATTATTCCACTTATTGATGCATTGATTGATTGATTCTGACTGGGTTTTGAACCTGCTACCCAGCCAGATCTGACCAAATCTTTTTGAAAATGTGATAGTGAGAGGCTCTTGAGAGTTTGACATGCTTGCAGGAGATGGTAAATGCAATATAATGGCACGATATTCTTTATCACCAGCTGAAAATGTGTTACCTGTCACTGGCAATCTATTTAATTTGTGTACTAGTTATCTATCGCTGCATAACACGTCACCCCCCAAAGCAGCAGCTTAAAACAACACTCATTAGCTCAGAGTTTCTGTGGGTCAGAAATTAGGAATGGCTTAGCTCAGTCAACCTGTCGGCCAGGGCTGCAGCCACATGAAGGCTTGACCAAGGTAGGGATCTGCATCCAAGCTCATGCTGACGGTCACGCTCTCCACCGTGCTGCCACATGACATGACAGTGGCTTCCCCAGAGTGAGTGCCCTCAGAGAGACAGGCCCACAGCAGAAGCCAAAGTCGTTGTATAACCTAATCTTGAGAGTGGTATCCCATTCGTCCTTCCACATTCTCTTTGTTAGAAGTAAGTTGCTCCATCCAGCCCACACTCCAGCAAAGGGAAGAAAGCCAAGAGGCCACGCCAGAGGCTGCCTTCCACAGTTTCTACCTTCTTTTTTCAAAGCATCACAAATGCCTCAGGGACTCATTCCTTTTGCTTAATGGTTTTATTATTTTTGTTTTTAAATATTTTTTGTTGATTTCAAAGAGAAAGGGAGAGGAAGAGAGAGAGAGAAACATCAGTGATGAGAGAGAATAATTGATCAGCTGTTGCTTGCACACCTCACGTTGGGGATTGAGCCCGAAATCCGGGCATGTGCCCCCACCAGGAATCGAACTGTGACCTCCTGGTTCATATCAATGAGCCATGCCAGCTGGGCTGGCTTAACTGTTAACCTGGTGTTCCTACTAGTTTTTTCTTTAAGGCTAGAACTTCCTCAGACACACACTCCTCAGCAAGGGAGTTCTTGGGATCTAAGTCTTGGCATTGGAGAGGGAATTCTATCCAGTGGTTAAAGGGTTTTTAATCCTCCATTGTTTTGGGACAAATATTTCACAGAGTAGGTTTTTCAGACTACTGAGGGCATTTCCTTTTAAGCACCCATATTCTTTCCATAGTATACAGAATGTCATTCTGGCATAGGATTCCTGAGACCTGGAGAATACCTAGATTACAAAAGGAAGGGCGTACATATGTGATTGGATTGCTCAGGCATCAGAATCTCACGACACTTGTTTGACAAGTTCTCCACACGTGTGCTAAAATCTCTCTCACTTGATTAACATATTTTGTGCTTGTTGGAGCAAACGCTGAAATAGATCGAGGAGTAAATTTGTCTTGTTTCTGGATCCAACTGGCCTTGAGCATCCGGCGTACTCTGAGTAGGGTCCCCATGTTGCTGTAGATCGAGAAAACACAGGCAGTGACTGGGATGGGAGAATAGATTCTAAAAGGTCCAGAAATGATACAACGGACAAAAATTCAAATGTGAAGAGGGAACAAAGCTAGGATAAAGTATAAACATGTTGTGGTGTAAATGAAACACTTAGTTCTGTAGGTTACTCCAAACATCTGTTTTCTGCAAAAGGAGCACCAATTTCTTAGTTGTCCTCTCCATCTCTTCGCTTTTATCGCACCTCTGGAAACCAGCTTTGTGTGTGCGCCCACTCTCTGAGGCAGTGGGCACAGTGGTCGTGAGGGAAGGCCCTGGAGCCATACAGGCTTGGCTCTACCGCTTATTGGATGTTTGGCTTCAAGTAAGTCACTGGTCCTCTCTGGCTTCAGTTTCCTCACTGTAAAATGGGGCTTATTGTGGTTCTACTCACGGGGCTCTTGAGAGGGTTAAACAGAACAACCCATATAAAACTTCTTTTTAAAAATGTATTTTCAATTGATTTTTTACAGAGAGGAAGGGAGAGGGCTAGAGAGAAACACTGATAAGAGAAAAACATCGATCAACTGCCTGCTGTGCACCCCACACTGGGGATGTGTCTGCAACCAAGGTACATGCCCTTGACCGAAATTGAACCTGGGACCTTTCAGTTCGTAGGCCGATGCCCTATCCACTGAGCCACACTGATTAGGGCCCACATAAAACTTTTAAGAAAGTGCCTGGAACATAGTAGGTGCTCAATAAATATCAAAGGTGATGATCACTGGTAAAAGGGATAATGTTGAGGGCGGACTCTGGCCACTGACAGGTGTACTCATGGGCATCCTTGTGCTAAATCTTCATCCCAACTAAAAAGGAAATCACTGCAGGTCCAACTTCAGGGTTGCTCGAGAACAGAGTAGACACCGAGGGTCTACACTGCTGGGTACTTCCTGTGGCAGCAGAGAGCCAGGAGCCTGAAAGGACCTTTCTATTGGGATTCACGTTCCTTCTGAGGAACCAGGACTGCCATGCAGATGAGTCCTCACACGTCTCTGAGGTGTGTGTTTGGGGCTGTTAGCCCTTGAACAAAATGGTATGGACAATAGCGTGTTTTGAATGTGAATGTTTGCATTTCATAGTTTCCTGCCTTCTCTTCCTGCCAGCGGCTGGTTGCTGTTATTGTCAGTGTGCCTGCTTCCAGCAGCTCCCCTCCTGCTCATTTCCTGCGTCCATGGGCTGGGAAACCCGAGGTTAAAACTTATTAGCATTTCCTGGAAGAGACAAGGCTTTGAGGGAGAGCCTGAGGGCTGTGCCATGAGCAACGCCTAGAGCAGGTGGGGGCTGTGTACTGTGGTAGAGACAGCAGTGGGCAAGGAGTCGACCTGGTCTCCAATCACTGATGTTTAAAAAGCTTTATTAAAAAATTATCATACAGTAAATTTGACTCTTTTTCCTTTTAGTGTACAGTTGTCTAAATGTTAGCACATGTATAAATCTGGATAAGCACCCCCCTAGTCAGGGAATGGAGCAGATGACTAGATGACTCTCCATGTGGCCAGGCTCTTTCCCACCCAGAAGCCCTGTTCGCCATCACCACAGTTTCATTTTTTCAGGAAAGTCATATAGCTTGTAGCTTGTTGAGACTGGTTTCCCCCCTTCAACATAATGTCTTTGAGATTCATCCCCGTTATTGAGTCTATCAAAAGCTCATTGCTTTTTACTGCTGAGTAGAATTCCATTATATTGTTGAGGAACATTGGGGATTTTCCAGCTACTATTAGCATTGGTGTCCACATTTTTATGTGGACTTTAGTTTTCGTTTCTCTAAGGTAAATATCCAGGAGTGAGTTTGCTGGGTCATATGGAAACTATATGTCTAATTTTATAAGAAACTGCTAAATCATTTTCCAGAGTGGCTGTGCTATTTTGCATTCCCACCGGTAATTTCCAGTTGCCCTACATTCTTGTCAGCACTTGGTATTGTCTGTCTTTTAAAAAGATTATTATTATTATTAGAATCATCCCAGTGGCTGAATTAGAATTTCATTGTGATTTTTGATTTGCATTTTTTTAATGTCTAAGGAAGTGAAACATCTTTTCATATGCTTATTTGCCAATCTTATATCCTCTTTGATACAGTGTCTATTCAAGTTCTTTGTCATTGTTTTCAAGGTTGTTTTTTTTTTATTGTTGAGTTTTAAGAGTTCTTTATATCTTTGGATACAAGTCCTTTGTCAGATCTGAGATCCATAAATGTTTACGCAAATTACTTAAGCATCTGAGCTTCCTCTCTTATTAAATATGGATTATGTGGTTTTCTCTACCTGTGTCCCAGTGTTGCTCTGAGGGTCAAATGACAAAGGCACGTGACACACTGGAAATTGGGAAGCAACCCCATTGCTGTTTGAATGACCCAGGTTCTTCTGTGAATGGTCTGTGGCTAATGAGTATTTATTTGCATAATGTTATGCTCCTTCCAAGCTTGTATTTGACAGATTAAAAAGGCTCAGGTTAAAGGGGAAATGTGTGGAGAAATGGTTTTTGCTGACAAGCGATACTCTTTGATCTCAGCCAGAACCTGGAGCACAATACCCCCTCCCAGAGTTGCAGAGACTCAGCAGGAAGGTGCTACAGGTCAGGTAGGGGGCGAGCCACCAGCATGAGAAGCTCCTCGGGACATAGTCTGTCCTGGGGATCATGAGCAGAGCCCAGCTCTCCTGTTGACATGTCATAATTGAAGATGAAAAAGAGACGAGAGAGGAAGGATGTGGCTCTTTACAAGTGAGAGAAGGATTCTAGAGCCCATCGCTGTGCAAGGTCTCATGAGCCAGCCCAAGCTTGAGGGTAGCTAAGAGGAGGCAGCGGTGGCAGAATGTACAGCACCCACATCCTGGGAGTGCTTACTCATGATAACCCGTGTCCCAGTGGTGCTCACTGTATTCCAGTAGTGCTCACTTGTATTGTTAACAGTGGGTGTTATGACGGTCTTCCCACTGTCCATCTGTCCCTCCCACAGCACACTCCAGAACTCCCATCCGAAGCTCACAGGGTCATCCTTGAAAGGAATCCCATTTATCCTGCTACTGACTGATTCTGGGACGGGCATGACCTGATTTTGCCAATGAGACAGAAGAAGCGGCTTGCTGAAGGTCTCTGGGAGAATGCTCCATCTTTCGTGGAGGAATGACAAGCCAGGACCATTCTTTGTCTCTAATTGTCTCTCTGTGTTCACCTCTCTCCCCATTGTTGGGCTGCCAGTAGCCATGACCACAGGGGCCAGACTTGGAATGAGGTCAGTCCTCAGGGTGGAGCTCTGGAAAGAACCCACGTCCTCCATTCTGTCCTTGAGCACAACATTGGCACCTTCATGCATGTCTTGCCATGAAGTTGACAATCTTCTCTTCAGTTTAGTTCAGTGAGAGTTGGGTCTCCTACTATTTTTGGCCCCAAACACGGTGAGTGTGATAAGCTGTCCCCCTCACTCATCTTAGGGGCCCTGCTGACTAGGCAGACTTCCGGGGCCTAGAGAGGTTCTGAGGGTGGAAGAGAAAGGAAGAAGGTGGAAAAGACAGTGGACTCTTTTCTCTTTGACAGCTTGACATCAAGACAGTTTTATGGACTAAGTCTCAGGTTTTTTTTTCTCTTTTAACACGGACACATTGAAAATCACCCAAGTCTTATGAACTTGGGTTAAACAGGGGAGAGTCTGAAATTCAGCATCTATTCAAAAAAATGCAGTGCTATTATTCTGGAGTTCTCAGTAACTCAACACCGGCTGGAGGTCCTGCTGGACCGGTTGAGGGAAGACAATTAACATATTGTTGCCATGCCAACACTAATAATTTCTTTGGGGATTTTTCTTCACCTATATGGCAGTGTGGCTAAGTCAATAGTGTATTCGAGGTAACAGGTGGTTGGGGGGTTAACCTATTTCAGGAAACAGAGTGTTTTCAAGGACTCAGCAGTGGCCATTGGCAGAACAACCCAGTGCTAATTATGCATTCAGGGAAGCAGGCTCAGCCCAAGCCTGCACTGCCCGAATGTTCACGGATTTCCAGTCTGAGGAATCCTGATGACGGATGCTCCGTGGCACAGGCACTGGACGGCAGTGTGTGCACCAGGAATCACATGCTCATGGGCTGCTCCAAAGCAACGCATGTGAGACATGTCAGAGGAAGCTTGCCTGTGCCCTGTGCATTGTCAGAGCATTTCTCACTGTAGGCAATGTGGTTGCATGTGGGCTCTTTTAGTAACCACTGGTTACCAAGGCAGCGTGTGTGCACTTAGAAAGGGGGAGAGATAGAGAGAGAGGGGGAGGGGGAGAGAATGGGTAGGAGAGAGAGAAGGAGGGAGGCGGAGGGACGGAGGGAGGGAGGGAGGGAGAGAGAGAGAGAGAGAGAGAGAGAGAGAGAGAGAGAGAGAGAGAGAGAGAGAGAGAGAGAAATATTGAGGCCAGCTGGCAGGATCACCACTTGACATGTGGTGATTTCTCACAAGCCCTGAACTCTGAGAGGAGAGAGGACTGTGAGTCCTTAGTCCTGTCCCCAGGCCAGATCTCCTCTGTGGCCTCTTGGATTGTTACCTAAAACCTTGAAGATAGAGCCTATCAGGCTATTTTCCTTAGCAGATAGAGACTGCTCATTTTAAGAAAAGCAGCCATCTAATATTGGTGCATATTTAAGATGTAGGTGGGGAGGGCCCTTTTAATAAATAGGAAGTGACTTTGGAGGAGGGGGACCCCTCAGCAGGCTCAGGTGTGGGAGCACTTCCTTGAGCTACCAGAGTCAGGCTCCCTCTTCCTTCCATCACTCAGAGTGACTGGAGCACCTACTACATGTCAGGCCTGTGCAGTGTGGATATGAAGGTGAATGTAATGCAGAACCTACCCTTTAGGGGTCACAGTATAATGGGACACACACACACACACACACACACACACACACAGCTCTAACGTGTATTGAGATTTAGCTGGAACTTGAAGGTGAAAGGGATCCCAAGCATAGGGATAGAGCAGACAGCATCACAGAGCGTGGCTGTGGCTCAGAGGTGGTTTGTCTGGGGACCACAGCCTGGCTGTCAGGTGCAGGTTGTTCTTTGCTACTAGAATCAGGACTCCTTGGAAGGTAGCTGCATTGGGGCCGGAGAAAAATCAGGATGGAAAGTTCTAGATCATATTATTGTCGCCAGAAAGGAAGAATGCTTTCAAGGATGCCGAGAGCTTCTTGAAGATGCTCCTCTGGGCAAGTTTGACAGGTTGACCATCTTACGATGTAGTTAATTGGTGCCAACTCATGAAAGGCCATGAGGTTAGAAAGATTCTCCAATGAGAAAAATCACTCTAGCACTGAACAAAAGGGTAGTTGAATGGTTTGAGGTGAGTGACCTGCAGGGTATACATACATTGTATTCTAATAAGCAAGGGAGGGTTAGTGTACATGAGGAATTTGTTTCTCTGTAAGGCGTGTGGCTGGTTATTGTGGTTGAGGGGTGTGTCTGAGCCTCACCTTCCCTCTTGGCCTCATGCAATGGCCAGCCCCCAGAGGCTGCGTTTCCCAGGATCCTGGCCAGGTGTGGCCTGGGGAGTGGGAGGATGGAGAAGCCAGCTCTGTCTCTCCGGCATCAGGGCTCCCTTCTCTGGGGCCCGGAAACACCTCCTCTTCTCTGTCCCACCAGCCCAGAAGTGCCAGCACTGTCCTCTCCTTGCTAATCTCTGGTTACCTCACCCCCACCCCATTTGGCTTCTCAGCTATCTAACCAATGCCCTTCAAGAGGTTCCATGTAAATGACTAAATGACCTCTTTCCTCCTGGTTAGTATCCGATAGGTTATGTCATTATTTCTAGCTGCCTAAGCAGGAGAGAATAATCCCCAGGAACTGCTGGTACATAAACCAAATAATCCCAGAACAAACAGACACAGTAGCAAGGGCAGGAAGGGGCAATGAGCACTGTGGTCACACAATCCGGGCAGAGGGACCCAAAGCTGATGGGCTCCGGTGGGCACATGCCAAGAGCAAGGAGAGGACACTGCTACAACAGCATGCTCCCCAGCAGCAAATTCGTCACACAACGAGAGCGATGGGTTTGAGGAAAGAATATCTCACAGGTGAAGTGCTCTTCTCATTACATCATCTCAGCAAAGACACCAAATTTTCAAAACTTAAAAAGTTCTTCAAAAAGACAGATGCTTAAAACTCCCTTCAATCACAAGTAAAAATGTTTTGTTTTGATTTTTAAATTTATTCAATCCAAAGAAACCGAGCCTGGAGACCTGGGACTCATGTTTGAGTCACCTTACATTGTACATGCAGGTCCCAGGTCTCAGCCAAGAATCCGTTGGCCAATAGCCCAATTCGGTGTCCTCAGCTTGTCTGAGAAAGTGTCCTCTGTCTGGCTCTGGGAAGACTAATGACTTCCCAGGAGGGAGTAAAATATTACCAAACCCTAGGATGATAGAAAAATGCAATAAAGAACAACTAAATGTAGCAATAATCCTGGGAAGGTAATATATCAAGTGCAGAATAATGAATAAAGGCCGCGGTGGGTCTGTTTTTTTAGGGGGCACAGGAGAGTGGGTCATGGTTGTGCAGCCATTGCGTTTCTGGATGTTTGGCCCACACTTGAGGCATTGGAAGTATTCTAAAGAATCCAATGCAGTGTTTGTCACTGCACTTCAAGTTGTTGACAAACGTTTAATTCATCATATTCATAACTGAGAAAAATTGGTTTTCTGGGTTCTGTTCATTAGACGTACGGGTAACAAATTAAGCATTAAGGAAAGTCCGCACAATTGTAGGGGTTTCTTTCCCCCATAGAAAAGCCCCTTAGGCTTTACGTCACCTATCTGTGGGTTCCAACGGGACTAACAGTCTCCCACCCCCATCTTTCAAGCTGCTAGCTTTCAGGCCACTGAAACTGGATGCTCTCATAGATGCTGTTTAGCATTCAGGTCTTTCATCTCATTTTATCCTCACAAGCACCGGGTGGTATCATCTTCACTTGATAAAGGAGGAAAGTAACTATGTAAGTTATACTGAGTGGCCAGATTATTATGATCTCTAAATGCATAATAATCTGGCTACTCAGTGTATATTTTATATAATAAAAGGCTAATATGCAAATTATCTCCTCTATCAGGAGGGAGGCCGACCAACCACCCATGTCCCCTCCCCCTAGCCAGGCTGGCTGGATGCCACCCATGCATGAATTCATGCACTGGGCCTCTAGTTTATATATATACTTGGCCTCTAGTATATATGTATCATGGAGCTGGTTGCAGGAAGATTCCTGCAAGAATAAGCCTTCCTCAGGCCTATTCATGTAAGAATAGGCTTCCTGTGGCCTGAGCGAAGCTGAGGCGGGCTTCACTCCCTTCTCCGCTGCCTTGCTCCCTCCTGTCTCCACTGCCTCACTCCCTCCATTTCCACTGCCTCACTCCTTCCTCTTCTGCCTTGCTCCTTTTTCCACCTCTTTGCTCCCTTCTGCAGTGCTTGGCTTCCTTCTATGCTGTCTTTAGTCTTTGTGCCGCACCTGTGTATGCAAATTAACTGCCATATTTTTTGAGTTAATTTGCACAGTCGCTCCTGATTGGCTGGTGGGCGTAGCAGAGGAACAGTCAATTTGCATGTTTCTCTTTTATTAGTGTATATATACAATGAGTGGCCAGATTATTATGAGTTCAGAGATCATAATAATCTGGCCACTCAGTGTAGAGTGCATTTGGCTGCAAGAAAAAGAACACTGGACCCAAAATGATTTAAACAGCAACAGGTTCATGATCTCCATGAAAAGTAACCCCGTGATCCTGCTAGCTGTGGGGCTGGCTCATTCAGGGGCTCCATGATACTAGGTCCCAGCTTCTCTGTGATCCTCTTGGCTCTTCCTCATGGCCACAAAGTGGCTGCAGTAGTCACAGGCCTTAGGAGTGTCCTCAGGGAAGGCCATTTCTCTGGTGGGGCTTTTGGTATCAGTGAGGAAATCCTCTCTCAGCAGCACTTTGGTGACTTCTCCTCATTGGGTTCTCTACAGCAGATAAAGAACGAAGGCCAGCGAGGTCAAGCCCCTAGTTCACGGTTACCCAGCTAGTCAATGGGATGGGAGCTTCCCCTCCCCCTACAGGGACAGAGGCTCATTAGGATCCCATAGCCGATTCGTCTCACCCACTATGGCCATCGAGCTGTTCTTCCTCGTGTCCAACCAAAATCCATCCTTCTTTAATTTATGCCCAGTGTCTTCTGTTAAATCTCTAGAGGCCTTTTTCTGGTCTATTGGTATATTTAGCTAGTGAGTCAATGAGCCTTCCCACCTGCCACCCAGTTCTGCCACCCAGCTCTGCCCGGTGTGTCCTTACATGCGCACCCTAGGGCCTCTCCTTGAAGATGTGGCCGATGCTTTCCTGTGCCGCCTTCAGGGACAAATGACCAGGGTCTCCGGGCAATGTCCCCTCTTGCTGAGCTTTAGCAGGATCTGGCTTCTCCCCAGGCTGGCAATGAAGTGCTACCTTCCCCACATCTTTCTTGTACTTCCAGGACTTCCCCCCACTCCCCCATCTTCCACCTGGCTGGGGAGTCCTGTGGCTTTCCAATACGTGAACCAGGGATGGGGAGACTGTCCTGCAGATGTCACTGTCCAAGGCGACCACGAGCCATGCTGTGTCCATCGATTAAAGGTAACTGAAATGTAAAGCCCAGGTCCTCAGCTGCACCAGCCATGTTTCAGGTGCTCGACAGCCACCTGTGGCGAGCGCTCTCTGCTGGACAGTGCGGAGTCAGACCATTCCCCACAGCAGCAGGTTCTGTTGGCCAGGACTCCCTGTGGTCCTCAAACTCACCATCGCCTGGAGAGCTCGTTACAGCACCCAAGGCTGAGGCCTCGCCTCCACAGTCTCTGCCTCAGTGGGACTGGGGTGAGCTGGAAGAATTTTGTTTTTAACCATTTCCTCAGTGCTGCTAAAGGAACTGTGGGCTGTGAGGCTGCAGAGGGCACAGGGGCAGGTCTCAGCCCATCCTCCACGCCCTGCCTGGCCCCTCCTGCCACGGCCCACAGCCCCGCTTGCACCTGCTGATGGGCGCGGAGCGATTGGGGCCTGCACAGCAGCAGGTACGAGTGGGGTGGCACCGTCAGCTGGTGCGAGTGGCTGCCGGCCATTATCACCTCTCAGGAGCAGAGAGAGGTGGAGAAGCCCTCAGGGGTGATCAGGGCTGGCAGCCGCTGATGGCACTGAGCGATCGGGACTGGCTCCGGGTGGGCACCACCAGTGGGTGCAAGTGGCAGCTACAGGTGCCAAGTGGGGCCAGCACTGGCAGCAGGTGCAAGCTCCCAATGGGACTGCAGCACGCGAGAGCAAAGGATTTTCAGTAACCACCAGTGGCTCACCCACCTTGGTCTGGTGCCCCTGCTCACCTGCTCCACCATCCTGCCGTGGCCCATGCCCGCCATGTTCTGTGCTCTGCCGCCTGCTGCAAACACCCGTCATGTTCTGTGTGCACCCCCTGGTGGTCAGTGCACGTCATAGGGACCGGTTGTTTGGTTGCCACCATTCAGTCTAATTGCATATTATGGTTTTTTATATATAGATTCATGGGCCAAACAAAATTCTCATCTTAAAAATTAGCTTGCTCTATTTGGTCAAGCCTTTCATTAACTCACCCCTAATGCCTTGGCAGGGCTGGACCAAATGATTCCCAGGGCCTTATGCAGCCCGGGGCTGGATGTTCCCCTTCCTTGCATAGCAGCTGGTCCGGAGCCCACACTTTGAGAACCAATGCCATTCACCCACCGCTGGGAGAGCCTGCTCTGAACACTCCACGTGCCGATCTGGACTGGCCATGGGAAGGAGTGTCCAGTGGACACAGCTCCCCTCAGATGAGAGCATCTAGAAGGTCAAACAGTGGACAGCGGAGTGCATTTCTGGGTTTGCAAAAAAACAAAAAAGAACACCCCAAAACCCACCAGAATAACCCTCCCCCGGGGGCCGTGTTTCCACCTGTCTTAAGCTCTGAGCAGGGGCGACTGCAGTTCCCACGTTGACCACTGGCCTCTCTAACAATGATACAAAACAAGGGCCACTCCAGGGTCACCTATGATGCTGGCCCCTGGCTGCGGTTCTCTTTCCACCTCCTGCTCCTCCAGACGCACTGGCACCTGCACCTCCTCTTTGGGAGAGGCCCTGGGGTGGGCAGTGGACGGAAAAGCACTGGATTTGGAGGTAAAAGATTGAGATTCAGGTCTCTTTGTGACCTTGGCCATTGCCCCTCTGAACTCAATAACGGGATAGCAATGGTCATATCACCTCCTCTAGGAAGCTGCCCTGTGCTCGAGTGGTGTAATGTGTGAACTCTGTCTATGGATCGCAGGTTGCTGACCACACCTCAGGTCCTGTAGCTGGCGTGTCACAGCCGGCCGGAGTGACCCGTTTGCATACATGTCTCTCCACAGCCCGAGAGCGCCTGGGGCGCCCTGTCTTAGTCATTGATTAATTTCTGGGCTCCCTAGTGCCTGACTTGAAATCCAGCCAATAGTTACCCTAAGGGTGATTATTATTCCAAAACCTCCAGCATTTATTATGTGCTGGGTGCTGCTCTAATGTATGAATTCGTTTCATTCTCCCTGCATTCCCACGAGGTACGTGCTGCTGTTATGAAATTACGCAGAACGGGGCCCCGGTAAATGTGTACTGACGCATCTAGGGCAGCACGGGTCCGGCTGTGACACACGCAGGAGTCATCTGGGGATTGTGATCTCGTTAAAGCACACATCCTGACTCCGGAGGGGCTGCGCTGCCTGCAGGCCCCCATGTGATGCGGCCGGACAGCAGGCCGCACTGTGAGCATCGAAGCTCGAGGCCATGGAACACATCGTTAAAGAGGAAACATCTAGTCCCTCCGGGGATGCGGACGGGGGCAGGAAACACTCTGGAAAAAGAACTGTCTTACTTGGTAGCAAAAGGTTATGGATTCTCAGGATCGGCATCCTTTGAGAGACGGATGAAGCGAGCCAACCAAGGGCAGCTTTTATTTATTTTAAAACCGATTTTTATTGATCTCAGAGAGCAGGCGAGAGGGAGAGAGAGACAGAAATATCAGTGATGAGGGAGAATCACCCGTCGGCTGCCCCGGGCATATGCTCTGACTGGGAATCTAAGGGTGACCTCCTGGTTCATAGTCTGACGTCTGACGCTCAGCTACTGAGCCACACAGCAGCGGGGCCAGAGGCAGCTTCTCAAGTCTCCTCAGAACAGTCTGTTCTCACCGTTTCTGGGAAAGGCGGGCGGACACTTTCCAATAGGAGGAACAGAGCTTCAGGGCTGCAGCCATCCTGACCTTCACAGGGAGCCCAGCAACGGATGCCAAGTTGCTCGGGGTTTGCCATCCAGGGAGTGTGCTAGGCCTTCCCCAGACAGCGTGGGCACAGGTGGAACCGATGCCAAGGTCCCTAGTGGGTGAGGGATGTTCAAGGGTAATGGCAGGAAGTGTGTGCGTGAAACGTGGCCTCAGAGTCGGCAGAGCTGGGTTCAAATGCAGCATTGCCACTTGCTAGCTGTTCCACCCCAAGGCAACGTACTTAGCCCTGCAGCTCCGCTTTCTCGGGTAGCACAGAGGGAGTCCTGGGTCTGATGAGGAAGCAGAAGCGCCTGGAGGACTGAAACGGAGCGACTTCAGTGCAGGGGACCTTTGCACACATGGCAGAGCCATTGGGGAAGGAGAGGCAATGCAGGGATCAGCACAAGACCCCCTGGGGCTGGAGGGCCCCCGGGAGGAGGCACTGCAGCCCAGGGGTCAGGTCACAGGGTTGGGATTGGAACCGCAGAGGACTCAGCCATTGCCAGGATGCCACCTGAGGAGGGAGGATGGAGGAGGAAAATACCCCTGCTTCCCCCTTTCCAATCTCCCGCGATTGTCCCCTGGGCTGACCCAACACCTCACCCCCTCATGTGACACCACGCAATGCCTAGCAATCACCGGTCACCGTGCAAACGGATCACAGCATAACTGACTGTGCTCCCCTTCGCCTTGTTGTTAGGCTCATTCACATTAAGGATCATCACAGCATTGCCCACTATATTGTGTCTGGCTGTTAGAAATCAATCCCTTCATTGTTATGTGATGGTCTTTAACTCTGATAACTTGTTTTGCTCTGAAATCTTCTGTTCTGTCGAAGATTAATATGGCTACTCCTGCCTTGTTTTGATTTGTGTGAGCCATGTATATCCTTACTTTTAATCTTCACAGTGTCATTGCTGTTATTCATTTCACATACACTGGTACATAAGTTCATATAAATAAGTATATATGTATACACATGTAAGTATACATAATAGGATGCATTCTTGCTATTATTTTAAACAAATTGTAATCTATTAGATCAATTAAGAAAAATAAAAGTTTTTTCCTTCAATTATTTATTCTCCAATGTGCTTTCTTTTTTCTTTTTTCTTTTTTTAATTTTTCTTTTTTTGCATAGACTCGTGTTTCTGACCTGTATCATTTTCCTGCTCTCTAAAGAACTGCTTTTAACATTTCTTGCAAGGCAATTCTACTGGTAACCAGTTTCCTCAATTTCTGTTTGTCAAAGTCTTTATTTCACTTTAATTCTGAAGAACGGAACTCTAAGTAGTTTTTCTCTCTCAACACTTAATGTTTCACTTCACTCTCTCCTTGCTGTGTGGTTTCTGAGAAGCTGTTAATTATCTTTGTTCCTTTGCGGGCAACTTTTCTCCCCATTGGCTTTTTTCAGGGTTTTTTCTTTATCTTTGATTTTCTTTAGTTTAAAAACGATACGCCTAGGTTTAGGTGTGCTTTTTGTTTTTTTGCTTTCCCAAGTATCTTGCTTGGTGTTCTCTGAGCTTCCTGGATTTGTGGTTTGGTTTCTGATAATAATTTCACAAAATCCTCAGCCATTATTGTTTCAAATATTTCTTCTTTTTTCTTCCCCCTCTCCTCCCGTTCTGGTTTCCCATTATAACCTTTTGTAGTTGTCTCACAGTCATGGATATTCTCTTATTGTTGTTGTGGTGTGTTTTTTGTTGTTGTTGTTGTTTGTTTTTGTTTTTTAGTTTTTGTTGCTTTGCTTTTTAGTGCTAGAAGTATATATTTCTACATCCTCAAGCTCAGGGATTTTTTTCCTCTACTGTGTCCAGTTTGTTAATAAGATCATCAAAGGCATTCCTGCCCAGCTGCGGTGGCTCAGTGGCTGAGTGTCCACCTATGAACCAGGAGGCCATGGTTTGATTCCCCGTCAGGGCACATTCTCAGGTTCCGGGCTCCATTCCCTCTCTGAAATCAATAAAAAATACTAGTATATTAAAAGAAAAAAAAGACCATCAAAGGCATTCTTTATTTCTGTTACAGTGCTTTTTATGTCTGGCATTTCTTTTGGTTCTTTCTTAGAATTTCTACCTCTCTGCTTACATTGCCCATCTGTTCTTTCATGCTGTTTACTTACCAATTAGCGACCTTAGCATATTGATAATTGTTTTAAACTCCTGGTCTCATAATTCCAACATCACTCCCTTATCTGGATCTGGTTTTGTTGTTTGCTCTGTCTCTCCAAACTGTGTTTTTAGCATGTCTTGTCATTGTTTCCTGGCAGTTGGACACAATATAGTGGGTAATGCTGGAGTAGGACATTAGTAATGTGGTGCTAAGGTGCGTGGAGGGCCCATGGAAATACTCTGGAGTCCGATGATTAGGCCTCCCCTCTTACTGAGGCTGCACCTGGGGATTGTGAACTTCACACATGCTTCTTGAATGTCTCTCCTCCCCCTCAGGTGGGACAGGAGGGGGCTGGAGCTGAGGGTTTCCCTTCTCTTGTGTGGAAGGCTAATGCTACGCAGAAGTTGGGGGGACTCCCTATGACTGGGTTGCCCTGGACTTTTTCACTTCCAGACTTGCCCACACTGAGCCTTCAGCAATTTGCTAATTACAGTTCAGATTTCTCCACCCCGGCCCTGGCTCCCTCTGAGGTTGCTGCTTGTGGGTTTTTGCCCTGCTAAGCTGTGAGTCCCTGTGTTTATCTGTTGGTGTCTCCCATTTGCGGGGCAGTGGTCTGCCCTGTGACCTCACTGCTTTTCTGTCTGTAGGGAACTTGTTGTTCATTTTTCAGTTTGTTCAGCTTTTTACTTGATGGGACGGAGTGGTGACTTCCAAGCTTCTTACATGCCAGCCCCGGTGTGTGTGTGTGTGTGTGTGTGTGTGTGTGTGTGTGTGTTTTACAAAAACAAGTGGTTTGAAACAACACACGTTTGTTATCTCACACATGTGTAGATCAGAGTCTGGAAGGCACTGGCTGGTTCTCTGCTCAGTGTCTCATGAAACCAAAATCCAGGTTGGCCGGGGGTCTGCATTTTCATCTCAAGCTCAGGTTCTTCTTCCAGGCTCACGACAGTTCTTGCCGGAATGCATTTGCTGTGGTTGTAGGACTGAGGTCCCTGCTTGTGCTGCCCGTCACCAGGCCACTCTGCCTCTCCAGGACTCTGCACTCTTTCTCCCGTGGCCTCCTCTGTGCTCAGACAGCATCGGCGCTTTGGCCCTCCTCATGCCTGACTGTGATTCTGTCTCCTTCCCTCTCCTCATTTTAATTATTTTAAATTATTCTATCTCTCCTCTTAGCATGTCAATTATAACTCTAACTTTGTTTCAGTGGTTGTCCTAGAGTTAAAAAAATACACTTTTAATTAATGTAGGTCCATTTTTAAATAACACTGTACCACTTCACGTGGTATAGTATTTTTCCCTTTTATCCCTTGTGACAATGCTGTCATTCACTTCGTTTATCCATATGTTATAATTATAGAATACATAGTTACTACTAC
Source organism: Pipistrellus kuhlii (assembly GCF_014108245.1). Lineage (NCBI taxonomy): Eukaryota > Metazoa > Chordata > Mammalia > Chiroptera > Vespertilionidae > Pipistrellus > Pipistrellus kuhlii. The sequence continues at coordinate 647,938 of NW_023425542.1, forward strand.
TTTGCTTTAAACAAAGTTATATTTTAGATCAATTTAGAATAAGAAAAATAAAATATTTCACCTTTATTTATTCCTTCTCTGCCTTTATTCCTTTCTTTATGGAAGTAAGTTTCTGACCTGTGTACTTTTATTTCTGCCTGTAGAACTCCTTTTATTATTATTATTATTTTTTTGCAGGGCGGGTCTGCTGGTGAGGAATCCCCTTTGTTTTTGTTTGTTTGAAAAACTTATATCTCTTTCATTTTTGAAGACTAACTTCACAGGCTATAGACTTCTAGGTTGGTGGGTTTTTTCTTTCCACATTTCACACATTCCACTCCATTCTCTTGTTGTTTGCACTGTTTCTGTTGAGAAGTCCCCTGTAACTCCTACTGCTTGAATTTGGTACTTATTCTACTTGATGTTCTCTGAGCTCCTTGATCTTTGATTTGGGAAGTTCCTGGCCATTATTACTTCAAATGCTTCTTGTGCTCCATTTTCTCTTTCTCGTCCTTCTGGTATTCGAAGTATGCACATTCTATAGCTTTTTATGTTGTCTCACAGCTCTTAGATGTTTGGTTCTGTGTGTGCCATGCTTTTTTCTCCTTGCATTTCAGTTTGGGAAATTCCTACCAATCTGTCTCCAAGCTCACGGATTCTTTCCTTGACCATGCTTAGTCTCCTGGTGAGCTCTTCAAAGGCATCTTTCACTTCTATTACATTGCCGGGGCTGACCGGCAGATCCTGAGCGACCAATGAAGAGACTGTTCTGACACATGTTTCTGTGAAAGAGAGGCTAAGGGACTAGTTGGCTCTTGCTACCAAGTAGCCCTGTTCTCTTGCCTCCTCAGATTTTTATTGTCACAACAGATTAATCTAAAATTAACCTCTAGATACCATCAGCAGGGTAAGCATCCTTGAGAAAGTATATGCGTCCTTTGAGCAAGGACACTTTGAAGATTAAACATAACACCTAGGGGGGTCAGACTTGTTTGGAAAAGTCAAGGTAGGGGCTTCGGCAAGGTCTCCACAGAAGCCCCCAACCTTTTGGAGAAGCCTCCTTACAGATGTTCCAGCCAAGTCCAGCGCTTCCCCACATCTCCCCCCTTTTTATTTTGCTGGCTGCAGAAGACAGAGGGAGGCAGCAAACTTTCTGCTCTGGAATGGCAGGGTCCCAGAAGCGCATTTATTGCTTGAGTTCTGATTTTGTAGACTATAGGAAAAACAGAGAATTACAATGACAGCAATGGTTAGTCTTATTAAGAAGACAGGGCATTTGCCCTATACTGTTTGGCTTAGTGGATAGAACATCAGCCTGCAGACTTAAGGGTCCCAGGTTTGATTCTGGTCAAGAGCTTGTACTTTGGTTGTGGGCACATCCCCAATAGGAGGTATGCAGGAGGCAGCTAATTGATGTTTCTCTTTTGTCGATGTTTCTCTCCGTCTCTCTCCCTTCCTCTCTGTAAAAAAAAAAAAAAAATCAATAAAATATATATTTTTTAAAAGACAGGGCATTTATAAGCATTAAGCCTTACCTTCTAGCAAGGTGTAGGGGACAGGATTATAAAGGGGAAGGGGCTAGGGTCAGGAATGTAGCTACGTGCAGGCCTGGGGTCTGTAGACATCAGCTCTTGTTAGGTGCTGAGATGATGCTGAGGAGATGATGTTGACGCCTGGTGGGTTGGTCTGACTGCGCTTACCGGTTCTGCTTGCTGGATTCACAGCCGAGTCACCTCCCCAATTACTGCGCAGTCACTTTCATTTTCTTACTCTTAGTTTTTGAGGGTTCCATTGCGTTTCAATCCATTCCCAGTTCTTCCTCACACAGGGCACTACTTTGCCAGGGCTGACCTGCAGCAGATGAACAGACTGCTCTGACACACGTTTCTGTGAAAGGGAAGGGACAACGTGATTATCGCCCCCACGTAGCCCTGTTTGCCTGTCTCCTTAGGCTTTTATTGTCACAACCACTTGAACTGAAATTAACCTCTACATGCAACCAGCAGGGGAAGCATCCTTGAGGAAGCACACACTTCTACAAGGCCAGATCTTTAAAGGCTAAGAACATGGAGATTATAGCAAACACCCCGGGGGCTCGGACTTGTTTGGAAAAGTCAAGGTAGGGGCTGCCGCCTTCGGCCAGGTCCCCCCAGAGGCCCCCCGATCTTTTGGAGCAGCCTCCTTACAGACCTTCCCACCATGTCCCGCGCTTCCCCACATTCTGTGTTTTTGATTTCTAGCATTTCCTTTTCCACTCTGTCTTAGAGGTTTCTTCTCTCTGCTTCCATTACCTCTACTTTCTTATATGTTTTCCTATTACAGCCTTTAGGGTACCGGCCACATTTATGTTCGTGCTCGGTCTGACTTCCAGCATGTGTATCAGAGCTGAGTCTGGCTTTGATGACTGCTTCGTCCCTTCACACTGTCTTCTCCCGCCTTCTGCCATGCTCTGTGATTTCCTGTGGGAAGTCGGATGTGTTTTGGGTAATGGGATCTGAGGTAAATAGGCCTTCAGGGTGAACATCAATCTTTTCAGGAGCTGTGCTCAGTGTTTGCCTGGGCTGCGTTCCCCAGGCCGCAGATGCCTTCCGTGGTTTTGCTTCCACCTCTTCTTGCGTTGGGTTTCTCTAAGCATCACTTCTCCATGCAAGTCTGTGGCCGGAAGCCCTCTCCACGGTAATCCACCATTATTACATGGGTGCTCTTTCAGTGTGGTAGCTTTGCTATTTGTTTGTTTTGTGACTTTGGGCACATCCTTTCACTGAAGCTTTGTCAAATAAGGAAATAATAATTATATTCTATTTGCATATGCATATTAAATAGATTCTACTATGTTTTCATTTATAACTGATTGTTATAAGTGATCATATTCTATTTACATATGCATATTAAATAGATTCTACTATGCTTTTTTTATAACTAATTGTTACAAGTTATCATATAGTGGAATATTGTGTTATACAGAAAGGACAAGATTCCATGCCATTTATATTACTCTATAAAGTATCTAGATTCATAGAAATACTGGCAAGAAAAATCAGGATAAAAAGAATATATCATCCATGCAATAAGAACAATGCTGTCCCCTGGTAGAGCAGTCCTGAGGGTTAAATGAAGTCGTAAGTGCAAGCACGAGCTCTGTGCTGGTATAAACCAGATTCTGGGTGGAACTGATGGGCCTCTCTGGCTCTACGTCATTCATTTGCTGCTGGTTTAGTTGGATGGTAACCCAGAGTCTGGCTTTGCCTCCCTCAGCTGCATCGTTAGAATGAGAACAGTCTCTCCTCATCCCAGCGGCCCAGCTGTACGCATGCTGCAATAGGCTTGCTTCTTAAAAAGAAAGGAAGGGTGGGTTATGGGTACCCTGGATTCTCTAAGCAGCGCCTAATGACTTATTGAAGTACAGGACCTGCGAAACCATCTCCCTCTCTGGAGAAAATAATACCCTTCCTGGTTGCACACTGACCCAAGATGCATTATGCCAAGCAAATAATACTTTCTTCAGAAGCATCCTAATTAGGTATTTACCTCCGAGATTGCAACAGCTTCACCCTGCTTCCCGGGGGAAGCATTAAGCATCAGATCTGGGCCGGCAGGACTGAAAAACAAACCGGCCTCAGGAAAATAAACCATGTCCACGATTTTCCATGAGAAGGCAGGGGGCTGGGCTTCTGGGGAGGAGGAGCTTGGGGTCAGCCAGCCTCCTGCCGGTGTGGAGGCAGCCCCCCTCGGAAACATACACAGATTCCGCTGAAAGATTCCTCCTTGTCCTGCACCCCCAGAAGGCGGAGTTGGGGCTCTGTGGGGCAATGTCTCGTGTCCTGTCACAGCTTGCTGATGCAACAGCTGACTCATGAGCCGGGCTCCGGTCATTAGGAATCGAGTGCCAGGTGTGAGGTGGAGGGGTCCTCTCTCCATCCTCCTCCCAGTCCTCATTGTCCCTTGTCACTGGCAGTCCCTGCGGACGCCAGGAGCCCAGGGATGGAGAGTTCCCTGTTCCCCACCCACGCTCCTTTTCTTCCTTCTCTTCCTTTATCTCCATCCTCTGTCTCTGACTTCTCCTTTCCCCTCCTCTTATTCCTTTTCTTTCTTCCTTCTGTTCCCATAACCCCCTTCTCCTCTGTCTTCCCTTTCTCTGCTCCCTCTGCCCCTCCTCCTGTATCCACTCCCCTGCTCCTCTGGACCTCCAGAAAGCTCCCACCTGTCCTCACCACCCCCCTGGCAAATGTCCCCTGCTGAGCGGTGGGTGGCACCCCGGGCAGGCCCAACGGTGCTGGCAAAATCGCGAGCATCTGGGAAATCATCCTCAGCCTCTCACCAGGAACTGGCAGGAGATGCTCTCAAACCACGTTCTTTCGTTCGGAGGCACCATCCAGTGAGCCTCAGGAGAAAAGTCGGCAAGCCCTCAGGCCAAAGGCTTCTTCAGAGGCACCGTGAGGTCACAGGGCCATCCTGAGAGCTGGCCCGCCGCACACTCAGAGGGGAGACCTCTCAGCGGCCACAGGCAGTGAGGGGCCTGGACCAGGGAGGGGCCTCCTCTCCAGCCCGGCAGTGGCTCAAAGAAGATGCCCGAGCCCCTGTTTCCCAGCGTGGTGTCGACGTGGGCCGGGCTGAAGGCACCTTGGACATTTTTCCCGCCCGGAATGCTTGGCCTGGGGTCTATGGACAGGAGGTCTGTGTGAGTCAGGTTGGCTGCCATCACAGTGTGGGCGGCTCACACAACACAAAGGTACTTTCTCCCTGTCCCGGAGGCTGGAAGTCTAAAATCAAGGTGTCAGCAGGGCTGAGCTTTTCTGAGGTCCCCCTCCTTGGCATGCAGATGGCTGCCTTCTCCCTGTGTCCCTCGGTGTGTGTCTGTGCCCCGATCTCTTCTTATCAGGACACAGTCAGATTGGATTAGGGTCCATCCAATGACCTCGTTTGAACTTAATCACCTCTTTGAAGACCCTGTTTCCAAAGACAGTCACTCTTTGAGGTACTGGGGTTTAGGGCTTGAACATATGAATTTGAGGGGACACAATTTAGTCCACAAGAGGGTCTGGACATAAAATGGGGGAGATGGAAAGAGAAAAGGTACATTTTTTGGGGGGGCACTAACCTTTGACTGAAATGCAGCTTTCCTTTCTACATGACACGTGTGGGCAACAAACCACAGTGTATTAGCACCTGTGACATTGTGTCCATTGAAAAGCACAAATTAGTTTACATAAAAGTTGTCACAGACCCCCTGACGTGTTATCCATGCTCATCACGGCTTTAAAATGACGGTGTTAGACCCACGGCAGGGTCTCGTTCTTCATTGCATTTATTAAGAAGCACATATGTTATTATATAAGAGTTATTTTTTCAACGTGTTGATAATTTTATAACCATATAATCGATCTCCCTAGTAATTTCAATCTTACTCATGTACTTCAAAGCATTCTTCTGAGCCGAAACCGGTTTGGCTAAGTGGATAGAGCATTGGTCCAAGTTCGATTCTTGTCAAGGGCATGTACCTTGGTTTTGGGCACATCCCCAGTTCGGGGTGTGCAAAGGGCAGCTGATCAATGTTTCTAACTCTCTATCCCTCTCTCTTCCTCTCTGTAAAAAATCAATAAAATGTACTTAAAACAAACAAACAAACAAACAAACAAACAAAAAACATTCTTCTGAGAAGGGGCCATTGAGCCTCATCAGACAGCTAAAGGGACCCGAGGTGCTTAAAAGGACCCTGGATCTAGTGCCAACCTTTTCTTTTACAGGGAGGAACCTGGGGCCCAGCGGGCATCATTCGTGTCTCTGTGGTCACACAGCTGGTCAGTGGGAGGGCTGGGCTGTCTGATTCCCGGTCCGCTCCTTGGTCCACGCTGTCACATGGGCTGCCTGTGCTCCTCTGACGAAGGCTGGTGTGAAGCCGTTAGCCATGCTGTACATTTTCCCAATCCCTTCAGGTCACTAGCGTACCATGAATGTCCCCCAGGTACGTAGCCTTCAGGGTCACCCATGAGAGCTGCACCCACTGCACACTCAGAGGTGAGGGTGGTGAGACCCTCCCCTACCACTACCCCCATCCCTCTCCTGAGAGATGGAAGAAAGGCGGGCTTTTAGCTGCTTTCCCATCCCCCTCTTTGGGGGATCTTGGAAGAATGCTTTCCCAAATTGTACTAGTTTTCTCTGATCACCCATCTTCTAGGGCTGTGGTGGGCAAACTGCGGCTCCCGAGCCACATGCGGCCCTTTGGCCCCTTGAGTGTGGCTCCTCCACAAAATACCACGGCCTGGGCGAGTCTATTTGAAGAAGTGGCATTAGAAGAAGTTTAAGTTTAAAAAATGTGGCTCTCCAAAGAAATTTCAATCGTTGTGCTGTTGATATTTGGCTCTGTGGACTGATGAGTGTGCCGAGGACTGTTCTAGAACAAACAAGTCATCCTGGTGCATCTAGAGCTCTCCCTTGTCAGCACTGAGGGCCCCACTCCCTGGGAGGCCCCTCTATCCTGGACGGGCAGGGCGGGTGGCCTCCCTTCCAGTCAGCTCCCTGCCTGCACAGCTGCTCCTTCCCCTCAGGTCACCTCCTATCATCTCATGATGGGCCGGGCAGGCTGTCTTCTGCCCACCCTCATGGTTCTCCAAGGCCCAGCTAGAGCCAGGATGTCTCTTGCTTGGCAATTTCTCTGAAGACTTGGGATCTATCCTGTGGGAAAGAGAGCAACCTAAAGCCTGAGTGGGCCTCAAGGCTCCTGGCTGCCCGGGACCCTAGCTCATGGCTGGCTTGCTCTCCTCGGCCCCCAGCCTGTTGCTGCTGAGAGTGGGTCAGTGTGTGGCCCATGTTGGAAGATGCCCCCCTACCTTCCTTTTCTCCCCAGAGGACCTTGACCGCGGCCCTCTGCCCTTGGAGTCCAGATGGCTAACAGCCTTCCCTCTTCCCACTCAAGAGCCTGATCTTTCCTAAGGTGCTCCCCTGGGGAAGGCCGACTCTAACTGTAACAGCCCTGTCAGCTGTTCTCACACGCCCCGGCCTGGTTCCCCTCTGCACAGTGAGAGGATCCATTGGCCCGGTTTTCTCAAAACAGTCAGCGCTTCCTTCCCTCCGCCGGTGACCTCGGCAGCCCTTCCCGGAGCAAGGCGGCTCTGAAAGTGCAGCTTATCCAGCTCTGGACCCCGGGGCAGTAGGAAATGGGTTTGCATCGTTATTGCAGGCATTCGTTTATGAATTCTCTCAGGATTCATTTATGGACACCTGCCACGTGCCGGGCCCTGATGTAGGCGCAAAGATGAACAAGGCCAACCCTGTCAACACTGGCTCTCTGCCAGTTCTCTGTCAGTGAGGGAGCCGGACCAGCAATAGCAGCCATGGTACGACACTGCCAGGGTTCCGTACGGGGCAGTCTGCCAGCTGCTGGGTGCGCTGGCTGAGGACCTGGTCATTTGTGCCTGGCGCTGGGTGGGGGGCAGGGAAGAGGAGGTGTGATGCAGAGACTCTTAAAGACATCAGCATCAACTGGGAACTTACTGGAAATGCAAATTGTCAGCCCAACTCAGACGTCCTGAGTCTGAATCTCAGGGGCTGGGCCCAGCAGTCCGGGTGCTAAGAAGCTGTGCAGAGGAATTTAGAGCCACTCCTGTTTGAGAGCCACCCGCGGCCGTGGGTGCTGTGGGCGCTGTCCCCCGCGCCCGCACAGGTCAGGTGAGCAGCCCCAGCTGCTGCAGCGTTGGCTGCTAACCCCTCGCAGCTGCCCCCTTCTCTGGAGACCTGCCCTCCGCCCCGAAGTAGCCTCACCTGGGCGGTCACCACCATTCTCCACCCCCACAGGCACAGGCTATTAAGGGCTGTGGCCTTGGCCTCGATTCTGGGTCAGTGGCTAACTCTGGGGATGGGGATAGGGGTGGGAGGCCGAGTGTGATCCAGGATCATGTTCGTCCCCAGCTGAGTCCATGTCCTTGCTCAGCTTGTTCCCTCCCCAGTCCTGCATCCCTCACACCCTTCTCTTGAGAGCACCCCAGTTAACCACTTGAACAAGAAGCCCTGTCTCAGCTCTGCTTCCAGGGACCAACGTCAGCGGCTTCACTGAGGAAGGAAAGCTTGAACAGAGCCAGAGGGAGGGGTAAATAAAAGCCTGTCAACCAAAAATCAAAGACCATCCGGACAGAAGGAACCGAGTATGAGAAGCATGGAGGTAGGAACCAGCATAGTAACCTGCCTCCCCACGGGTCATTTTATATGGCTGGGATGTGGGTGCTGGGGGAGCAGACTCTGAAAGCTTTCTAAGTCCTTCAAAGGAGTGGCTCACGGGCAGTGGGATGCCACTGAGAGATGAGGTAGGATGGAGTGTGGTCCGATTTGCATTTTGCACAAATCACTCTAACAACAGTGCAGATAGTTCAGAGAGCAGAGGGACCATCTAGGAGAAAATCTCAGTGGTCTGGTCATACATGATGAGGGCCAGACCTAAGGTGTGGACGGAGGAGGGTCGAGAAGAGATCTGTTGAGAGATGCAGAAGGTAGGATTCCCACATGTGGTCACACACCAGCATACGTAAGGGTGGTTGACAGAGCTTGGGGGCACTGGGATGACCCCCATTTATTCTCAGTGGACACTCCTGAGATGAGGGACATGGGGAGAAGCACAGGTCCTGTGAAGAGTCTGAGTTATGCACAGGATGTGCTGAGCGCTGGCATCTGTGGGATGTAGGGGATGTCCACCCGGCAGAGAAGTGATGCTGGAACCCTAGGAGAACCAAGATCAAGTCCCAAGGGGGGAAGCACAGCCACCTGAACTTGAGGAGAATGTGCTGCCGTGGGAGTCAAGATGTAGAGTAGAAAGAATCACATGCCCTGTGGTGTGGGTGCTGACCTCAGGCTGTGGTCACCAGCCATGTTAGTGGTTTTTCAGTAGCATAGGGAGTGAGGTGCAGGGGACACCAAGTGGCTGGGAAGCTAATGAGGTAGAGGAAGTGTGGAGATACAGGAGCAATTCCATGAAACCAGGCTGTGATGGGAAGGAGATAGCCAGGCACCCCTCAGATCCCCGCACCCCCCTGACCCCTTCACTGCTCTGAACCCCACACCCCTCCCAGAGTCCTCCTTAGGACCAGTATCATGCTGTGGTCATGCAGGTTAGTTGGCCATGGCCAGCTTCAGCCTCTGCATCCAAGCGAAGCATTACTATCTGGACACAGGAGATGCTCACAGTGACCTCAACGTCATGCCCCCAACTTTAACCACCAGAGCTACCTGCCGGCGCCACAGGTGACAACATGGACACTTGTACACAGCTATGCACAGATGACACATCCCAAAATTCTCAACTTCACACCTCTGCCCCATACCAGCAGGTCGATTTGTGCCTATCCAGACAGAAGGGTGATAGTGCAACACATTGGCATGATTTGAACTTGCATTCGTCACTGGTGGAGACCAAGTACGTTCTCCGAGGCAGTTTTTGGCAACCTTTTATAGAGATGGCCTAATCAGTCACTTCTCATTCCTGGCTGCTTATTGGAGCCATGCATCATGATGAACTCCCTTGGCATTAATGGGAAAATGTCAGCTATGCTTCAATTGGATTCTCCCCGCACCTTTGCTTTAAATAGCAAGATTGTTATTTATAACATGTTATTCAAGCGGGGCTTTTTGTGTTTTGTTTTTTATTGCTTCATGTCTGGGAGACCTTCACCTTGAAAGCACTTCTCCTTCTGGTCCACCCGAAGAGACTCGGTTTGGGGAAGGGAGCTAATTACAGGCTGGGCTTAGAGGTGCTCTAAGGTTTGCAGAGGTTGCAGCACGTCTCTCCTGGTGCCTTTAATCTCCTTCCTGAGGCAGGAGTGCTCTGTGCTCGGGCTGCCCTGGGGACCCTACCAGTTGCTAGCACTCCCACAACTTTCCTTGTTCCTGATCCTCTTAAACCACATAGGGTAGAAAGGTGCCTCCAGGGACTATTCTCTTTGACCAAGAAAATCTTGGCTCAGAAGAGAAAATGCACGTGTCCCAAACAGTCCCCTAAAAGGAGAGAGAGAGATTGGTGGGCTCCGTGGAGAGGTGTGGAGTGAGTGAGTGAGTGAGTGGAGGGGCTTTAGCAGTGGGCTGAGATGGGGAGCGGAGAGTAGGTGAGCACGTGGGGCCTAGGTTAGGGTGCAGAGCAAAGATCCCCCAGCTTAGTGGAGTGTCGTTTCAGTCTCCAGAACCATAGCTTTGTCTTGTCAGCCTGAATTTGACCTTGACCTCTCTCCCCATCCCCTTCCTCCTTCCCTCCTCCTCCACCCCTTTCTCCCCCCTCCCGTCTACTCTCTCTCTTTCCCATCCCCTTCCCTTCTCTTCCCCCCCTGATCTATGCAATGCTCCCGTCAGCTCTCCGTTATGCTAGCTTGTCTGACTAGTCCAGGGATTATTCGGTCCCTGTTGAGTTTCTGCTTTTGGCTCAATTCTCCCAGGAGTAACTAGGTGAAGCAGGTCTGTGCAGGGGGAATGGAGCCCAGAGTTTAAACTGACCCACCACACAATCTCATCTACAAGGTCAGGAGATGGCAGAGCCATAACATACACAATGGGGTTTGAGATGACACTATTTTTTTAGTTTTCCTCATATGTGCCATCTTCTATCCTCACTGCTCCCTCCAGGGAAGCGAGCGTGAACTGAGTGAATGAATGGGCGAGTGAATGAAGGAATGCAGTCTAACTGCCCCTCTCTTGCTTGGACACACAGCTCCAGTTTTCTCAGAAGGTCACAAGAAGCTAGAAGCATCTGGCACCAACACGAAATGGAACTCCTATGGGGCCCACTGACGGTGTTGGTTTAGGGGTGAGCAAGGCCTGATCAAGCAACCTCAGGAGGTGAATGCTTGCCCAGGGTCTGCTTAAGAAAGGCACCTGGGCTGGGACCACCGCCATGACACTCCAGCCCCTCCTTCCTTTCACTCCTGCAGATCAGGGTCTGTGTACAGATGGCCGGTGGGGACCCATGGGGAAATTTATTTTTCAGTCCTAGATGCCAGGATATCTGGGTTCCAGTCCTACCTCTGCCCTGTGACCCTAGGAAATCCTCTTTGTGAGCCCCAATTTCCCATCCCTGTGATGACAGGGTGATTAGATGACCTCTGAGGCCCCCTTAGCTCCCAGTTTGACCAGGCATTTTGTCTTCCCTGCCATTTGCTGGGTCACTATTCTTCGGCAGCTCCCGCAAGGACAGGTGTGTGCTGAACAGTGGTTTGTGATTTGACAAACATTGGTTGTGGGGGCACTCGTTCAAGTAAGACTTTCTAATGATCATTGCATCTTGCAACACCTGCCACTTTCTCAACCCACTTCCTGCTGCTGATAATCAAGAGGAGGGCGGAATTCCAAAGTGAGAAAAGCATAGGCAGAACAAACCTTAGGTCTGCCTCTCGAGTGAGTGGTGGGATTTTACTTGCTGACCTAATGTGGTTGGATGGGTACAATGTGGTTGAACTAGTTATAGCCAATAAGATGTACATCAGTTCCAGGCGAGAGCATTTAGGTGACAGTGGAAACCTTTGAGAGCTCTTGACAATGTTTGAGAAGAAATTTGCTCTGTCAGTCTGGGTCTCTGAATGACTATGTTAAGCAAAGACTCCAGCTGACCTTAGATAGATGTGTAATATGAGAGAGAAATATCATTTGTTGGCTTAGGGCACTGAGATTTGGGGGTTGCTTGTTACTGCAGCATAACCCTGTATGTCCTGACTATTACACAAACCTAGATTCTGTCAAGAGGAGTGGAGAATGTGCTTACTTTCCTTTGAGCAACTTCCATTAATCCTCCATTAGCAAGAGTGATAAGCACAAAATGCCTACTTGGAAGTCTAGCCAGGTCTTTCCTTCCCATCTCCAGTGGGCAATGTTCTGGGATCGAGAAGCCTTGGAAATACACAATAGATGTGAATGTCTGTACAAGTTCATGTTGTGCCAGTTTAGATGCCCTGGGATGCAAGGCCTGTACGTCTTCTGCCTCCCCTCCCCAACCAGACCCTATTTCCCAGCACAGGAGCTTCCTTTCTGAGCCAGGTGGACGAGAAAACAGTCAAGGAAGGGGAAGCAAGACAACTTAATGGTTCAGGGACGAGTCCGAAAGACTTTTCCCAACTTACTATTTTACCTGCCAGGAAAAAAAGAAAATATTCATTAGGAAATTTATCTTTAAGAGCCCAGGTGAGGATGAGAACTTTCCCTGTGGTTTTCAGTGGTGTTGGTAGATGGCATGATTTGCTATGAATAATATCAAGAGGGATTGTTACTGTAGTCCAATTCACTGCTTGCCTCAGACTTATTACCAGGGAAAGCTGATTACATGCATAAGAATTTTAATGTCTAATCATGCCCACGGTGGATGAGTTCAGAAAAGCAAGTGTATGGACTTAGAGGACTTAAATTTTAGCAGAAAACTTCCTGTTGAGGAAACTCTACAACTATAAATCTTTTAAAAAATATATGTTTTATTGATTTTTTACAGAGAGGAAAGGTTAGGGATAGAGAGCTAGAAACATCGATGAGAGAGAAACATCAACCAGCTGCCTCCTGCACACTCCTTACCAGGGATGTGCCCGCAAACAATGTATATGCCCTTCACTGGAATCGAACCTGGAACCTTTCAGTCCACAGGCTGATGCTCTATCCACTGAGCCAAACCGGTTTTGGCACAACTATAAATCTTTCATGTACAATTATATTGGCTCATTTTTTCTAAAGCAGAATTCAGGGTGTGTCCAGTATAGGGCAGACAGGTACTTTGCTTGGCAAATGGTATCTGTACAGTCTTAATTATCGATAATAATTAAAGTGTAATATGCAAATTTACTGAACAACCCTCGGGACAACCACACTATGACATCCACCTGTTCCAGGCCAGCCAAGTTGGGTGTGATGCAATTGGTGGTGGTGGGAGCTCTGCCATTGCCCCATGATCGCCCCACAGAAGGAGGCCCAGGCCATCCTCTGCAGGAAGATCGATGGGGGTCTGGGAGGTGGCTCTGCAGAACCGGGGAACCAGGAATGTGTGGCATGGAGCGGGCAGCTCCAGGCCAAGGCAGGTGCGGGTGGGAGTGGGACAGTGAAGGCCTACCCTTGTACGAATTCTGTGCCTCAGGCCTCTAGTCACTAACAGAATGCTTATAAATCCCTTGGACATGCTCCCTGGTACCCGTATCCCTGGCTGGCTCCCAGGTTTGGTGCTAGAAACCTGACTCAAGAACCACCTCAGCTACTTACTACCTCTGAAACCTTAAAGAAGCCAGTTTCTCTTCTCTGAAGCTTGATTTCCTAATCAACCACATGGAGATCAATGTACCCATGTCTGTAGGTAGTGCTGAGCACCACTGCTTCTAAGGCAGAGTCTGGTCATGTTCTCCCACTTAAAACTTTCCATCAGCTTCTCATTGCCTTGCTGCATTGGCCAGTATGGGAGCCACTGGCCACCATGAGATGCACTGGGGTGGCCCCTTTCTGAGACCACATTTAGGAAAGATCACATTTTCCAGATTTAGGAAAGACCACATCTCCCCTACCCCTCAACCTGGTAGGAACCAACATAGGGGAACTAGGCTGTGAACTTGCCCGTGGCCTCAGTACCCAGGTGACAATGTTGGAAGGCGGGTCAACAGAGCAGCTGGTCAAGGAGCCCATTGGAGGCTGGCTCCTGAAAAGCTATGTACTTTGGGGAAATATGTCTGGGGGGGCGGGGGAGGGTGGTGTGGGATGAAAGGAGCTGGACCATAAGGGGGCTCAGGTCACTTTGCTGTGGGACCCTTTGCCCAAGCATAAAAGAGAAGGTGTTCTCACTTAGAAGGCAACCCAGAGCTGTTCCAACTCAGGGGGATCAACACGACTGGGCCAGAGTCCTACGCAGCTGGGAATGGCATGCCAGGAGTGGGAGGGGATTATCTCTGGGGAGTCTGGCCACCACGGGGCCCCTGGTTTTCTACCCCACCCTTAGGACAGGCGAGATGTGAGGACAAAACTTCTGGTTTCCAGACATGAGTCAGCACACCTGGCGATTCCAAACCCCAGACAATGATTAAGTTTCCCTTCAGCCAAGCAGTCAGCCTCAACTCAGAAATGTGGGTAATTAATGTAATTCGGGTAATTAATTGGCCTGATTCGGTCTCACTTGGACTATACAGGTCTTGCTACAACATCTGAGATACAATTAGAGGTTGTTATATGTTTCCCTATTGACCCTCCCACTTGCGGGAGACTCCTTTGGAGTTTACCTGGAGGAATGTGAATGACTTCATCTGGTTTATGGAGTAAAACGCAGTGTCTACATTTTCAGCCCTGTGCTGTGTGGGGAAGAGTAGGTGGTAGACAGGAAGCCACGAGACTGGCTTGTGGTAATCCCAAGGCAATTTACACAGGGCGCAGGTGGTCAGGCTAGATGATCTTCCAGACCCCAGCTGTATTAGTCAGTGAGAGCTGCCATAACAAAGAACCACAGGAATGGTTCAGAAGTGCATTGTCTCGTAGTCTTGGAGTCTAGAAGTCCAAGTTCGAGGTGCTGGTATGGCTTCTTCTGAAGTCTCTCTTCTTGACTTGTAGATGGCTGCCTTCTTGTGTCCTCAAATGTTCTTCCCTCTGTGTGTCTGTGTCTTAGTTCCCTCTCTTGTCACCAGTCATTTTGGATTAGGGCCCTAACCCAAATGAGGTCATTTTAACTTAATTACCCCTTTAAAGATCCTATCTCCAAACACAGTCACATTCTAAAATACAGGGGGGTTACGACTTCAATGTATGAATTTGTGGGTGCACAGTTCAGCCAATGAGTTCATCCAACCCCAAGATTCAGAGGTTCTGAGTTCCCTCTGCTGCCAACTCCCCATGAACCTGGGTGTGACAGTCTCTCTGCCCCCCACAATTGGGAGGTGCAATCAGTTAATGTACAAGGAAGTGCTTTGTCAGCTGCCCAGCTGTCCTAGGAGGGACAGCACCATCCCTGGAAAGTCTTTTGGAAATCCATGGCTTGTCCTTTGGGTTGTCACCATAGTTGGGGGACCCCATGGCATCGAGTGGGCAGGAACCAGGTAGGGACGGTCCCACACCCTCAACAGTCCTCAGTCACTCCCGACTTTCTGATATCCTCCATGCTTTCAATTAGGTGGAAAAAAACAACCCAACATCACCCAAACCTAGTACCAAATTCTGTTTTATCAATACATACAAACTCAAAATACTCCTTTTTGCAACGTGTGTGCGCTTTTTATCAAGCTACTGCCAAGCAAATCAAGGGAAGGTGGTATCTTACTTTGCTTGGAACCTTCTATAAAATTATTCACCACCTAGCTGGCATGGCTTAGTGGTTGAGTGTTGACCTATGAACCAGGAGGTCATAGTTCAATTCCCAGTCAGGGCACATGCCCGATTGTGGGCTCGACCCCCATTGCGGGAAGAAAGGAGAGAGGTGTGCAGGAGGCAGCCAACCAATGATTCTCTCTCATCATTGATGTTTCTACTTCTCTCTTCTTCTCCCTTTCTGAAATCAATAAAATATATATATATATATTAAAAAAATAAAAATATTTACCACTGAAGAAAACACATTTTCTGTGACACATATTTCGAAAACAGGTCTCTTCCAGGCCGGGTTCCACAGGCCTCCAGTGGAGGGTCCCCAACACTGTTCACAGCAGTACTTTCGGCATCGACATAACACACACCAGTTTGCACAGGGAGCAGTCTCTCTGTTCTAGTTACAGGTGCAGGTGTCCTCCTCATGTGTCTCCTCGCACAGCCAGAGCATTATATATGATCTTGAAATGAGGAGTTGGGTGGCTATACTACCTCTGAATTTCATTTAAAGATATTACAGGGAGAGATAATTTTTTTTTTAAGTGGGGCTAACACACAGGGGTTGAGAAATTCTCTAAGGTACCATTTGAGTGCCACCTTTTGCTGGGTGGCAGTTTGGGGATTTCACATCGCTCCGGCTCCTGGCACCGTGGCCCCTGACACAGCCAGGGGAGTCGGGGGTGCGGGGGGGGGGGGGGTTTGTTGGCAGTAACACATCCTCAGGAGGAAGGGAGCTTCCTGGCTTTTGTCATTTCTCCTGCCTCTCACATCAGCCCTGGGCCACTACTCATTACTGTAGACAACGGTGTTGGCTGAGGCCTCTGGACTTCTGTCACCTGCTGCCCGGCACTGGAAGCCTGTAGGTGTAGGGGGCATGGCTGAAAGAACAAACCCTCTGAGCCAGGCCACATGTGCCAAGCAGATGGCAACAGCCCACGAAGCTGGTCACCTGAGGCCAGACTGGGACAGAGCTGTGGGTACTGGGCTGTCACTTGCAATGTGACTGGGTGGGGCATCAGTGCAGTGTGCACCCTGGGACAGGCCCACTTGCTGCTTTGCCACTTGTTTGTGTTCAGGTTCATTCCAAGCCTGGGTACCAGCTCCTCCCAGCCTTGGGGCCTCGGGCTTCATTAGTAGCTCAACATAAACGAGGTCTGGCTCCCGTGGGACGGCCAGCCTCCCCCAGGCGCTGCCGGGGAGCAGCAGATCTTGCCCAACCTCCCTTCCTGGCCCAGGTTACTTTTTCCGGGCCTTCTGCTCCAGGTGACACGGAACGTCCACCAGAGAGGGGCCTCCGGGACCCTGAGCCGGAAGCGGTCCCGTGGGCATTGTGAGGCAGCTCTGCATGGCCTGCATCTCATCGTCCACGCCCGGTTCCACAGGCCTCCAGCTGAGGATCCCAATACACAAAGCCATGCTCCTCCTTGGCACCTACCCCCTCACCCACCCACCCACAGCAGCTCCTCAGCACCTGCAGGGAGAGTCCTCCACGTGTGGACCTCCTGACCGGTGCATGTCAAATGCAGGTTCCCAGGTTCGTCCTGGAGCCACAGAATCACAATTTCTGGAAATATGGCCCTGGGAGCAGTGTCTTCATTCGCGCTCCCTCTATGGTTCTGTGCCATTTGGGAACCTCTGATCTACATAATAAAGGCCAAATGCCTCTATGCCCGCCCCTGGCCTTCACGGCTGGGCTCTGGTCTACCTATCCAGCCTCATTTTTCACAACCAGGTTTGCGTTGAATTTGTCATCGTTCACATGCATTTCTTACTGTAGCTCCTCTGCGCTGCTCTTCCTCCTGCCTTGAAGAACTCTCCCTCCTTTCTCCCTTGCAAGCTCTTACACATCTTCTCAGATAAGATCAAACAGCAACCCCTCTGGAGGCCTCCTCCTGATGAAGTATTTGTTTCCAATGCACAACATCATACCGCAGTTATAGCGTTTCTGTTGTAGCCCCATTCTGGCTGCTTCCCTTTAACTCCACTGGCAATTCTACCCCTCATCCCACATAGTCAGGGGGGAGTGTCTTTCGTATCTTTAACACACACCGCACCCCCCCCTCACCCCCCGCCCCCCCGCAACGAACACCATTCCTGGTCCATCGTGGGTGCTCAGTAACTCTGTATGTAACTTTAAGTGGTCTCTTGGACTAATTTCCCATCTCTTCTTAATTGGGCTTCTGCCTCAGGCTGCTGGGCTTCATTTAAACCGTGGTCATTAGAAAAGCAGTTCCTTTGTTTCCTCTGCGAGGTTCATATTTAGCCAAAGAGATTTATTTCTCCAATAAACCCTGCTCTCCCGACGGCCACATGCATCTGCTGCTCCAGCTGGGAAACGAGAGGGCGTGGCAGGATGCACCGAACTCCTGTGCTGGCTGGCGATGCAGGAAACAGGACAGGGGCACCTTCTTGCAAGTCCCCACGGGCTGTTGCTCAAGGTCGCTCGCCTGGCTTTTGTCTCCTGTGTTGGCAGGGCTCGATGAGATGCTTGAGAGGGAAGAAAACCTCCGAATTCTTTCCTGTGATCTATTCACTGCTTTCATGTGTGGGATGAACAAAAGCCCATCGCAGGTTTGTGTTCTGAAAGGGATGGCGAGATGGCGGGTGTGGTTGTTGGCAAGCACAGTAGGTTCCAAACTCCAAACTGCAGAAACACAGGCCAGGACGGTTCGGGTGGCCCAAGACTGCTGGAGAATTTCTGCCCAACACCAAGCATTTGGGTACAAGTTCAGTCTTTAGGGGTGAGGGCGAAACCCACCTGATGTCTCTGAGAGAAACCTCTTCCTTTCTGTTTCTCCTAGTGGAGGATTGTGTCTCTCTAAGGATTCCTGGTGCTGAACAGCAGCTGATCTGGGGAGAGGCTGTTGTAATCTCTGCCCAGGTTCAGTAGAAGTAGAGACTTGGAGGAGGGAAGGACGGCCAACCCTAAATGGACTGATGGGGGCCGAGTTGGACATCAACAATAAGGTCTTGATCCTCGAATTCTGCAACTTCTGGGGAGAAGGATTTTGAGGTCACCTTGCCCAGTCCTCCTCTCCGGCTTGCGCTGCCTTTGTGACATTCTCAGCAAATGGTGATCACCCAGCCTTGGTCCAATTGCTTCCAGCCCCGGAGAGCTCATTGCCTTCTCAGGCAGCCCACTCCGCTTTCAGATTGCTCCGCTCGCCAGCTTTCTCGTAGGTCAAGCTGACCTCCCCGTCTCAGCAATGTCTAGGGGAAGGCCTTGCTTGTGCCTGCTTGTGTCATGCAGAGACGGTCTTTGAAGACTTGAGGTTTTTCCTGGTTCAGGCTAACCATTCCTGGTGCCCATACACTGTCTCTGTGGGGGAATGGGAGCCCACATTTCTTGTACCCCTTTCCCACACAATGGAGTTATTCTAATAATGAACCATTTGGGGAGAGCTCCCAGTGGCACAGTCCACTTACTTCTCCCCAAGATGGGCACGCAATGGCCATTCACAGCCATCTACATTGATGCCTATCACTACCTCACTACTTGACATAATGCTGGGCACATAGAGGAACTCAATAAGTATTTGTTGGGTGGATACTAGGATAGGTGAATACATGATGGATTGACAGGTGGGTGGTTGAAAAACTAGATCAATGGATGGATGAAATTATGGCTCAAAAAGTAGAGGAAGCCAACTTGGAAATATTCAGACCCATCAATCAATGTTATGGAACCTCTCCTATACCAGTACTGTGCTGGGTAGCAGAAAGAAGTGCTGGAGCAAAAATGTGTTTACGAAAAAGTATAGTTATAATCTTTGTGCTAATGTGGAAATAAGCTGGACCCAAATCCATGAAAATAGTTTCCCTCCTCTCTCAATCTGATGTTGGTTGGCATCTGCTATACAGCAAGTCATCAGCAGCATCAACTTGGTTCTTAGAAATGTCATTTTGTGGTTGAGGATTAAAAGGATTTAGAGCTAGAAGAAGAGGGATTAGTGATCAATTGGTTGAACCCACTCTTTTATGCTGAGGGCCTGGAGATGAAATGTCTTATCAAAGTCACATTAGGAGGTAGTGCCATAGCCAGTTCTGAATGCCCTGTCTTTTCACCCTCCGTCCAGCACCTCTCTCCAATGTGCCTTCTTTGCTCAGAGATTATTTTAATCCACATTTCTTGTGTATTTACTGCTTTGCACTAACCTTGCAAACTTGGATGGCTTTGGATTTCATAGATATCATTCGCTCACTCACTCTACATCCAGCCACACTTGGGGAATATTATTTATACATCAAGCCCTATGCTAGGCTTTTGTGGTAGATGAATGAGATATGGCCCCTACCATGGAACAATGTAGCAGAGGTGAAAGACCCACCAATAAACAAAAGGCAATGCACTCAAGCTATAAAATGGGCATGAGTGGCTAGAGAAGGAATGGGTCTTGAAGGATCAGTAGGAATTTGCAGATAGGTAAGTAGAGGAAGGCATTGGAAAGAGAGAAATGCCATTCAGGTAAGAAGCTTGAAAAGACCCAGCATCAGCCACAGCTGAGGGTGGGAGAACCAGTGTGGAATGCAATCCACTTGTGGACCAGGGCCACAGCTCTCAGGGTCCCCCAAGGCCCAAGGGCAGTGTAGGATGGTTTTAGCAGTTCCATGATTATTGTGTCCTGATAAAATGCTGCTCAGTGAGACCCGAAAAATGAGTCCATCTGAGGGAAAGTTCCTTGAAAACCTCATTATCACATAGTAGTTAGGGGCAGTGAACGACGAGTCTTCTCACTAGTTATGGGAAATGCAATGTTGTGCAGAGGTTATTTAGATTGTTTGGCTTTGACTTTGACCATTAGTGTTAAGGATTAGCAATGCTTGGTATGTATACTATAAATAACTGTGAAGACATTCCCCTTGAAGGTCTACAACAATCTCCATTGGAAGCCTGAATCGATTTGGAAAGTATGTATGATTCAAATGTAAAGACGGGCCACGTCTGACCTGTGGTCCATTTTCAGTGTCTGTTGTGCACTTGGGTTGCAGAGACATCAAGGAAAGCTTGTAAGCTACCTAACAGAGCACTTAAAAATGGAATACACATGAAATGCAATCCCACTGTCAGAAGCCTTGATGGAGGTGGGAGGGAGCCAGAGAAGTGATTTGTGTAATAAATCCTGTGAATTCCCATTACTTTTTTTTTTTTTCTAGACAGGCTAAAAATAGAAGCCCCAAATAAATATTATATCAGAGGTAGGAAAGAGAAAATGATTTAGAATGAATTGCTTGATGGCCTAAATGGACAATACAGAAATTAGAATCAGAGGTTCCATGGGGGACATTGCCGTATTTCCTAGGCAGCCGAGTTTGATTTGACAAGACTCCCCAAAGGGGTAGTTGAGGAAAGAAATGTTGCAGTGTCCCTTAGAAATAAATCCAATTAAACATGGTAAAGGCCCACGGGAGTATGAATTTAGTCCCCACTTGAATAATGTCTCCTGGATATTCCTGGTCTGATCTCTTCATGATCATTGATGACCATGACTGGAAGTGTCTCAGTTCTGTGACCTCAAACCATCTGGTTCCTCTCCCATCATGCATCTACTCTTCTGATGACCACCAATGACCTCCTTGTTGGTTCTGCCAATGAACACGTGTCTTATTTGATCTCCTGCTGTATATGGTACTGTTATTGACCCCCTCCTCCCTTGAAATGTGCCCCTTTTAGCTTTCAGGATACCTGCACCGCATGCTTTTGTTCACTTCTCATCCCCATGTCCTCAGCATCCTTTGCTGGCTCCTTCTCTCTCCTTGTCCTTGAATGTTGATGTCCCTCAAGGGCTGACCTTCACTCTGTCTTCTCACTCTACATACTCAGAGCAATTTTGAGAGTCCCACGTTTCTGTCTTCACCCAATCTGTCTGAGCTCCACGTTTTCAAGTTCTTTCTAGAACTGTGCTATTCAACATAGTCTTCGCTAGCCACACATGGCTATTTAAACTAAAAATCTTAAAATAAAATGTAACATTTGGTTCTTCGTTTACATAAGCCACATTTTAAGGGCTTGAGAGCTGGATGTGGCTACATGTTGGACAGAGCAGCTGGAGAATACGGCCATCGTTGCAGAAAGTTTTATCGGACAGCGCTGTTCTAGATATGGCTGCCTGAGTATTCCACTAGCATCTCAAATTCATCATGCCTCAAACAGATTATCAGAAGGATAGTGGTGTGTGTGGCAAGGGTGACAAAGGGAAATAAGGGAGAGAAAAAATGAATCTTTCAGATGTAAGTAACATAAAACCCATTGCTTTTAGATAGCGTAGAAAGGAGGAAAGGAGAAAGGAGAGACAGAGACAGAGTGAAAGTGAGAGAAACATCAATGTGAGAGAGACATATCACTTGGTTTCCTCCTGGACATGCCTCAATCAGGGCCCAGGAATGAACCTGCAACTCAGGTATGTGCCCTTGACTGGAAATTCAACCTAAGAGCCTTTGGTGTGTGAGCCAACTCTCTAACCTCTGAGCAACACCGGCCAGGGCTGTAACGAGCACCTTAAGTTTGGAGTGATAAAAGCCCCACAAACTCTATTAAATAGTGACTTTACTTAGAAAGCCTTATAAACCCCACTTATGTCTAAGTAATTGTCACACTTGGAGGTGCTTCTCTGGGGCTCTCCAGTTTTCTTTAAATCACGTGGTGCTGGGAAAAAATGGTTAACACGTGGTGAAATTCCCTCTTTGCACAAATGCACAAATACATTTTTTAAAAAGTCGCTCAGGTATTTTTCAAAGCCAAAACATTTGAAATGTGTTCACTCTGAGAACCCTCCTGACAATTGTTGATGAAACTCTGAGAAGTGGTGGAAGAGGGGACTGCTATTGTTATGGGTTGGACTGTATTCCTCAAAAAGACATGTTGAAGTCCAAACCCTCAGAACTTGTGAATGAGACGTTATTTGCAAATTTAAGTGTTTGCAGATGTCATCAAGTTCAGATGCAGTCCTGCCAACTGGGGTGGGCCCTAACCCTACCAGTGTCTATAAGGAGAGACCCTTTGGACCCAGAGACAGACCCAGAGAGGGAACGTGTGATAACAGAGCCAGAGATGGGAGTGGTGCAGCCAAAGAACACCCAGGGCTGCCTGCAACCATCCAGAAGCTAGAAAGAGGCAGGAAGGACTCTTCCCTAAACCCTTCTGATAGCACACGTTCCTATTAACATCTTGATCTGGGGTTCTGGCCTCCAAAACCATGAGGGAATGGGTTTGTGTTGTTTCAAGAATCCAGTTTGTGGTACTTCGTTATGGTAGCTCAAGAAAATTCATACAGCCACGTGGACCGTAAAGTCTTCTCTCAGACAGAGCAAGACCCAGTTCCCTTCCCTCCCTGGCTCTGTGGAGAAACACAGGTCCTAAGTCATCTGAGTGACGGGAAGTGACTTCAGATACTCAGCTCTGCTGCCACGGCTACCTGCCAGAGTCACCGTGTTCCTTTTCTGACTCCAACATTGAAGAACCTTCGACTTTCCGAGTTAAGTCTCACCAACCAGACAACACCATTTAGAAAAGGGATATTTGGATAGAGAAACAATATAAGAGTTGATCTGGGCATGAATTAACTCCTGAGCCCTCCTCTCCCCCTGCCCCCCCGCCCCCCCGCCCCCCAAATCTGCATGTTCTTGTTGAAGTACATTGGCTCCAAAGACTTGCTTCTGAAATATAATTCACACTGAAGCTCTGTGAACCTCAGGCTTCTCATCTGTCAAATGGGTCTACAGTTCCTGCCCTGCCAATTTCTTAGGGTTGTTTGGGGATCAAATGAGAGAGAAAGTGAGCAAATCAGTCCGAAATAGAAACTGCATACAGATCTAAGGCGCCGGTTTTACCAGGTTGGCCACAAAACCCATTGCTTAGGGAAGGAGGGAGAGGCTACGGGGATCTGATACCAGCGTGTTTCTCAGGCAGAGCCCAGCACGAAGGGATCTGCTCAGGACCAACCCGTACAACCAGAGATCCAGAACTTGTGTCTCTAAAACAGAACGCTCTGCTCTATTCTTATCTTCTCACTGCAATACCTCCCCTCACCCCAAACCCGCCCTACCCATTTCTTCTCTAAATTACATTTATAATTTAGGAAATTTCTGCTTCTACTTCTCCCTCTCTCAATGCCTGTCCCTTTCTCTGTCCTTCCCTTCCCCCACCCTCTCTCTCTTGCTTTCAAACCCCATCTTTCCTTTGAAAAGTCTCAAGCAGAATGAATTCAGTGTTCTCAGACAAGCCTGCACATAAAGAGCTTACTATGCACTTCAACAGAAATTATCTCCTTTGAAGAATCTCTACTTTAATCTCCTCCAAGGCAGGTTTCTGTGGTGTTAGAACAAAATGACACGGTACTCTTCAGACTAAAAGCCTTATTAACTAGGACTGAGAAAATCTTGCAAGTACCTCTCTTTACCTTCTTCATAATTGGAGACTTAATTAATTGGGCGAATTTAAATAAATTTTTAATGGCAGTTGGTTATTAGGACTAATCAAATATTCCAGAATAATTGTCTCAATGTTTGGAAGGGGGCAATTATCATCTCTAATATTGGGTTGATTTTAAAAAGATATCTTGGCTGAGCTAAAACATTTTCCTATACAATGCATGTCTCGGTGGGTTTGGAACCAGCATTCACATGAGCCAACAAGCCCTTCCTGGTAGATATGGTCACAGCAGGTACCCCAACCTAGGGGAGCATCTCTTTCATCCGAGGCCTCTTGTAATGCAATGAAAAGCTTGATTGTCTCTGGGGGACCTGTTTCAAGACCTGATTACAGGTATCGGGCAGAGACAATTGGATCAGATCATGTCCTATTATCTCCATGGAGATAATAACCATCATCTCAGGCTGGAAACCCTGTCTCTTACAAACTGTGGGACTTCAGAAAAGTGTGAGGGTCACTGGGAAAGAAAGACCCTCAACAGGGGGAGAGAGAAGTGATTCCTGCCCTCGCCTGTGCCATCCATATAAGAAAATGAAAGTGAACAACATTGAACTCAAGTTGCAAAGCTCCATAGAAATGGGAAGGGCTGCTCTCAGCGCAGTATGACCTTAGAGAGAACTGAATGGAGCGAGGGACACGCCTGCAATATTGATTTTTTTGAGTTAAACTTCAAATGAGCCCCCAGCTCAAGCCTCTATCAGGAGCTGGCCTTGACATTCTGAGCCAGAAAGACCTTTCCATCTTCCTGACATGCCCTCCCCCATGGATTGACACCACCTCCAAAGGAAGTGAAGGTCTCCCTCAGTAAACCCAATCCTTCGATCTCCCTGGGGGTCTGCTGCTCCCATGGCATTTCTGGTCTTGCTTGCTGAAGACAAAGCCTTAGGGGACCAGATGAGGGCTAGCCTGCTCTCGCCTCTGGCACCTTTGGCACCTGTCACTACTCCAGACATGGATGGAAACTCACCTGCATCCAAGCCATTCCCACTGACTGCACTGTGATTTCCCAGGGATGGCGGCTACTCTTCTCCAATCCCACCTTGCACCAGGAAGGTCTGAACTAAGCTAAGCTCGACCCCAGGACACATGCTTCACTCTTGTCAAATTGATGCTCTTTTCTGAGGGCCGAAGAGACCAGGGGCGCTGTGCCTGGCTCTGGGAGAGAGAACACTCCGGGAAGGATGAATGGAAGGAGTACTCCTCATGGTGCTCTGCCCACCAAAGGAAGCCCTCACTCTCTTTCATCGGTACCCTGATTCTTTTTTCTTTTTTTTAAATTAATATATTTTATTGATTTTTTATAGAGAGGAAGAGAGAGGGATAGAGAGAAACATCGATGAGAGAGAATCATCGATCAGCTGCCACCTGCACACCCCCTACTAGGGATGTGCCTGCAACCAACATACATGCCCTTGACCGGAATTGAACCTGGGACCCTCCAGTCCACAGGCCAATGCTCTATCCACTGAGCCAAACCAGTTTCGGCTGATTGTTAGAGCTGGTGGATGAGAAGCGACAGGGACATAGTGACCCTAGGGAGATTTGGGGTGACTATTCTGCAGGCAGTCCTTCAGAAGGAGAGCCAGGCGTCTTCACTCCTGCACCCACCAGAACACTTACAGGTTCTGGTGGGTGCAGGAGTATCCTTCCAGCAAAAGAGAGAACCCCTTCCCCTCTATGGGCAGCTCTGGTCCAGTCTACTCTGCCCCATGCAGTTCTAGACTGTGAGTTCTGTTACTAAATTCATCAAGTCAAGACAAGGCATATGTGCTCTTGATGGTTTGGCTCAGGGGTTAGAGTGTTAGCCTGCTGACCAAAGGGTCGCAAGTATGATTCTGTCAAGGACACATACCTCTGGCTGCAGGTTCTTCACCTGCAAAAGGGGTGTGTGTGGGAGGCAACCAGTTAATGTGTCTCTCTCACATCAACGTTTCACTCTCTTTCCCACTCTTCCCTTCCTTCCACTCTCTCTGGAATCAATGGGAAAAAATGTCTTTGTGAGGATTAAAAAAAAAGGGGGGGGCATATGAGTCACACTTGAACCTGTTCAAGGGATCAGGGACTGAACTTGAACTTAAGGATCCAGGAAATAGGTTTCCCTTGGGCACCTCAGTCAGAGGGCATACCCATTCTTCCCGATTCCCAAGTCAGAAGCCTGGTGGTCCCAACTCCGCCC
This sequence comes from Pipistrellus kuhlii, assembly GCF_014108245.1. Classification (NCBI taxonomy): domain Eukaryota; kingdom Metazoa; phylum Chordata; class Mammalia; order Chiroptera; family Vespertilionidae; genus Pipistrellus; species Pipistrellus kuhlii. The sequence continues at coordinate 673,794 of NW_023425542.1, forward strand.
TCTTCTCCACTGCCCCCGGCCTCTTCAGTCAGCAACTCCAGTTAACTCGTCTCTGAAATTTATTTTGAGCCCATGCCCTGGGGTCTGTCCCCACTCTCGGAGCTCAGTCCACTTCTGGCTTCCTTTGTCTCATTCCTTTGTCTCATTGTCCTTCCTAATCAGCCCTCTTCAATCCACCTTTCCAAGCAGGCTACACAGTGATCTCTTTAAAGGCAAATCTGACCATGTCTCCCCCACTGCAGCCTTCATGAGGAGCCCGTTATTGTCTCCAGGAAAAGCCCAAACTCGGTTGCCACGTGGCTGCCTCCTCCAGGAGCACTTGAGGGCCCCCCCCATCTCCCTCCAGCCCCCCACATTGACTTCTGCCATGAAATTGTCATTTCTCAATCAACGGTCGCCTCATTGCTTCTCTGTGTCACATTCAGAAAAGTCAGATATGTCTAAAACTGACATAGAGGCTTCGTGTTTTGGTTTTCTCCCTGAGAAAGTGTTGGTAATCATTGGTGCATCATCTCATCAATAATACGTAGGATCAGAGGGCTAGCAGTGGCAGAGGTGACAATCTGTTTGGCGAGTCCGGCAAGAAATGGAGGGAGATGTGCTTTGGACTTGAGACTTCAGTGGAGGCCCCTAAAGCAGATGGGAAGATTCAAATTGGCATTTTGGCAAGATCTTTCTGGAAGGCCTGTGAAGAAGGGATTGGAAAACAATGAGAAGGGAAGGAGGTAGGAGGGAGAAATCTGTAGAAGGCACTTCACAGATGAATGTTAAAATGATGACCAGTTTCTGAATAGTTAGTGCAGGACAAGGGTGGGCAGCCTTTTTCCATACGGGCCAGAGAGTAAGCATCCTGGGCTCTTCAGGCCTTTCTGTCTCTCTGTCACCACTACACAACTTGGCCAGAACAACTGTGTGAAAGCAGCCAGAGACAGTTTCTAAATGAAAGGGTGTGGCTGTGTTCTAATAAAACTTTATTTATAAGCAATATGGCCTGTGGGTTGTGCTTTGCTGGTCCTGCTCACAGCAGAGTGGTACCCAGCATTTTCTTCACCAGAATTCTGAGCAGCTTGGACCCAGGGTTTGTGCAGTGACTCTCCATCAGGGTCCTCAACGGACATTTTGAAGATAAAGGGCCTGTTACTAAAGGTGTGAGTGGAGTAAAGGAACTGACAAGGGATGTTGAGCCTCCCCGGGGACCCCCAGCAGCCAGAAGCCATTGCCACCCCAGGGCCTGAAGGGGGGAGGGAACGAAGTGGTGTTTCTGGAGCCTGAGTAAGAGCCGTGGCCTTGGGACAGGAGCCCTGAGGCAGACGCAGTGGCTGTGGTGGGACACGAGCACCACGTCAGGAAGGGAGCCAGGAGGGTCATGCGCCCTCTGACCTCTCTCCACAGTCTGTTTTCTCTGGAGTTGATATGTGCCCTGTCACCCATCCTCATCCCAAGTTTGACTCATCCTTCTGCCTCCAGGTACAGATGGATCGCAAACAAATGAATGTCTTTGAGATTTTCCCAAGAAGCTGTTCCATAATCCTGCCCGAGTCATCGATGCAATGGTCAGTCCTTTCTACCCAACAAGCATTTCCCCAACGTAAACCTCACTTCCAATTGGTACTTATGTCCTCCTGCTATAACATTCATGGATGCCAGGCACAGTTCAGAGACCATGGATAATTTGGTAGTTAAGGTAATAAAGACTCCAAGAACTCAAAACCTAGTAGAAGAGATTGACTTGCTAACTAGCCAGAAGAGGGACTCAAACACTGTACATGAGAGGCATACGGGCCTGATGAACACAGAAGGAACGCCATGTCCTGATGGGCCTAAGGGAAGGCTTTGCAGATGGGGTGACATTTGAATAGGACCTTGATGGATGGAGTAGGGTTTCCCCAGGAAGAGAAAACAGTTGTATGTTGGGGAAGAGCAAGGGGCTGGGTGAGAGAGAGCTGGAGCCGACTGCGTGAGGGCCTGGAGGACAGCGGCTGGGATGAGATGAGAAAGGCAAGTGGGGGGTGGACCGTGGAGGGCTTTGCATACCCCGCCAAGACCACTGAGTCTGATTCTGAAGGCACAGAGGCCTGGACAGAGGAACTAACCATTGCCCTCTAGTCCTGGGACACTAAATTCTCATTTTAAAAAATTAAAAAATACATATCTAAACTTGGTCCTCTTGACTTCTCTGCTGGGACATGTACCTCGGCTTCAGCTTCAGTTTTATCTCAGAAACAGGCCCTACTCTCATCAGCCCCCTGTTCTGTTCAGCTGCTTTTTCAACAAAAACTGTCCCTCCAAACAGTTAAATGTGAATTTTGGATCTCATTGATCTGTGTCTGCTTATTATCAACTGCAGTTGGAAGATTTGCATGATGAAAAGTGAGAAGATGAAATTGTCTTCTCCTTGGAGAAATAATCGGTGCACCTGCCTTTCAGAAATTATTCCAAGTTCATGCTTCGTGAGAAAAATTACAAATTGCTCCCTGAGATGGAGCTAATGTACCATCCGCAAGTGACCCACCCCACGTCTGGGCATGCTATTTGCTGGAACACGCCCTTGGTGTGGCCTTGGGAAAACAAATGAAGAACCATGGATCAAGGTCACTGTTGGGGCATTCGTTCATTCACTTATTAACTGTTTATTAACAGCAAATTAAGTGCTCAGCACCAGGTAACATGTATGAGGAAATATACTCACGTGCATTGAAAAACACATCTTCCCCTGCAAGAATGCAAGCTCCGTGGAAGGGACTTTGCTTATCTGAGTCACAGCTCTATTGCGAGTCCCTGTAACGATACCCACCATATAGTGTTGGGGTTCACCAATACTTAGCAAATGAATGAGTAAAGGAACAAAAGCGTTATGTGGTAATGGAAAGAAACCTGAGCTTGAATCCTAGCATCAGATTAGAAGCAAATCAGTTTCTTTATCTGTGAAAAAGATGTGCTTAACCTATGAAAAGTTAAGGGTTTGATCCTAATAATATCGAGAGTGTGCCATTCCGTGCCATGTCTTATGTATCTTGATCTTTCCAAATGGAAGAAACTAATCTAACAAAATATTATAAACGTCGTGCTTTCTAAAATGTCACCATCCACCCTGTGGGCCCAGATAGTACTAATTGATGCTAGAAACAGGGAAAATTGGGAATCCAATAGAACAGACAGTGAAATGTAGAATGAGTAATTGCTTTTTTTTTTTTTTTTCGTCGTTGGCATGGTTTTCAAGAGCCAGAGGAAGAACAGAAGCCCTACCGGCTCTCGCTCTGCCACAGATGTCCTGTGCCAGTCGATGCGGCGTTCTCGAGGCCCCTCACGTCACAGTCAGCAGGGAGCTGGGCTCACCACCTCTTCTCCCCTTTGCTCTTTTGGTCAGGTGAGTCCTGACAAGGGTCAGCAAGCCTGCTCTTCCTGGGCGGTTGAACAGTTCGGGTAATAGGCCCACACACGTCAGCCCGGCACTTACCCACTGACAACGGCTCAGTGCTGCCCCGCAGCATCACGCAAAGCCCACTCTGAAACGCACATACTAATGTGTCCTCCCGGCCCCAGCCCTGCTGGAGACTGGAAAAGATAAGCGGAGCCAAGCTGGGCCCTAATGAGACGGGGCTTTTCCTGAGCACGAGCCAGAGGACAGCAGACTCTCAGTCAACCCACCCGAATGCCAGGTGAGTTTTGGATCCAGGAGCAGAGCTTGGAGGCCACGTCCTGCCGGCCTGGCTGAGTTCCAGCTGGAAGGGTTTCTCACAGATGTAGGCGTGCGACCTGAGAGGTTTCACAATGTCACGTTCAGATGAAAATACCATCTTCCTTCCCCCAGCGATCCTCATTCATGCCTGAGGGGTTCAACGTAGGGAGTGGCCACTCTTTAAGAGTATTAGAGGCCCTGGGCCCCTAAAACTTCTCTGTAACGTACAGGAGTAGTAGACGTGCTTATCCTCCTCCTCACCGTCATCATCAGGTGTGCCTCTGACTATGATTTACAGTCACCAGGGCCTTTGCTATTTTATTACTTGACCCTTGCAATACCTCTGTTGAGGTAAATGAGGCAGAGTTTCCCACATTTATGCACAAGGAAACAGAGACTTAGATGGGTTAAAGTGACTAGCTCAGAGTCATCCCTATACACATATTGGAACCAAAGACTTAAAAAAAGTTTTATTTATTGGTTTCACACACACACACACAGACACACACACACACACACACACACACACACACAGAGAGAGAGAGAGAGAGAGAGAGAGAGAGAGAGAGAGAGAGAGAGATTTGTTGTTCCACTTATTTATGCATTCATTGGTTCCTGTATGTACCCTGACCAGAGATCAAATCCACAACCTTGGCATACTGGGATGACATTTCCACCAACTGACCTACCTGGCCAGGGCCCAAAGACTCTCATGGCTGAGACTGACTCCAAGTCTGCCGAGTGCCAGGCATCTCTTCCACAGTACCCTAGAGAGACAGTTACCTGTCCAGCCAGATACTTCCAGCAATGAGGCTACTTCACAAGACAACTGCCCATCCACTGTTGGTTACCCCAGTGTTTGTTCTCTCTATCACAGAACCCACATCTTGCTCCCTGTAGCTTACATCCAGTGCTCTGATCCTTTTTGGCAACATGGAATAGGTTGAGTCCTTCTGTATGACCATCTTTCATGTGTTTGAGGATAATTTCTATGCCTTTGACTTCCGGGTGTTCTTCTTCAAGCTAAATAATTCCCCAACGTTTTGAGATTCCAGTACTGTCATTGTTACCCTCCTCTGAAAATGTTTTAAGTTGTTAGCACTCCTTTCAAAAGGGGACCGTGAGAACTTAACATGATATTCTGCATGTGGCTTGAGAAACAGAACTAGTCCTATCATCACTTGGATTAGTACCTGTGCTTGTATTAATGCCATCAGAGTTTGCTTCGTTTTTTTTCTCCAGCTTTCACGTAGAACCGTGGTCGGCAAACTGCAGCTTGAGACATGTGGCTGTTTGGCCCCTTGAGTGTGGCTCTTCCACAAAATACGAGTCTAGTTTGAAGAAGTGGCGTTAGAAGAAGTTTAAGTTTAAAAATTTGGCTCTCAAAAGAAATGTCAATCATTGTACTGTTGATATCTGGCTCTGTTGACTAATGAGTTTGCCCACCACTGACCTAGAATAATGGGATATAAGGCAGGGAAGGCTCGTTAAAATGATCCTAGAATAATGAGACACAAAACAGGTGAGTTTTGATCAGAGGAAAACAAGAAATCACGAAATGCCAGTGGAGAGGTGACACTGGTGACAGTATGGTGAGGACCTTGGGGGTCTGGGCTGCTAAAAAGGGCAGTCAGAGCTGGACTAGGAAAAGAGGGCCCTGGACCAGCCACATGGCAGCCTCTTTGTCTGCCCTCCCTTGCAAGGCCCCAAGTTCAGAAACTGCATTTGTTGACTAAGCTATTTCAATCCCTCCTTTTGTGGTTGCCAAGGTGACTGAGGACCTGGACAGCAGAAATTGCTAGTGGTCCAACCAACCCTGTTCTCCCTGCCAGGAGCTGCAGAGTCCCTGTTGGCCAGGTGGCCACATGCTAGAGATGATACTTCCCAGCCCTCCTGGCAGAGTGTGACCGTGTGATGTGCTCACCAGCGTGTTGTGAGCCACTGGCTGGTCTGGGCCTCAGAAAACTGGTTGGGGTTCCTCCATGCTCTCCTCTCCTCTCCTCTCCTCTCCTCTCCTCTCCTCTCCTCTCCTCTCCTCTCCTCTCCTCTCCTCTCCTCTCCTCTCCTCTCCTCTCCTCTTCTCTCCCTCCCACCATCTGGGATACAGGATGTGGCAGGGACCCAACTTCCATAGAACCTAGAGCCATGGTTCTCACACCTGAGCTCCTCAGAATCACCCAGAGAGCTTGTTAAACCGCAGCTGGCTGGGCCCACCCCCAGGGTCTCAGGGAGGGGACCTGAGAATTGCATGTCTGAGTGATTTCTAACTGGATGCTGCTGCTGCTGCTACTGGGGGCCTGTGGACCACACCTGAAGGGTTTCTACCTTGAGGGTTGTGCCCGAGTTATGGGTGGGCGGTGGAGACAGCCGGGACTGGGCACATGGAAGCACCTCTGTGAAGCCCTGAACCTGGCAGAGTGAGGCTCCAAAGGCCAAGGCCTGGGCGCCCTGTCAGGTTGGCATGGGATGCAGTGAGCTGTGGAGGGATGCAAACAGCTCCTTTTAACATGGGACCATGAGAACTTAACATGAAGCAGGATCTGCTAATGATGCAAGACTTTATTCCTTTTAATTATTTGAAGCTCGGCTCTGCTCATTGGATGGGACCAAGGGGAATCTCATCTTGGAGTTGGGGCGCTGGCCACCCTGATCGGGAGTGGGGAGCTGCCGATCCTCTGTCCACCGAGCAGAACCTCAGCACCCGGGGTGGCTGATGCTCGGCCAGTCCCCGTGCTGGATCCCCGTGCTGGATCCCCGTGCTGGATCCCCGTGCTGGATCCCCGTGCTGGATCCCCGTGCTGGCCGCCTGACGGGCCTGTGGGGGCAGCCGCCAGAAGCCGGGAGCAAGGGCTGTGGAACGCCTCTTCTGTCCCCGGGCATGGAGCCAGCTCTTCTCTGCACTTTCTCCCGTTTTGATCCAGCCATTTGTTTTATTCATATCCGCATTCATCTCCAAAGGATTTGAAGGTGAATTTGTTTTTTAACCCTCACAAAAACCCCTGAGTGAGGATTAGTATTTCTATTTTAGACCTTGAACTGCCGCTTAGAGAGGGAACGCCGCACAGCCAGTGGGCACAATTCGTGGTCTCTTTTTCTCCCTCTCAGGCTTTTTAGGGGAAACTCTGCAGCATTTGTTGCACGTGAAAGAGCGCAGGTAACGTTCACGTAGGTTTCAATGGGAGGCAGGGAAGGTCCCCGTGACCCCGCCCTCTCGGGCCCTCCGCGGGCCACCCCTCAGGGACCTGCCAGGAACCAAGCTGAGCCATGAGCTTTAGAGTTTTGTCCCGTGACTCTCCCATCCCCTGGAAGCAGGCATGTCCTCCTCAGCACGCAGGTGGAGAAACTGAGGCCAAGGAAGGCATGGCGACTGAAGTTCCCAGAACCCGAGGCGTCCACAGCTGGGCCCTGTCACAGCCTCTGGGGACACTTGAAAATGTGGATCTCCTGGCTAGCTGGTTTGGCTTAGTGGATAGAGCGTCAACCTGTAGACTCAAGGGTCCTGGGTTCAGTTCCAGTCAAGGGCACATGCCCGGGTTGTGGGGAGGAGGGGGTGGGCATGTGTGATCAATGATTCTCTTTCCTCATTGATGTTTCTATCTCTCTCTCCCTTTCCCTTCCTCTCTGAAATCAATAAAGATATATATTTTTAAAAATGTGTATCCCTGAGTTCTACCCCTGACCTTGCAGATCAGCATTTTCAGAGCTGGGGCCCAGGAAAACATTTTTTCCAAAACTCGCCAGGTGACTGATGGAGCTGGCCCAAAGACCGAGGTCAGGGCTGGAACTTTCCAGCACTTTGCCACCCCACCACCCCGAGTGGCTGGGGGGGCAGGGGGCACAGCTGCAGAACTACAGGCAAACCTCCCTCCTGGACTTGACTCACTCATGATTCTCAGTGACCTGCAGCCCCTGGGAGGGCCTTGGGGACCCTCCTGACACGAACATGTAAACCCTTCCCCCAGGCAGCGGCCACACCATTTGGAGGTTGTCAATGTCACGTGGGACCAAGCTTAGTCAGTAAATGAGTGTTGAGGATTTCTCGTATTTGGTGTTTATAGGATAACATGAGCCTATCGCAAGAGAGTCCCGAGGACTCAAATTCAGCATCCTGCTGAGAAATCTGGCTGCCACTCGGCTCCTGGCAGCAGAGCTGGCTGGGGTCCTGTGACGTGGAGGAGTCACACTGCCAGCGGCCCATCCGTGCTGCCTCCAGTTGACTGTGATGCTTTCCGGCTTCACCAGTCTCCGGGGAGGTGGGCAGCGGTTTGGTTAGCCCTGCAGTGTGCGTGATGCCTGTTTACACCGACCACCTGGAGGTTTGTAAGTTTCCAATAACTGGGCCCTAGGATTCGCTTGCAAACCATCCACACCCTGTAGCAAAGGCAGATCTGAACACGCATCTCTGACCCCCTCGCATTGGCTTGGATGGCAGCATTACTTGTGACACCCAGTCCTTTTCCATCGGTAATTGGTACTGGTTGGGACAGTGGGCCATGGGATCTTTTACCCAGCGGGTGGCCGGAAACAAAGTTTGAGCAGCACTGGCCTGAAGGCATCAGCACTTAGAGCTGGGAGGGACCTGGTCCCAATGTCAAGGAGCCTCTGAATTTGCCACGGTTTCTCCAACAAGCTGGACCCAACAGACAGCTTCTCTAGTTTCTAGAACGAAGGGTAGGCACGTGGACAGTGGCTGCCGGCCCGATAACGTGATCTTTCCTGTACAGCAGCCCAAGAGCGTAGCTGCGCGTGTTAATATTGGATTATTTCTCTCCGTAGTTAGCTGCCTCCTCACTTCACTGTTTCCATGGCGACGCTTCTCAAACACCACTTCATACTCTGCATACACAATGTAAACAATCTGCAGTTGAACATTTCCCAATTTAGGGGTTGGAAGCCATAGCCAGCAGGCCTGCCATCAGGGATAAAAGCGAGACTCCAACCCTAGGAAGCTGCCAGAAGGGGAGGCTGTGGGGACACGGTGAGAGCGGTGCCAGAGCCAGGTCAGAAGGACTGGGGGGCAGAAGGCCACTCCCTAAGTACTCTGCCCCTTCATTCGTGGGCATTTAGCACAGGAGGGGCTCTGGGTGACTTATGGAACTGGCAGGGACCCCTCCATCACGTAGAAATGAGGGAACTAAGGCTCCATGAAGTGAAGTGACTTTCCTGTTGTCACCATTTGTGAAGAGTCAAGGCCTGAACTGGGACATGTGCAGAGACTGCCCATGCTCACCCAGCGCATGGTCCCTCAGCACCCTGTGCTCAGGGCAGACCTTGTGGGTCCGCCCTGGTACTCTTTCCCATTGGCCTAGACTTGTGTTTCTCAATTTCAGCACCAGGCTCTGGGAAGTCACTGCCAGTGGAGCAGAAAGAACATGTGAGGTGATGTTCAGTTGTTATTCTGGCATAACCAGCACCAGGCCCAGTAACCGCAAAGGGAACGGCATTGGTATGGGTCTCTCACAGATGCCCAGAGCCCCGAGATCGAGGAAATATGACGATAGAGCAGGAGGCAAGCAGCTCATCGGGCATCCTCTGTGTACCCCATACCGACTGAGGTTGGTGCTTCCCTACGCATGGTCTTGTCTCACTTGTGAAACTCACCAACGTCCATTCGACCGGAGCCAAGGGTGGGCTCAGTCTGCATGACAACCAACAGAGAAGCAGAGCCCGGTGGAGGACTTTAGAGAGAAACTTAGCGTGGACGCAGCCGGAGGCACCAGACAAAGCAAGTTCATGAGGAGCTCTGAGGCATGTGTGGGGAAACCAAGACCAACAGACAAACCAGAAGGTCAGCAGTGAGACCCAGACTGGGAGACCAACCCAGGGCTGGGCGCTGAGCGGGATGGAAGAGGGAAACCAAGGTTGCACACGGGCCCTGGGAGTGTGTCCTGCAGTTAGAGTGTCCATGGGTCCCCTCTGTGTGCTTCGGGGCACGTGACACACGAGAGAGGCTCCTGTAGGCGCGCAGGGCTCGGTGGACAGCGACAAACCTTTAAGCCAAGATCATCCCTGTGTTCACAGCCAGGAAACAGGCACAAAGAAACTCAATAACAGTCTCAGGGCACCAAACCTGTGAGATGGAAGTTCAAGTCTGTAGACTCCAGCCCTGCTCTCAGCTCTGCATCACTGACTATCCTGCTTCCGAGTTAGAGAGAACAGGTGGAGGGGCAGCGTGCAGGTCCTGGGTCTGCGGAGAAGTACGGCTGATGGACAGACATGGGGAAAGGAGGAATGGAGCAGAGGGACCCTAGGGAGACAGGCACCCAGATAGGGTGCTTTCTTTTCTTCAGGGGTCTAGTGCCAGGGTAACACTGGCTGTCCAGAGCCGCCTGACTTGGGGCTTCTTGTGGCGACAGCCTTTGTGCCTCTTGTCTTGATAATTGCCTCTTCTGGGCTTGCTAGTTGCAGGAATGTTACAGACTGGTACCTGGCCTCCCCCTCGGGGCCAGGCACTGGTGCACCCAGGCAGGGTTCCCAGAGGACAGAGACAGCCCTGACGGGCATCTGAGGGCCCCAGCGTCTCTACTGGAGCGGTTTCTCTGCTAAAGAAAACTGGAGGACCTGAACAGACTCATCTCCAAAGAGGACATACAGATGGCCAACAGAGCTGTGCCAAGATGCCTAACGTCACGAATCACTAGGGAAAAGCCAATGGAAACCACAGTGAGACGCCACCTCATAGCTGGCAGGATGGCACCGTCAACAACTCGATGGGTAATGAGTGCTGGTGAGGATGTGGACAAAAGGGAACCCTCTTGCACTGCGGATGGGATTGCAGATGGGTGCAGCCACTGTGGAAAGCACTATGGAGATGCTTCCAACATTTAAAAATAGAGCTGCCATAAGACCCAGCAACTCCACTTCTGAGTATTTTATCAAAAGAAAACAAAAACGCCAGTTCTAAGAGATATGCACGCTGTGCCCATGGCAGCCTTATTTATAATAGCCGAAATATGGAAGCAGCCTCGGTGTCCATCAGTAGATGGATGGATAAGGAAGCTGTGACACACACACACACACACACACACACACACACACACACACACCAGAATATCACTGAATACAAAATAATGAAATCTTGCCAATGGTGACAACATGAACGGACCCAACGGATATCAGGTTAAGTGAAAGAAGCCCAAAAGGGAAAGACAAATCCTACATAATCTTGCTTATATGTGGAATCTAAAAGCAACAATAAATAAATTAGACAAAACAGAATAAATGAATAGATAAAGAGAACAAGCCAATGATTGCTAGAAGGAAGGGGTGGGGAGGATGGGTAAAATCTTTAAAAAGTATTGCCCTTGACTACTTGAAAAACAAAACAAAACAGCACAAAGTGCATAGGCTGGGTGGCTTATACACAACAGAAACGAATTCCTCATGGCTCGGAGCTCTGGAGTCTAAGGCCTGAGAGCAGAGTGCCGGGTGGCCAAACCCTGGTGAGGGCCTCGTTGGGGTGCAGACGGTGGGCTTCTTGTTACATCTTCATGTGGCCGCCTGCAGGGTGGAAGCAAGCTCGCTCGTGACTCTAATCAGGGCAACAATCTCACCCTTAAGGGTTCTACCCTCCTGACCTCCTTGAATCCTTCTCAGAGCCTTACCGCCTAACACATAGGAATTATGTATTGCTTTCAGAGAGGAAGAGATGGCATGGTTTTTTCTTTATATCAAAGGAGCTGTTTTTTATTTCGTCTTTTACGCACACATAGTAACGCACACATTTTCCACATAGTGAAAGTATGACAAGGAGGGTTGTTGATTTTTTTTTTAAATAGAAAAACCACAGACTTTTGCTTTCAACTTCTTAGCAACCCTAGCAGCCTTTGATTTCTGAGCAAATGATCCCATGATTGCTGTGTCTTCAACAATGAGCCAGATGTCTTGGGAAGCTGAAGAGAAGCTCAGATAGCTTGATGGCATCCAGGGCAGTGGGACAGGGAACAGAAAAGATGGGAGAGTGGACAGGAGATGGGGAAACCAGAGAGGTCAGCAGCACATCTGTAGCAGGCAGAGCGCGGCCTTCTTACTTTCTTCCCTGGTTCTGCTGTGAATGCTTCTCAAAATCATCACACGGGTCCTAGCTGGTTTGGCTCAGTGGATAGAGCGCCAGCCTGTGGAATGAAGGGTCCGGGGTTCGATTCTGGTCAAGGGCACATGCCCAGGTTATGGGCTCAATCCCCCATATGGGGCGTGCAGGAGGCAGTTGACCCATGATTCTCTCTCATCATTGATGTTCCTATCTCTTCCTCTCTGAAATCAATACAAATGTATTTTTAAAAAATCATCACGGGTTCTTAGTTATAGAACTTTGCTCCTGCATATGGATGCTCTGTGGCAGGAGAAAGTGACTGCTGTTGTAACGAGGCTCTGTCTCTTACAGGTTCTGGGGGCTCCATTCATTAACTTGTTGCCCAAGGGCACAAGGGTCCTGACAGTGTGCGTCTCCTTGAGGCCAGACACTTCCTCTCTTCCCCTCAGGGACACCGGGGCTCCACCTTGGACTCCCTCCATGCAAACCAGAGAGTGACGCCGAGACATGGGTGCAGGTGACCTAGAGAAGGTTCTGGTGGAATCGCCAGGTGAGAGGTCGGGGTCCACAGAGGCAGCCTGGGAAGGGTGAATTCAAAAGCAGGGTTCTGAAGCTGACCCTGATGGCTGGCTGCTCACTGTCTTTTGATCACTGGCCTTTGAAACGGAATCCCAATCATGAGTTTATACATTATTATTTACCATCAGCCCGAGAGATTAGAATTCTCTCGGCTTGAACTCCTCTACTGTTCACAGGCTCAGTCCCAAGAGTGGGGCAGTTTCAGCAATTGGTGGCTGGCAGAGCGATACTGTGTGTTGATCACAAAAGCTCTTTTCTTTCTTTCCTTGGTTATCTGCTGAAGTATCTGCGTTTTCCTACCCAAAATATCTCCACCCTGCAGGTAAGAATTTGCTGGAAAATTGGCTTTCCAGAACCTGGTTAAAAGGCGGGAGAGAGAAAGGAGGGGGAGGCCCCGGAGCTAACCAGCGACGTTCACCAGAAATCCTTTAAATTAATTTCAAACACTGAGTCATACAGACCCATCAACGTTGCATAACAGCCATTAAAGTATTAGTGTGACTTTGGGGGACACTTTATTATGCAACTCCATGGCAAATCTCCTCTGGGGCCTTTTTTTTTTTTTTTTTAATTCCCCAAAAGAGTTGCACTTCACTAATTTATTTTCTTTATATTTTCAGATTAAAAATTTTACTTTTAATTCAGAAATGATTGACATATAGCATTGTATTAGTTTCAGGTGTTCAACACAATGATTCAATATTTGTCTATGTTGTGAAATGCTCCCCACAGTAAATCTAGTTAACATCCATTACCTCACATAGTCACAATTTTGTGTGTGTGTTATGAGGACTTTGAAAAAAATTTGTTTCTTTAAATTTAAATTGTTTATTGTTGACGCTATTGCAGAGGTCCCCAATTAAGCCCCCTTTGCTCACATCCATTGAGCCCCTGCCCTCTTTTCTTAGCCCTTACAACACTATTGTCTGTGTCTATTGCCAATGCATATACTATGTTTTTTATAATTATTAACTAGAGGCCTGATGCACAAAGACTCATGCAAGAATGGGCCTTCCTTCCCTCGGTTGCTGGCAGTACCTTCTCTCTGGCTAGAGCTGCCTTTTTGCCTTCCCATGCTGCCCAGAGGCCCTGAGTAACTGGGGTGATGCAGGATGCCTGCACCATCACCATGGTGATGACACAAGTGTCCTGCTCCCAGCCACTCAGTGCCTGCATATGCAAATTAACATGCCATCTTTGTTGGGTTAATTTGCATACTCACTCCTGATTGGCTGGTGGGCATTACGAAGGTACGGTCAATTAGCATGTTACTCTTTTATTAGTGCAGATTTTATTTTTCATCACCATTTATCCCCTCTGTCCCCTTTTTCACCTCCTCCCACCTTCCTCACCTCCCTGCTATGTTGTCCATGTCCATGAGATCTCTCTCTTTTTAAAAATATTTTGCTAATTCATTTTCAAATGGGCTGAGTCTGAGTAGATCCCAGCCTCCAGTTCAGCCTTTTACCTCAGCACAAGGATGGTGGGCCATGTGAGATTTGGTATCTTCATGACAGCCCTGCTTGGTATTTTAAAAACACTCTCAAATGTATGCAAAGGCAGAGCCACCCAGCCATTCATTTAGCAAGTGTTCACTTGTGTGTCAGAAGGCTGGGCTCTGTACCTGGAATGGAAACTCTGAGCTCCAGTCTCGCTTTGTCCTTTCTGAGTCTCAGTTTTGTCACCTATAAAAGGAAGGCTCATTCTTGAGGCAGGACAAAGAGTAGGGATCCTGGATTCAGCCTGCCCAGCGTTGAATCCCTGCTTTGTCACTTATTTGCTGTGTGGCTTTGGGGAAGTTACTTAAGCACTCAGAGCCTGTGAACTGATGATTATATTGTTACTTAGCAGACAGAGTTGTTGAGAGGATTAAATGGGTCAATAGTTATAAAGTGCTTTGAACACTGGCTGGCCCAGATCAAAGATAGATAAAACCTATATGTAGGTATGATTGCTCTTGTTGAGGCTCTGGCAAGACTCATCAGGCCATTTCCTGACTCTCTGGGTACACGGCTGGACCTCATTTCCAAACTCCCATGCAGTCGTGGTCAGGTGGCTGAGTTCTAACCCACGGAATGTGGGTGGAAGCCATGAAAACCTTCCATCTGAGGTTCTCCATGTCTGCCCCCCTCTGCAGTTCCAGCGGAGGTGAGCCTGGCAACCTCTGAGGCCAGATGCTGAGGATGGCACAGCCACGAGATGGAAGCAAATAAAAGATAACCTTCATGAAGCCAGCGAGATCTGGGGGCAGCTAGAGCTACTATAGCAAGTTCCTGGGCTAGGTACAGAGTTGGATAGGGACTAAGACATCTTTCCAAAGGGGCTGAGTCAGGCTGTGATTGTTCACTTGCTTGACTCTGAGTTTCTGTTATTATCTGGGTAACTGATCCAAAGGATGCCCAGTTCTCAGGCTGGGGATGAGAGCTTGTATGTCTAGCAAGTGCTGGCCGGGAATCTGGTGAGTCCTCCAGTCAGCTGCCCAAGCTGGCCACCCTCACTGTCTGGACAACGGGACCACACTTCTGCCCAGATGCCACAGGGAGCTGCTCAGGTTCCCCAGGCAGTCACCCATGTTCAAGGGTGGCATTTAGTACTCAGGTTGTGGTCCTTCGCCGTCTTCCCAGCTGTGATTGCCCCTTGAATGAGAATTAGCAGGAATGTTTGTGTAGGAGCCATCAAAATGGGCAAAGTGAAACTTTCCCTCAGGAAAACTCAAAACAGAGTCCACGCTCAGGGCTGGAAGGAGGCTTATCTCGTGGAACTGGCCCCTGGTGTGGGGTGGTTTTCAGAGTGTGCATCTGAGTGGGAGATGCAAGTGTCCCAGCAGTCTCAGCGGCATTTACTAGTTGCCCTTGTTCCAGGTTTGCTCCCCCTTTGATGAGAATCTCTCCCCTCCAGCACTCTATCTGCCCTTTCTCCAAGCACTTGTCATTTTTCACCTGATCTGATGGTCATTTCTACCCATGGATCGAGACCCTTCCGAAGATGCAGGGAGGCCAAGGATTTTGAGGCCAGGGCCATTAGAAAGAATTAAAGAAACATGAAAACAAACTAGAATGCTTTCACAGAGAAATAAAAGCGCACGCTGCTGCAGCCTTTGGCTACACTACGCATGGAGAGGCCAATCGAACAGCAGAAAATTAGTAAGGGTGAATTGGAGGCACCTTTGAGCCGGGTCCTTTGCCAAATAACCCTTTGTACTGTCCCTGTGGTCAGCTCAACCTACCTTTATTCTTGAAAGGCAATAGCTGAATGAGTAGACGGGCAGTGGGATGCTAATTCTGCCTCTGTCTACTCTGCAGGGCTAGTATGGGAATTACATGTTACATAAGGATAAAAACACTGCTTATGGCAGATGCCAATGGGAGAAACATGGTGGGCCAGGCCACATTTGCCAAAGGGCCAGGTATGCTTGCCTCTTTCTTCCCCGAGGATTTATTGAGCGCCTACTAAGTCCAGGTAGTGTGCATGGAAGTTGTGGTTCTGGTTCCAATAGGGCTTAGAATCTGGTGGAAACTACACATAAACAAATGATAATTACAACACGGCATGATGAATTATGATAGAACCACAAAGCACCATAAAAATACAAAAAAGGGGGCTCTATACTCAGACTTCAATGGTCCTAGAAGGCTTCTCAGAGGAAATGCTATCTCCTCTAGGACTGGAAGCAAAAGGAAGATTTAGGTATCTTAGTCCGTTCTGGCTGCTATAACAGAAAGACCACAAGTTGCATGGCTTATAAAAAAATAAATTTAGCAGAAACCGTTTTGGCTCAGTGGATAGAGCGTCAGTCTGCAGACTCAAAGGTCCCAGGTTCATTCCGGTCAAGTGCATGTACCTTGGTTGCAGGTACAACCACAGTAGTGGGTGTGCAGAAGGCAGCTGATTAATGTTTCTCTCTCATCAATGTTTCTAACTCTCTATCTCTCTCCCTTCCTCTTTGTGAAAAAATAAATAAAATAAATCAATAAAATATATTTAAAAACTAGATTTATTTCTTACCATTTTGGAGGCTGGGGAGTCTAAGATCAAGGTGCTGGAAGATTTAGGGTGTGGTGAGAGCCCTCTCTCACTGTGTCCTCACGTGACAGGGCTCTCTGGGGTCTCTTTTAGCAGGGCACTAATCCCATTCATGAGGCTCCACCCTCATGACCTAATCACCTGGCAAATGCCCCACCTTCTAACCATCACCTGGGCAATAGGTTTCAACCAGTGAATGGGAAGAGAGAGGGTCACAAATATTCAGTCCATACCACCAGGCACAAGGGGGCTTTGGAGGTGGGAAGGCATGTTCCAGGAAAATGAAACAAGGGTTACCTCTGAGGAACAAGAAAACTGAAGTGAAAGGAAGGTCATGATGAAAGATTGGGGAGGAAGGGCCAAGAGGGTCTGGAGCAGTGGTTTGCCAACCTGGCTGCAGCTTGGAGAAAATGCTAATGCCCAGTTCCCACCCCAGGTGGTTTAAAAGCTCCCAGGTGGAACAAATGTGAAGCCCCATGCAGGATCTTGTATACCAAGCGAAAGAGCTGGAAGTCTATCCTGAGAGCCACAGGGGTTCTCTGAGGGTTTTATAGAAGGAACGGGCATAACTGGATTTTTGTTTCTTCAGGAAGATTACTCCAGCTGCTGGGTGGCCCAAGGAAAGGGCTGGAAAGGCTGGGGTTGGAGACACTGGTTAAGAAGGTTGCTGCAGGGTCCAGGTGAGGAACAGCGCCTGAGGTGTCAATGGAGATGGCAGGAAGTGGGCCAATCTGAGGTGCGGGGGAAGATGGGCTAGAGGGGCGAGAAGACGAGGTTAAGACCTGGTTCCTGACTTGGACAATCCTCTGAAAAGGCTCCAGCGCCAGCTCTAGCTCCAGACTTGAGTCAATACTAGAGAGCAAGTAATTTCAGCCAGAGAATTGATTAGCTCTCTGGGAAGAGGGGTAAAGAGTGAGAAGAAAGGATGGCATAGGACAGAGGCCCAGGGAGCCCAGGGGGCCCAGGGAAAAGCTGGCCATAGAAGGAAGAGGAATGTCATAAGTGTGCACCATCACGAAAGCTAAGGATGTGGCTTTTGTAAGAAGGGTGCATTCCAGAGCATCAGATTCTTTGGAGTTGGACCCAAAGGTCACTGGTGACCTTGACAGTGAAAATGAGCGGAAGCCTGGGGTGGTGCTGAAGTGATGGTGAGAGCTGGCGCCACCTAACAGGGGCAGCTATTCTTTATCTTTTTCACATTGTAGCCAGAATGTGCTTACTTATTCATTCCATAAGTACTTTCTTTATTAAGCACTGGGCACTGTGTTCAGAGCTGTGGATAAGGCAAGTCCTTGACGCAGAAGACAAGCAAGGAGACAGATACTCTCATTCATATCAGAAAGGCGCGTGATGTGAGTGCTATCACAGAGATGCATGCCAGCCAGGAGCTTTGAAAAAAGCAGGATCAATGGTCCTAGGGAGGAGGGAAGGAGCAGGCAGGAAAGGTCCTGGAAAGGAAGCGGAACAAGGCTTGCGCTGGTATGGCTGTCATTGGGTGTCCACTGCAGAGTTCAGGTCTCAACTAGCAGAGGTGGAACAGCATTTGAAGACCTCCTAGCAGTTGGATGGGATCATGTGACTGAATTTGGGCAGTGAATGGTGAGGAGTGAGGAGCACATCACGTCCAGGCGGGAACACTCATTTGCCAGTGCAAGATCCTCCGGAGGTCTCTCCTCCCTCTCGCAGGGTGAGCAGTACTGTGCGAAGCTGTGGCTGCTTCTAGGTACCTGAGTAACTACCTTCAAGACACATTTCTCTTGATAAACAAGTATAAGGGAGAAAATATTATTTTCCCTCCACCCATCTATCTTAGGTTCATTGTCTAGAGCAGTGGTCCCCAACCTTTCTTTGACCACGCCCCACCTAAGCATCTCTAACATCCTGATGCCCCTCCCCATGACATATAATTTTTATTATTCAAAAAGTGAACTCCATTTTCACATGGAGGAAGCCTAAAAGGCCATTAACTTGGTCTCAACAGGCTTCCAAAGAACATGGCATCTATGAATGAGAAAAGTGAAAGAACGAAAGGACAGTTGAAGTACGGAGGAAGAAATCACAAATAGTTGTTAAAAAAATAGTAAAATTAAGTGATATGAAAAAATAGTTAATAAAGTTTCAAAATATGTAACAGAACTGTAATGCATAAATATGTCACAATATATATTTATATACTGTATATGAGGCTCCTAGAACCATAAGAAATACAAAAACTTCACTGTTAATACTAACTTGGGCTAATATAGCATCCTAAAGAACAGTACATTTTGCCGAAACTGGTTTGGCTCAGTGGTAGAGCATCGGTCTGCGGACTGAAAGGTCCTGGGTTTGATTCCGGTCAAGGGCATGTACGCTGGTTGCGGGCACATTCCCGGTGGGAGGTGTGCAAGAGGTGGCTGGTCGATGTTTCTCTCTCATCGACATTTCTGGCTCTCTATCGCTCTCCCTTTCTCTCTGTAAAAAAATCAATAAAATATATATATATTTTTAAAAAAGGAATAGTACATTTTTAGAGAACTGACCACAAAGGAAAAAGACTTTGAACTTTTAGGGATAGCAAATTGTGGAAAGGCAAATATATGGGGAAACTATTGGTAGATGAAGGCTAGTTTTAGCCAGGTTTGTTAGATTCCTCTGGTGCTGTCTCTGGGCCAATACAGATCCAGAGTTGTCACCAGTGATTGACTTATGTTCTCCCTGGTGGAGGGGGTGGAGGCATCTCTACAAATTCATGACCTGCTTTTAGGCAAATAGGGGAAAAACAGAGAGCTTTTCTTGAAATTGTTTCTTCTAATCTGCCTTTAGCTCAAAATAATCCTTATACCAAAGTGGCATTTTTGGAGGTGGCATACTCAGCTACCCTGAAGCAAACTTTTGCTATTTACTGTCACTATAGCATAACCTAGCCCAGAGTAGTCCCTAGACCACTAGCATCAGCTCCACCTGGGAACTTGTTAGAAATACAGATTCTCAGGCCCCACCCCAGACTTACTGAAGCTGAAGCCCTAGGGCTTTAAAGAACACCCCACTACAGGGGATTCGGATTCTCGCTCAGGTTTGAGAACTGCTGTCCTGGCTGGTGCAGACTCATCTGCCCATCTGGAAGGCCAAGCAGGAGGAATTAGAATCCAGAGCTCATCCTAGTAAACTTGAAAACAGAGTAAAAACACCAATTAAAGGCGAGGTGTTCATGTCATAGAAAATCATTTTTGTGTTGTTATTATTTTTTTTTTTCTTTTTTAGAGAGAGAGGAAAGGAGAGGAATAGAAACATCAATCATGAGAGAGAGTCATTGATCGACTGCCTTGTGCACGCCACAGCCTGGGCATGTGCCCTCATCGGATCAAACCATGACTTCCTGATTCATAGGTCAACACTCAACCACTGAGCTATGCCCACGGGGAGAGAAATATATATTTTAAATATATATATTTTTATTAATTTTGGAGAGGAAAGGAGAGAGTGATAGAAACATCAATGATGAGAATCATTGATCAGCCGCCTCCTGCACCCCTCCCCCCACCACTGGGGATCAAGCCGGCAATCCAGGCCTGTTGACTGGAATCAAACTGGGGACCTTTCAGTCCACAGGCCAATGGTCTATCCACTGAGCCAAACCAGCTAGGGTGAGAAAATATTTTTTAACAAGAAATTATTGTACCCATCCCCAAGATGGTGAAAACTGGCTGCGTGAACAGTCTCCCCCTCTGTTGCATCAGAAGATAATGCTGCTGCAGAAAGAATACTCCAAACCCAGTGTCACAGAAGTCACACCTCGGGCCTAAGAGAAACTCACAACCTGCTTCCATTTCTCCCCATGGCCTTGCTGACTTGGAGAATGCTCCTGAATGCTTGGAATCCCAAAAGCACATACAACCCAATTCTTCCCTCTGCTGGGTGAGCCATCAGAGCTTCCGCAGAGGCTGTGTGGTAATGGGCACCTGCTTAAATGAAGCAAAAAGTACAATTTCAAAGCAATTGCTTTTTAAACTGTCAAGCAAAAGGAATCCATCTGTGCATGTGAAATTATTTCAAGGGTTCTAACTATTAGCTGAAAGCAGGTGAGAGATGTCAACGAAAAGAAATGTTCTAGAAAGAGCTAGCGAATGTTTAAAGACGGACGCCTGACGACGCCTCTGGCCTGTTTTGGATGAAAAGACGTCTATTTTCACCAGCCCTAGGTGAGCTCCATGGAAAAACATTTTAAGAAAAAATTTAAATCCTGGTAACCAGATGCCATTCTGTTCTTTGGATCTGCTTTAATCAGTATGACTATGACCCTGACTGCATACGATCACTTTATCTCTCTCCTTTGCCTTAAATTTGATGCCAGGAGCCCTTGGCTTGCTTTCCGGCTGATATAGCTAACACTGTTCCGTGGCCTTCTCTTTGCTGTTGATAAATGCATCCTTGTACAGCCTCGCCAATGACAAGGATATTTATTCGGCAGACGTATGAGAGGTGTCTTGGCCATCCCTGGCAGGCATGCCTGGTCCAGGGCACCCATGCGGAGGGCACCTCAGGGGTAAGGCATTGCTACAGAGCCTGGCTGTTAGACTCTGCGAGGCCAACTCCAGCCTTTTCCACTGCATTTTCTCTAGGGGCTTCCGCTGCAATTAGACGTGTTCATGCCTTCAGTATCTCTGTAGGCACGGAAACTGGGCTGCTGAAAATAAGCAATTAGGGGACCTGCTGCCTCCCCTGGCTCTTCAGGTACCTCTTACCCGTGCCACTCTGCCAGGCTTAGCCAAGCAAAAGGATCCTGCTTACTCAGCCCACGAGGAGCCATGCAGATGGTGATGGGCTAGAGACGCTGGGACAGACTCAGAAGGGCCATGCATGCTTCTGGCACGTGAATGTGAAACATGCACATTCTGACTCAGTGGACTGGAGCCTCAGAGCCTGAATCGCTTGCAAGCTCCCAGGCAAGACTCTGCTGCCGTGGCCCACGTTATGAACGGCGAGGGGATAAGCACATTCTGCAACACCGTGACTTCCAGGACAGACGCTGCTCCACGGGCATTGATGGAAGGGCCTGGCTCCATTTTGATTTAGGATTCCTTAAAAGCAGGGACTGGATCTTACCGTTTTGAAACATTATTTTTTTGGTTTTGTTTTGTTCTCTGGCTGGCACTTGGCACAGGTCCCGCACACGGTGGGTGTGTATTTATTTAATTAAACAGAGCTGGCCTCGTTCCAAACGGGATTGCAAGTGGACTGAAACCCCAGCAGGCTCTAGCCAGGTGCCTGACGCACTGGCCAGGGAAGGAAGTCAGGCCCTGGGCTGAGACCCTTCCCCCAAAGGTCCCCATCACCTCCGGGTACCTGGGTTACACCTCGGCTGCTGCTCTTTTGAAATTCTCTCTTCTAACCCCATTTTAAAATCGGTTTACCCTAGAGAGCTGGCCAGAGGAGGAAAACAAAACAAAACAAAACAAAACCCAGAAAGCCCTGCGGGGCGGTGAGGCTCAGGCACATCCAAAACTCGGCTCTCCGCCCAACTCTCAGGTTTCCCTCCGCCTGGTCTGCAGGTCGGCCCTGCGCCCCCGCCGCCGGCTCCCCGCCCGCCCCCAGGCCCTTGGGGAGCCGGGAGCCGTCCCAGCCGGCACAGGAGCTCATGGGCTTCCTGCTGGCTCTGCTTCAGGAATTAATCTTCTCCAGCATCTCCTGCACCCTCGAGGTGGGGGGAGGGTGTCGAGCCACCCCGGAGGTCGTGGGGAGCTCAGACAAGAGCGATTGCGCTATGGAAACCCTGGTTCCAGGAGTCGCCGCGGAGCCATAACCTGTTCCTCTGGGCAGCAGCCTCCGAGGGCCCTGGAGGCGGGGTTGGGCGCGGGTCCACAGGGGGAGAGGCAGAGGAGGAGGGAGGAGGGAGGAGGAGGAGGGTGATGGAGCGGGCGAGTGCGCCCAGGAGGAGGAGTACACGTGCTGCCAGGGGGTGAGAGGCGGGCGGGAGGGAGGGGAAGGGAGGCGTGAGCTGCAGGCGGGAGGCGCCACGGCCTGGAGACGCAGGCGCCGGCAGCCGGAGAGAAAGTTCCCGCGGAGAGCGCGCCCCGGGGAGGGCCGGCGTCGAGGCCGCTCGCAGCGGAGGTCGCGGGTCCTGCGCGCCCGGCCTGCCTGCCTCCTGCGCGCCCTGGACCGCCCGGCCCGGCTCCTCGGGGAGCTGCCGCGGCCAAACTTGGAGGCGGAGGAGGAGGAGGAGGAGGAGGAGGAGGAGGAGGAGGAGGAGGAGGAGGAGGAGGAGAAGGAGGAGGAGGAGAAGGAGGAGGATGCTGCGAGCGGGAGCGGCGGCGCGGGACGCGGGGGCGCACTGAGTGCTCCCCGGGGGCGGCCCCAGGTGAGGCAGCCGGCGCCGCGGCCCCGCGAGCCCGCCGAGCCCGGGCTGCCAGGTAGCGGCTCCCGCGCCGGGACTGCGCCAGCCCTGCCAGCCCTGCCAGCCAGGGCCGCCAGCGCCACCGCCACCGCGCCCGCGTCGCCTCCTCGCCACGGAGCCATGGTGCGCGGGGCGCGCACGCCCGGAGCGGGACTCTGAGCTCCGCCACGCCGCGCGCCCGCCGCCTCTCCCGGGCTCCCCGCCGACCTTCCTCCGGGGCATGAGGCTCCGGTCCGGGGACCCTCGCCTCTGAGCGGAGCGGCGCCGCTGGACCCCAGACAGCGCTCCGGCGGCAGAGCCTCCGCACCCCCGGGACCGGCCCCCAGCGCTCCGGGATGGCGCTGCCAGGCCCCCTCCGGCCGCCGCGCAAAGTTCGCAGGAGGCGAGAGCTGCTGCTGCAGCAGATCGGCTTCGTGTGCGCCGTGCTGGCGCTGGCGTGCTGCGCGCCCGGCCTCTTCGGCAGCCCGGGTAGGTGCCGGCGTGCGGGCCGAACCGGGAGTTGGGGGGCTCGGGCTGGGAAGCCTCGGGCAGCTCCGAGATGTCGCCCCTTCCTGCCCCGTCAGGTGGGTCCCAAGGGCCCACGCAGTCCCCTCCCCGCGGAGCAGGTAGCGCGCACCCCGGAGGGCTGGTGGCGGCGCTCCGAGCCCCGGCGCCGGGTCCCCGAGCTGCGTGCGGCCCCCGGGGGCTCCGGACGCAGCCGCCGGTGGAGTTACTAGGAATCTGTGTCCGGGGTGTGCGGGGATGGGCAGCGCGGCCGGGGTCCAGGTGTGGGCTCCCTTGACCTGCGGGGTCCGCCTTCCTCCGCTGCGGAGCGGAGACGGTTGTTCTCCGCGTCCCCGGAACACCCCCATTCAGAGGCTGTGAACCCCTCTTCCCTCCCCGGAGGCTGCTGCCATGTTCCAGCATCGCTCTCCCAACTCCTCTCATCCCCCGGGGAGGAGCTCTGGCGTCTGGGGCACAGCCCACACCTCCTTCACCCGAGTCCCATAGGAAAGGCAAATCCGAGGTGGAGAGCAGGAGAAACTTACAAAAAAAGAAAAGATCGGGTGGTGGCAGTGGGCATGGGAGCCCCTCTGGAGTCTTCAGGAGACACCCACTTGGCCCACATTGCCATTTTTAATGGGATGCTGGGGGCCTTTTGTTTTTCACATTTTAAAAATATGAAGAACGCAGGTGATTTAGCAAAGTGGACACGGCATAAAGAGGCAGTACCTTCTGGAGCAGTGAGAAAGGGACGATGTAGAGAGGTTTATAGTGAGGGACAGGCAACATTTAGCTGGAACTTGATTAAAGTTAAAAAAAAAAAAAAAAAGAATACTGCTCTTCAAACCCATACTCAGTGACTGAGGATGTAAGGTTAAGCGGCCACTGTTTCCAACAAAACCAGAATGGTTATTTGCACATCTTAATACCCGGTGGTTTGCAATGGGGCGAGGTGATGTGTTTCCCCCCTTAACTACACACCAGAGATAACAAAACCCCCAGAGGCTCTTAGGTATCAGCATTGGAGAAGGGTTGTCACCCCGCTGAGGCCCTGTAGGCATCGGAGAGGTACATGAATGCTGTAAAGTTCCCGTAGTGAGAATCGCCCGTGTTTGCTGCATCAGGTCTTGCTGTTAGGAGTTTAACCGCGTGTGGTCCCTGCCATTCACACTTGTGACCTCACGTGGTCCTCCGTGTGGCCCTTGGACCAACAGAGTCAGCATCTCCTGGGAGCCGGCTAGTGCTGAATCCGAACCAGAATCTGCATTTTACCGGGGTCCCCAGGTCATTGTCACATTCAAGCGTGAGAAGCCCTGGGCCAGACCCCATCGATCTTCTCCACCTGCCTGCTGGCTTCCTGTCCATGTGCAGGCCCTGCAGAGCTGGGTTGGGTTAGAGCTGGGGCACCTGAGCATCTTCACTAGCAGAGAACTTCCCGTTCGCTTTTCTACACTCTTTGTTGCCCTTGGGAGGGGCCAAAAAAGGAGAGATGTTGGCCAAGGTCAGAGCACACGCTGACCCACCTGGGGCTGGGGACAATGGACTCCATCTGGGAACCAGATGACTGTAGGTGATATCTATTGTGTTTCCAATCATTGTATCACTCCGTACAGTGGCTGTAAGTAGTCAAAGAGGGCTGCTGCGGCTAGATGACCGGTAGGTGAGGTCATGGTGAGAATGCAGGCGCCACCTTGGCCTAATGGTGTCTGTTGACTTAATTTCCAACCCAGGGCACAAGACAGCTTCTGCAAGCAAGCAGGCTCTGCCCGCCTCGTGGAGAAACAGAAAGCTGATGGCACCGCTGAATGGGACTCAGACAGCTAAGAACTGCACAGATCCTGGTAAGAAATAGATTCTTCACCCTCCTCCGACACCCCCTCCCGCCCCCGGCATTCAGCTGGGCCTGGAGACCGGGCCTGTGTGGCCAGTGAAGCCAGAGCTGGGAAAGGGGGTTTTATGCACCAGGGTGGGAGGCGAGCGGGAGGGCATCTCAAGGTAATGTACACATGTTGATCAGTTGTGCTGCTAAGCAACTCAAGTACTTTCTTTATCCAACATCTGAAAAAGGTCACATTCAAGAGTTTTAAATTTTCATTTTCTCACAATGCTCCGAAGGCTCAGAGTTCCCCACTCTCTTGATTTTGTTGGCCCGGGCGTCTTTTCTTGTTGTGCCCACTTGCTGGAGCTCTAGGGGCACCAAGCCCAGCTGCTCTGATGGATGGCGCCTGGGGAAGACCTGTCAGCCAGGGCAGCTGCAGGGGAAGACTCGGGGTCCCGGGCCCCTTCTCTGAAGTGGGAGTTTCTGGGGTGTCATCTCAGCTCAGGGATGAGTGCTGCCTGCCCTGGAAGCAGTTTCCATGTTCCTTCTGAGACGTCTGGAGGTGGGTGGAGGCTTTGGGACCCAGGGATGACAGCTGGTCCCTGTCCTTCCGCAGGCAGGCTTTGCTAGAGGAGGGGAGGGTCCGGGAGGGGACAGTGCTCCTGGCAGGCAGAGGGGCGGAGGGAAACTGCCCAGGCCTCTGCAGGGCATCCTGGGCTGTGTCTCTGGCGCCAGCGCGTGGTGGTCTCTGATAGAAGGACCCGGTGGGGTGATGTATTTGGAGGCTTTGAGAAAATGAGGCTTTATGACAGGTGGATACCACTTAGCTTTTCCACTGAGTTGCTGGTGAGTCACGTGATGTGTTTAGGCCTCTGCTTTCCCGCCTGTGAAATGGGCAGACTCGTGCTTGCCTGCTCGGGGTTGTTGGAAGAATCTGGTAAGACTCTGGGTGGGGCTGTGTGAGAGGAAATGGAACCCCAGGGCCAAGGAGCAGGTTTGAATGGCGTCGTCCGGTGGCTCATTTTTTACAGGCAGGTCTCAGCTGCGTTTCACGGGTCAGGGAGGGACACACGACTTGCCTAAGTCACGGAACCTGTGGCGTGAGGCTTCCTCGGAGCCTAGGCAGTGCGATTAGCATGTTTGGTGGTTCCATGTGCACAGGGCGGCTGGGGCCTTTCCTCCAAGCCTGCTTTCTACACCATCTCCTTCCCTTCTCCCAGGATTCTTCTGAGAAGTACAGGTGGGCATGGAGGGCAGGTGAGCACAGGCTTGCAGAGAAGCAACTAGAATTCCCTTTGAACTTTGAACTCTCACCTATCCTGGTGACTCAGCAGCAGTGGTACCCACCCTGTCATTTAACCTCCCCCAGGGCACCTTTCATCAGCCAGAAATGTGTGTGTGTGTGTGTGTGTGTGTGTGCGTGTGTGCACGCGCCCCGGACTGACATGGGCGCACAGACAAGGCCGTCCTTGCACTCCAGTGACCTGAGATGCTAATTAGCACCAGGCAGGCAGGGAACACAGGGCTTTTCTGGGAAAGGAATTGGGGTTGGCGCCCTAGCCTGTTTGGCTCAGTAGATAGAGCATTGGCCTGTGGACTGAAGGGTCCCAGGTTTGATTCCCTGTCAGGGCACATGCCTGGATTGCGGGCTCAGTCCCCAGTGTGGGTCATGCAGGATGCAGCCAATCAATGATTTCTCTCTCATCATTCATCTAGCTCTCTCTCTCTCTCTCTCTCTCTCTCTCTCCCTTCCTCTCTAAAAAAAAAAAAAAAAAAAAATTGGCGTTGGTGCAGTTTTGACTGGTTTCTAGCTCATGGTGCACTTGGTCTTGGACTGGGCAAATTGGCTTAGATAAACTCCCCTTTCTTAGAGTCTCCTATGCTCAACTGTTTCCTGAATTTTCAGTGAATTCTCTGATGAAAAATGATCACACTAGCCTGGCTGGTGTTGCTCAGTGGTGAGCGTCGACCTATGAACCAGGAGGTCAAGGTTTGATTTCCGGTCAGGGCACATGCCTGGGTTGTGGGCTGGATCCCCAGTGGGGTTGTGCAGGAGGCAGCCGGTCAGTAATTTTCTCTCATCATTGATGTTTCTCTCTCTTTCTCTTCCTCTCTGAAGTCAATAAAAGTATATATATATATATATGTTTTTTAAAAAAAATAACCCCACTAACTGTGGAGCAGGCAGTCCTACCTGGCAGGAGGGCCTGGACTTGTGCCCCTTCCGGAGAGGAAATGGAGGGGAATCAGCAACCTTTTTTTGCAATAATTAACACTTGTGTTATGGTGTGTTGACTGTTTCTGGAATAGGGCCCTGTACACAGAAGGGACTCAGTAAATATTGGTAAAATGATAGAATGAAAGTGTATTTTGAATATTAAGCACTTTAATTCTTAGAGTGTTTCTGCAAAGATGAGGAGCAAGAAGCACTGAAGTGTAGTGACTTTCCAAGATCTCTTGCTGGTGGGAGCATCCCTGGTGTTCTGGCTCCAGATCCCATGTACCTGCCCTCTCACACAGCACTGCATTCGCCTCCCCCTAGTCCCTATCCCATCCCTACCCCCATCCCTACTGCACAAGCCCCAGCTCTCCTCCCAGTCCCGGTAGGCTGAGGCCTGTCTTCCCTGCCAGCCCCTGGTCTCTGGGCTGGGAGAATATCCAGCCTCCTTCCCATTTCACAATCGTGTGGGGGCACTGGGTAGGGAGTATGAGCATGTGTGAGAGTCAATTCTTATCATCAAGCTGCTCACGTTGTGGGGAGAAGGCCTGAGCTCTGGTGTCTCTTCCTTTTCTTAGGAGGGCACTAATCCCATCATAGGGACCCCACCCACCTTCATGACCTCATCTAACCCTAATTACCTCCAACAACCATCACATTAGGGGGTTAGGGCTTTAACATAGGAATTTGGGGGAGACGCAGTCCTTCAGTCCAGATCAGGAACCAAAGAGTTTCCACTCATCTCGCAGGAGTGGCACCCGGAGTGTTTGAGGACAGCGTCTGACACCTGGCCTGCAGGTGAGAAACACCTGTGGGCTCTGACAAATACAGATGCCTGGCCCTGGCTCTGGCCCCAGTTCGTGACATCAGAACCAGAGATGGACCTGTTCTGTGGCCAGTTTTCAGAGCTTCTGGGAAACTGGCTCACCCCCCCCCTCCCCCCAAATCCTCCATGGTGGGCTCCCCTTTGTCATTGCAGCATCCCCAGGCCTGCCCTGGTCATGCAACCCAAGTTGCTTCCGAGTCCCGGGCTCTCTGGCTTAGCTCTTTGCAGGCAAGAATTCTATCCCTCTTTTTCCTGTTGGCTTGCTTCCTCCAAGTAGACTCTAGAAGGTGAAAGCCTTGTTTGCTTTCTAAAACCACAGCGTGTGCTTCAGGTTTTCCTTCTGTAAAAGGTGGGTGAAAATTGAATCCACCTCATAGGGTTGTTAGAATTAAATGAGTTCCCTTCCACCAAGTGATACACACACCCATGCTCTGGCTTCAGCCTGCCTTTGGTTCTTTTCTTATCGGCCTACTCCAGAGACGATACCATGTCTGTGTACAGTAGGTACTGGAAAAACTACTGTCAATCAAATGTCAGGACACGTTGAGAGGTAAACGTCTTGCCAAACACTGTTTCTTCTTCTCTCCTGGAAACACATGTCTTGGTTTGATTTTTTTTTTTTTTTTTAATGTTTTGAGGATTTGGGATGCGAGAGGGTGGCAGACCTTGCAGAGCTTGCCTCTAAAAGGAATTTGTCCCTTGGCTGGTGTTATGTTACATGTTGGTGTTTAGCTCACGTGGGCCTGGCTTCCTCCCATGTCTGAGACTGGATCAGCGATCCATCCTCCCCTGGGTCACCTGGTCATCCTTCCTCTGCCCCGTGTTTAGAAGGAGCAGCAGGGACAGAGGGTGGCTTGGTTCCCCCTGTTGTCATTGGTGCACGCGTGTGCGTGCTTGCGTGCGTGCGTGTGGGTTTATGTTTGGTGGTGGTGGTGGTGGGGTGTCTATTTTATCTTTTGTGGTTTAACACTTGTCTTTTGGAATGCCCGGTGGCTGTGCACCTTAGCTCAGGCTGCTGGGGACAATACCATGGCCTGGATGCATAAAGCACAGAGGAAAAGTATTTTCTCACAGTTCTGGAGGCTGGAGGTCCAAGGTCAGGGCTCCCCCGTATTGGGGTTCTGGCTTGCAGACTGTGCCTTCTTGCTCAGTCCTCATGGAGGTCTCTGGAGGCTCTTCTGGAGCTGCAAAGAGTCCATTGGAAGGCTGCTGATCCCATCAGACTGGGGCCCCACCCTGGGGACCCATATACCCATATTACCTTCCAAAGGCCCCATGTTCAAATACATTGCTTTGCTTTGGGTTAGGGCTTCAACATGAGAATTGGGGGGATGGGTAGATGGGAGCACACAAACATTTTGTCCATCACAGTGTTCATAGAAGGAATGCTGGGAAAAGAGGGCTGAGGGCCCAGTTGATGTGGCTCAGCGGTTGAGTGTTGATCTGTGAATCAGGAGATGAGGGTTCGATTCCCGGTCAGGGCACATACCTGGATTGAGGGTTCGATCCACAGTAGGGGGTGCGCAGGAGGCAGCTGATCAATGATTCTCTCTCATCAATATTTCTAACTCTCTCTCCCTCTCCCTCTTGGAAGTTAATAAAAATATATTTATTAAAAAAAGAAAGAAAGAAAGAAAGAAAGAGGGCTTAGGGAGGGGTGCCTGAGAGAGAACTGAAGATGAAGATGGTTCCTAGCATTTCAGGAGACTGGAGGAGTTGGAGGCAGGATCTTCCCTGGTCACCCTGGTTCTGATCCACCCTCACTTTGCATCCGGTACCAGGACTGGGGTGAAGCCACCAGGACTGGGGTGAAGTCACGTGGTGGGTCTGGTGAGGGCGGAGCCTGTGCAGGAGCTGGCATTGGGCCTGGGCTAGGAGGAGAGGAGGAGAGGAGGAGAAGAGGAGATGGCTCCGCTGCGGAAGCCATCTCTGTAGGAGCCCCAGCTCGGGGAGTGGAGGTGCAGAAAGCATGAGTGGGAGGAGGAGACCTGGAGCTGCAAAAAGTACATCAGGGCCCGTGGGCGTGGAGGTGAGGCCCAGCCAAGGTCTGTGAGAATGCACCTTCAGCAGGCTTGGGAGACAAGCAAGCCGCACGCCCCAAGCATCAGAGTTATGTAAGAGCAAATTCTGAGTAGGAAAGGCAAGAATTGAACTCATTGCTGCTCAGCAGGGGGCGGGCGGGGGGGAGGGGAGCTCACAGTTCAGTCAGTATTATCCCAGAGGGTAGAAGGTAGACGCAGGCTCCAGCCTGGGGAGGGGGACCCTGGGCACGACAACCTCCAGGGACCCAGGGGGCTTCTTAGGAAAGGGTCACCAGCCCCTTTGTGATGGTGATAGACTGGCCCAGCCCACCTGGTCACAAACGGAGCTGATGAATGCAGCCCTTCATGGGTGGGATCACTCTGCCTTTGGGATGGGCATGCTGTGCGTTGGGTCAAGGGGCTTGACCAAAGGTCTGGTTCCTCGTTCCGGTTCTGCCAAGATGCTGCCTGACATTTGGGGAATCCCTCCCTCTCCTCCTCCTGCCCTCTCCCAACAAAACGAGATTGCACTGGGCGCGCCCACCGTGTCCAGTAGGTAGAAAAAGCGCCCGTCCCAGCAAGCACGGGCTCTGCTCGCAGATGGCAGCTGGGCGTGTGGAGACAGAAGTGTGAGCCGGTTGTGTGACCTTGAGCAAGTGCATGATCCCTCCAAGCGTCCCGTCTTCTCTTTTATAAAGTGAGCAAGACAGCAGTTCCTGCCTGCCCCGCGGGCTGCTGCCAGCCTTAGCCCACGTGGCGGCTAGAAGGAGTGAAGGCAGGCGGAGCTCACGGTGGCTGCCATCATCGCCCTCCTTGCTAAAAACCAATGCATTAAGGACTGGGGGCTGTTCTGAGTGCTTCTGTGAATTGACTTCTCACAAATACTCCTTTAGGCAGGCGCTCTTAGTGCCCTCGTGTTACAGGCCAGGAAAAGAAGACCAAAGCGATGAAGTGACTAGTTCAAGGTCACCCAGCCAAACCAGAAGCAGGGCCAGGTGTGGGTATGTGTTTTTAATAGGCTTTATTTATTTATTAGAGGCCCAGTGCATGAAATTCGTGCACTGGGGAAGGTGTCCCTCAGCCCAGCCTGCACCCTCTCCAATTTGGGACCACTGGCTTCTAACCGCTCATCTGCCTGCATGACTGCCCCCAAACTGCTCTGGAGTCCATAGATGACACCAGTCCACTCTTTGTAGCGCACATTTTGTGAGTTTGGATAGATGTATAACAGCATGTATCCACCACTGCGATAGCATGCAGCCGTAGTCCCCGTGCCCGAACGGTCGCCAGGGGAGACATCGGGTTTGAATGTGAGCCTGTGCCCTTGCATAATTGCTCATAAGTGGGGTGAACAAGACAGATCAGAACTGTCTCCCAGCTTCCGTCGCCGTCTGGGCGCCCCTCTGAGAAGCAGGGGCTGTCTGTCCGTCCGTCGCCGCAGCGAACATCTGTGTGGGCCTGCGTCTCGGTATGTTTCTGATTTGTTTGCAATCAAAAGTTATTTTTTCCCCCTTATCCAAACTATCGGGCCATCTGCTACCAATCCCTCCTCCTTGCCGGCCATCTGCTACCCCTGACTTCAGATTCTCCGCTCGTGACGAGAGGCGGGCCTGGAGCAGCCCAGAAAGCCCCCGCCCGGCTTCCTCTTGAACTCGAAGGGACACTCCTCCCTGCATTTAAAAATGGAAATTATGAGGCGTTGCCATGTGTTGCCTGGGGCTGCGGGGATCCAGCCGCTGGACTCACCAGGAACGTCAAATGCTTGAAAAGGCTTTTATTTTATTAAACATCAGGGAAGAGGTCATTGGAGCATGACACTTTATTTAAAAAAAAAAAAAAAAAAAAAAGGAAATGTGTGGGAAGAATTTGCAGTGCCTCCTGAAAGGAGAGTGGCCGACCCTGTGGGAAAGGAACAGGAAGTCACTGCCCAGTGGGTTGTCACGCTGCCGATGGCCTGCGGGCCTACAGCCCCCTTTGCTGCTGCGGCGCCTCCCTGGGTCCCGAGGTAATGGCCCGAGAAATGCAACGCGCCGTGCCGCCCGAGTGTCTGCGCACCCACGCTGTGTGGGCACCGGAGCCAAAGGGGACCCAGTCCCTGCCAGGGGGGATGCACAGTGGAAGCGGCTACACAGGCCAGGGTGTAAATAACAGACAGAGCGGCCTGAGGCAGGTACCCCTGGGGCAGCGACCTTGAACCAGTGCGCCACGAGAAATGTTAAACCATGCAGTACCTGGCTGTTTAGTCAGGGGCTCTGACCTCTTCTCCTTAGTTGGGCAAGTGAAAAAAATGACAACAGTCCTAACCAATTTAGCTCAGTGGATCGAGCATTGGTCTGTGGACTGACGGGTCCCAGGTACAATTCCGGTCAAGGGCATGTACCTTGGTTGCAGGCACATCCCCAGTAGGGGGTGTGCAGGAGGCAGCTGATGGATGTTTCTCTCTCATCAGTGTTTCTAACTCTCTATCCCTCTTCCTTCCCTCTGTAAAAAAAAAAAAAAAATCAATAAAATATATATGTAAAAAAATGGCAGTCAATGCAACAATAGTCATTCGGTGTGAATGAATCAAAATTACACATTTTTTGGAGGGGTCAGATCAGCAGAAAAATCTATTTTTTGGCATGCCACGGGATTTTAGTAACGCATTGATGTGCCATGAAATGAACAAGGCGGGACATGGCTGCTCCGGAGGAAAGAGCTTGGGGGTTTGGGGCAAGGGTGCCCACCCCAGAGGCGATACTGGGGAGGTGGCAGCGGAAGGCCCCTCAGAGCTGCTGCCCAGCGCCCAGCACCATGTGCTGGGCGGTGCCCTCTGAGCCTGGGAGCAGCGCCTCCCCCCCTGAGTGGGGCTGACTTACCAGCGAGGCCGCAGCTCGCTCAGCTCCCTGGCTGCGGGCAGGGAGAGAACACAAACACCTCCTCAGATCCAGGCACACTGGCACACCGGTAAGTAATTAGGCGTTGGGGATTTAGCACCCAGGGTTTGGCTGAGTCAGATTACTCTGCTCTTTGCTGTTTTGTTAAGTAGAAGGAGGAGGGGTCCGGGACGTGGGGGATACTGACCCAGGATGAAGTTGGAGAACTGGTTCACAGTGGCCCCGCAAAGCCACCGGTGGGCCGTCACCCCAGTTCACAGGAGACGCTGGGCCCAGCGATGGCTTGGGGCAGATGGCAGTGATCCTGATGGAGGTATTTGCCTGTCTCTCCCCACTGATCCCTCATTCCACCCTCTGGGAGCCCTGTCCCTAAAGCAGCTCCTGTGTCCCTGGCTGTGCATTCCAGCCTGTTGGTGCCTTGGGACAGGCCAGGACACCCAGCCAGGAGGACCCAGGGTTAAGAGCTTCAGGGGTTAAGAACACGGACTCTGGAGCCAAGCTGCCCGCCTGGCCTCCAGGCCTGCCTCTCCCCGTCCTTATTACTTGGCGTTGAACTAGTTACTTGACCGTCTGGCCGTAGGGCTGGGGCAGGGTTTGTGTTGCTCACTGGTGCATCTACGCTCTAGAACACATGTGTCAAACACACGGCCCGCGGGCCAAATCTGTCCCGCCAGGCCTTGCAATGTGGCCCGCACCGCGCTGTCATCACTGCACTCCGCTGCGTTTCCATCACAATGACAGTTTATGACTGTTCAGTAAACCATTCAGCCCGAGATTTAGGCTGGATTTTAGATTTGGCCCCTTCTCTGATTCGACACCCCTACTCTAGAACATTGTGTGGTGTGTGTGCCCGCACGTTGTGCACGTGGACACGTGTCTGCAGGGGCCCATCTGGTCCCTTCCTCCCAGGGCTGTGAGCACTGAATGTCTCATCTGTGTCAAGTGCTTACAAGAGTGCCCGGTGCAGAGCAAGTGCCCTACACATTTCTTGCCGGTGAAATGATCTCTGAAAGAGAACTTGAACTGTCTGTCACGTGACAGGGTGCATTCTTGGAGCTGGCCTCTGATGAAGGATGGAGCGGGAACGTCGGTAAGTGCAGGACTCGCTTTATTTTGAGTTAGAGTTAAAAAGGCATATCTGGTCTTACATTGGCTTGTCATCAATTCTTTGAGGACAAGAAGCTGTTGACTTTTTTGCATGACTGATGCTGAGAGTGCCCAGACCGTGCAGGACGGAGGGAGAGAGAGAAAGAGAGAGAGAGAGAGAGAGAGAGAGAGAGAGAGAGAGAGAGGGAGAGAAAGAGAGGGAATTTTCTACATCTGCTCTTTCTGTTGGTCATGTGGGGCCTGGTGAATGAGATCTTGAATTCGGAGGCCAGAGTGTGGGTTTTGGCCCTGACATAGTGTGTGCAATTTTTCTCATGTCACATTGGCTATCCAGCCTCAGTTTTCTACCTGTGAAATGGACACAGTGACGACGCTGTTTACCCTATCTTACCCTATCGGCTTTTAAGGATTAAGCGCAAAGTGCTGTGCAAATGTTGTTGTTGTTTGCAGAACTGTAGTCGATGCTTAACCCTCTGAAGAACACGCCTTCCTTGTGAAACAGAGGAAATCAGTTACCTGGTGCTTTTTCAGAATCGGCCATGAAACCACCAGTGGGATTGGACAAAAGCCTGTGCTTGGCTCGTGGGCACCAAAGGGCCTGTTGTTGGTGGTGTGTCTGACTTAGAACAGAAAGATGAGGCTCATTTAGACTCCCTTTCCCGGGGCCTCCTCATCCTTTATTTCATTGAAGAGTTGATTTAAATACTTCTTCCCTGTGTAGACCTATGTTGTAGAAAATTAATAGGCTTAGGGTAACCAAACCCTTATTTACCATCTGTTGCAGGTGATAACAAAATCGAGGGGCGTTAACTACATTGGATATATTGTATTGTAGTTGATGGGCTAGAGCACATGTGTCAAACACAAGGCCCGCGGGCCAAATCCATCCCGCCAGGCCTTGCAATGTGGCCCGCACCGTGCTGTCATCACTGCACTCCGCTGCGTTTACATCACAATGACAGTTTATGACTGTTCAGTAAACCATTCGGCCCGCGATTTAGGCTGGATTTTAGATTTTGGCCCCTTCTCTGATTGAGTTCGACACCCCTAGGCTAGAGTGTAGTGAAGATTTGACATAGATGTGGCCCCTTTAATGTAATGCTACCAATTTCCCCCCCTAAACCTTCATTTCAGTTTTTATACATCATTTGTAATTTGGTGGAACACATAATCAGGAGAGAGGGGCTTGGAGCACAGATGCATTCCCTGGTCTCCTATCCAAATGAGATTTGGACTTCCTTTAACTCGTTTTTGGTGGTGTTTTTGGTGAGTTTTATTTTTATTAAAATACCTGCACGTGTAAACCAACGACCCCCGTTAGGAGGCTGCCTGAGGGCCGTTTCTCTGTGCTCAGGGAGGAAGGCATTCCTGGGGTTACTGTTTGGTTTCTGGACGAAGGCTGGTGGAGCAGCCCTGTCTGCTGGGCCTGGAGGGCAGTGGTTGGCAAACTGCGGCTCTTTAGCCCACTGCGATTGAAATTTCGTGGCCCATGCGCAGAAGTCGGTTTTCGGCTCTCAAAAGAAATGTCAGTCGTTATCCTGTTGATATTTGGCTCTGTTGTCTAAAGAGTTTGCCGACCACTGCTCTAGGGAAATGCGGACTGACGTAGGTGTGGACGGAGCCTGCCTCTGGGGAGCTCCCGTTCCAGTCCAGAGGACTCAAATCTACAAAGCAGACCCGTGATCCAGGGGAGAGGGTGACGAGCTGTAATCCTGGTGGTAAGAACAGAAGGGGACTGAGAAGTCCTGGATGTCGGCATCACATCGGAGGGGCCCCCGAGAGGAAAATCACGGAGCAGACACATAGGCAGCCCTCATGCTCCCTCGGGAGCCTTGTGCCAGTCCCGTGAGCGGAGGGGTGGGCATTCTTGTTGTGATTACGTCCTTCGGCACAGGACCATCGACACGAGGTGCGAGTCAGGCACAGAGGGGTCAGGTGACTTGCCCAGTCCTCCCGGCTGGGACTTGGCAGAGCAGGGAGCGAGCTGGGCAGCCTGGCCCCAGAGCCCATGCTCTTTGGGGAACGAAGATGAAGGGTCCCCGGCCGCTGGGTGAGCATGGGCACGGGTGGGTGGGTGAGGCCGGCGAGTCCTCCTGTGGTGTGTGTGGGACCGAGAGCCTTAAACCCCAGGGGCTTTGGGACTTTACCTACAGGGTGGAGGCCGTGGCTGGTCTCTGGGCAGGTCTGTGTTTGAGGAAGGTGACTGCTGGCAGCGCGGGGGTAACTTCCGTTTTAGCATACATTGTGTAAGGCCAACATACAGTGCGCACAGAACAGCGGGAATTGCCGATCTAGGCAAATTGACCGTTGTGTGCGAGGTGTCGAGGGATAGGCAGTGGCAGGTGTCGATGTGCGAACTGAGGTGGGAGGCTCAGCTCTGCTCCCAGAGGCAGGTAAACTGCCCGCGGCACCACTTATCCAAGAGGGGGGCTCGGGGAGCACCCCTTCTTTCCTTTAGCCTGGGACCCTCTCCGTCCCTTCATCCGGGAAGGCCTGCAGCAGGCACAGGGGTTGGCTTCCACCCTGTATTTCATCCTCCACAGGGCACACCCAGAAGCCTCCCAGGAGACATCCCGGCCCAGAGAGCCGCAGGTTAGGGGGCAGGTGGACTCAGGGTCTCCCGGGTGACCTGGAGGACACAGGACAGCTGCACGCGGGAGGCGGCACACAGCATCTGAGCTGTGTGGGTATTTGCTGGGCAGGTGGGGAGTGGAAGACACCCCTGGCCGAGGATATGGCAATGGCAGAAGCAGGGTGGAGAGAGCGAACCTGGCCGGGTCATGGACAGAACATGGACGAGGGGGGTGCTTTCAGTGGCCTGAGGTCAGGTACATGGGCAGGCTTTGTAGCTGCATCGTGCCAAGCACCAGGTACCTTCCCCCCTGCGGAGGCCGGGCCTCCGTCTGGCCCATGTCTGACGTGAGGTGCAGGAGCGGTGGCTCTCCACTCTCCAGGAGCTGCTCCCTTTCCACCCACACGGGAGCCGTGGCACCTGCGGGCAGGGAGCTGAGGGGGTGACAGAGACACTGTTTTTCTGTCCTGTGAGAGTCAGGGGACTGGAGGAGGGTGTGGGGGCGTATCTGGGGGTGTGTGTAGGTGGGGTGATCTCCTGCATTCTTGGTGCCCCGTCTGCACATTGCCTGGCATGTGGAGACACCCCGTGTATTGCACTTTTTATATGAGCAGGGCCCAGTCCCAGCGGGGTTGTGCAGAGGTCCCGGTGCAGAGTTACGACGGGGAGCATGGCGCATGCAGACAAAAGCAAGGCCGTGCCCTGGCTCTGGGGGCAGCCGGCACCCCGCGCCGCCTCCTGCTTGTCTCTCTGTGCCGTCCCCGTGGTGGGTATGCAAGGGGGTGGCTGAGCCCTCGTCCCAAGAGAGGATTTATGTCACCACTTGGGTAAGGCGACCAGACATCCTGCTTTTGGCGGGACAGTCTCGATTTTTGGAAAGATTTTTTTAAAACGCCGCGGGATGCGGAACAAATTGTTAAAAATCGGGACTGTCTTGCCAAAAGCGGGATGTCTGGTCACCTTACACCTGGGCACCTTCTTTGCGGATGAGCACTGGGACGGGGGCCAGGCATGCTTCCCGGAGGCGGCAGGTGCCCTGGCTGGGCCCGCGGTGTGGGCAGAGCGGCGGGCAGCACTCGGGCCATGCAGGGCACAATCCACAAGACGTGGATGGCAGCCAGGAGCGGGAGTCCCTGCGCGGAGAGGCTGGCCTGCGGCCTGCAGACACCAGCGCCAGAAAGAGGTGGGAACTCCCGGGGGGAGAACGGGCTGCAGGATCCTCGATAAAGGCAATTAATGGAGCAGATAGAATGACTTCTAAGCAAAGATTAGAGCCGCTGAGTTGCTCTGGCTTCTCAGCGGAGCCTTTGTGAGGGGGCTGTGTGGGGACGGGCACCTGAGACGGGCCTGCACTGACTCACCTGGCTGCAAAGGCTGCACCTGCAGAGCCCTCCGCCCGGAGAGAAGGAGCCGGGGGCAGGTCCCTCCCCCAGTGCCTCTTAAAGGAAACCCTGGCTTCTCAACAGCCTCCCCAGGACAAGGGAGGGACAGACATCCCCTGGGACGTTGCCATTAGACCGGGCCTCGCACGTGGGAGGGTCTGAAGCCAGAGGCCCCGTGCCAGCGGCAGAAGGGCCTGGCTGGGCGGCTGCAGCTTTGCTCTGATTTCCAGATAAGTCTGCTGTGGGCTTCGGAGGCAGCAAGCCCCTGAGAGAAATGCTCTCAGCTGGCTTTGATCTTTTAAGCCACGCTTGTTTTCCCTGAGCTGGCGAAAACCCCAATGCAGTGTGGTGTGACGGGTCACGAATGGCTGGTGGGCTTCGGCGTCAGAAGGGAGAATGGACTTGTATGCATGCATATAAGCAAAACCAATGGATGAAAAACTCGGGGAAAGGGGATGTATAGGAGTGTGTGTGTGTGTGTGTGGGGGGGCAATGGAAAGATATGTACACATATAATACCTTAATATAAAATAAAAATTTTAAAAAAGCCGAAACCGGTTTGGCTCAATGGATAGAGTGTCAGCTTGGGGACTGAAGGGACCTGGGTTCGATTCCGGTCAAGGGCATGTACCTTGGTTGTGGGCATATCCCCAGTGGGGGGTGTGCAAGAGGCAGCTGATCGATGACTCTCTCTCATCGATGTTTCTAGCTCTCTATCTCTCTCCCTTCCTCTCTGTACAAAATCAATAAAATATATTTAAAAAAAAAAAAAAGGAAAAAAGGGGAGGGGGCTGCATCTCACTTGCAGGCCGCAGGCGCTGGGAGGGTGTTCACAAGGAATGCTCGGCTCACACAGTGAAGTCAGGAGGGACCCGAGAGACCCTGGGGGAAGGTCCGCGTGTCATTGGAGCTCCGAGCTGTGCCTCTCCATCCCAGGGCCAGGGTCACCGGGAGCCTGTTAAATGCAGCTGCGGTGGGGCCTGGGGTGGGGCTAGGGCTCTGCGTTTCTCCCCAGCTCCTGGCGGCCGCTTCTCCCTCTCCGCAGACCACACGTTGAGAAGTGAGAGAACAGAGCCTGCCTGGCCTGGGTGTGGGTCCTTGGGGGAATGGCTGTCTCTTTGAGCCTCGGTTTTCCCCATCCGTGAAAGGGGGTCATGGTACTTAGCTGGCAGGAGTCTTGGCAGAGGGAAAGGAGGTCAGGCTTGGGAGCCGCTTTGCTCAGTGCCGACAGCGCGATGCGGCGTCCGCAGGCTGCTCTGAGGGGTCCTGGGCCACCAGGGGGCCCGCCCCTCTCCCTGTCTCCTGCTGGGAAAAGCTTCCAGGGTCAAATGAGTTTGGGAAACACCGAAGTCTGCCTCTAGTGGACACAGATTGAGCCACCACAGCATGGTCAAGGTTTAGAGATCGGCTGCAGTAAAAGTAAAGAAATATTTATACTTAAGAACCATTTCATTGTGGGAAAATACACATACAGTTTTCTGTTTTAAACATTTAAACGATAAATACCGCTGCAGTTCTGTGGCATTAAGTACACTCACATTGTTACGTAACCATCACCACCATCTATCTCCAGAATGTTCTTCATCTTGTTAAAATGAAGCCCCTGTACCCAAGAAACAGTAATGTCCTATTCTCCCCTCCGCCCGCCCCAGACTCTCTGGCCTTCATGCTCCATTCTGCTTTCTGTCTTTGTGACTTTGACTGCTCGCTCTAGGCCTCTCATGCACAAATAGCGTGCACCAGGCCTCTAGGCTCTCTATATAAAAGGCTAATACGCAAAGTATCCCCTCAGGAGTTCGACCAGGAGAACGGAAGTGCGATCATTCACTGTGACGTGTGCTGACCACCAGGGGGCGGTGTGGAACATGCCGGGTGACCAGTGGTGGCTGTGGGGCACTGAGGGAGTGAGGAAAGGAAGAGGTGGGGAGGCGGGGGATCAGCCCTGATCGCCGGCCAGTCCTAGGGACCCTACCGGTGCATGACTTTTGTGCACTGGGCCTCTAGTATAAGTAGAATCACACAATATTTGTCCTTTTGTGACTGGCTTACTTCACTCAGCATAGTGTCCTCAAGCTTCATCCATGTTGGAACATGTGCCAGAATTTCACTCCTTTTTAAGGCTGAGTAATATTCTGCTGTATGGATAGACCACATAGTCTTTGTCCACTTATCTATTGATGGACACGTATTTCCATCTTTTAACCATGGTGGATGATGTTGCTAGGAATATGCAAGGGCAAGTATCTGAGCTTTCAGCATTTTTAAGCCTAGTATTTCCCAAATATTTGAGGTGGATGTGTGGATGGAGAAAGGCCGAACAGTCCAGCCCATTATCCCCAGTGCTATATGGTCCAGTACTTGGTGGGACTCTCCGGTCTGTAGCTGAGGTTTCAACCCTCATTGTGCTTTAGACTTGCCCAGAGAGCTTTCCAAAAAAAACTCCCATGCCCAGGCCCTACCTGGGCTCTTACCTCAGAAGGATCTCTAAGGTCAGGACCTGAGGTATTCCGAAAGCTCCCGGGTGATGCTAGTGAGCAGCCGGAGTCAGAGACTTTCGGACGGACACACAGCGACAGTGCAGGGCCAGGACAGGAACTGCAGCCGTCATGTCCTCCCCCAGCCCAGCAGGATCCTACCCTGGAGCTCCTGCCGGCCTGCGGGGCACAGGGTGGGAGAATGGATACCCAAGAGCAAGGGGGTGACCTTGTGGTTGGCAGCCCCTTGGCCATGGGTTTCCCTCCCTTCAGCCCACGTGGCGATTGCCGATCTCTGCGAGGGAGGCTGGCAAAGATCCTGTCCTCTAGGGCAGGACCTGGCCGGGAGGTAGGCCCCCTCACCGCAGGGCAGGGTAAAGGCAGGCTGGACGGAGCGTTCCTGAGTGTGAGGACAGTGGACAGTGTGTGTTCACAGGAGCAGTCAGAGCACCAGGCCCAGGTATTTCTCATCCAGGCTGACCCGTTGATCCTCCTCGTTGCTTGATTGAGAAGTGGACTCTCTGGCCTTCATGCTGTCAGCCAGACGGCTGGGGCTGGGCAGCACTGCCCTTCCCAGCCAGGGGTTTGCCTGGGCAAGGCTTGACCTCAGCAGCCCCTGTG
Organism: Pipistrellus kuhlii; assembly: GCF_014108245.1. Classification (NCBI taxonomy): domain Eukaryota; kingdom Metazoa; phylum Chordata; class Mammalia; order Chiroptera; family Vespertilionidae; genus Pipistrellus; species Pipistrellus kuhlii. Next base: position 714,879 of record NW_023425542.1, read on the forward strand.
TAGTGGTCTGCTGTGCCTGTTTAATTCCCAAGGTCTGGCAGTCTTGACAGTCTCACTTTGGTTGCATGTGTAATCGTGTGGAGGAAAGACTTAAAGGCATTTAAATTATTACTATTTTTTAATATATTTTATTGATTTTGTACAGAGAGGAAAGGGATAGAGAGCTAGAAACATTGATGAGAGAGAAACATCAATAAGCTGCCTCCTGCACAACCCCCACTAGGGATGTGCCCGCAACCAAGTACATGCCCTTGACTAGAATTGACCCTGGGACCTTTCAGTCCACAGGTTGACGCTCTATCCATTGAGCCAAACCGGTTAGGGCTAAACTATTATTTTTAAAACCATATCGTGGGCCTGGGAAAACAAACCCAAACTCTGTTTTTACTCGAAGGTAAGTCTTCTGTGTTCCCAGGTGTGTGTGATCCTGGGGCCGTGAGGTGCTTGGTAGGGTTTGTGAGGGTGCACCTGTTCATTCACCTTGTTTTCGGGTATTCATATCTTGCAAGTTGTCTTTTGGACACAATCTGTGTCTTAAGTGGTAGTGCCCCGTGGTCTCTTCCCAGGAGTAGTTGGCAGACACAGTGAGAAGCAATCTGCAAACTTCAGAGTTGGCTGTCACTCTCCATGGGATTGAGTAATCGTTACCTGGAGTCTAGCTACTCCTCAAGGCCAGATACTCCAGCCAGCTTCTCCTGCCCCGCAGGCTGCTTGGTTTCCCCACTCAATCTCTTCTGCCACCTCTGGGGTCAAAGTCTGCTCAGCCTGTCTACGCTCTTGTTTATTTACTCATTTGTTCATTTATCCAGGCAATTCAAGAGCCTCAGATGTGGGCCACTCTTTGCCAAGAGGGGATGCATCCAACTAAGGCTCACCCTCACATGCAGGGCAGGAGGGAAGAGGAAATATGCACCCAGAAATTAGCAAGGCATAATGAGGAAAGTCACCCTGTTTCTGCCAAATTTATATATGCTAGAGGCCCAGTGCACAAAATTTGTGCACTCAGAGGGGGAGAGGGTCCCTCAGCCTGCAGACTGCACCCTCTCCCAGTCTGGGAGCCATCAGTCGGACATCCTTAACACTGCCACGGATGCCGGAGAGGCTCCCACCACCACCGCTGCACAGCAACCCGGATGGAGACCGCACGGTCATCAGTTTCCTGTGGTCCATCTCCGCTTGGGGTGTGGGTTTTTTCCTCAGGTTCACACTAAGGCAGCGTTTCACCTCGGGATCTGAAACAGGTGTTTGCTCTGGGCCTCACCTAGATGTGCGGAAAACCCTTCTGAAGAGCGGCATTCTGGGGCCTCGTCTGGTGAGGGCTTGTTGGCGCTCAGGGCACCAAGGGGTGGAGCCGGGTCCTGTGCATTGAGAGCATCGTGACAGCAAATGTCATAGTGTTCGCTGGAGCTGCGGCCGTGGCTTAGGATGTGAAGTTCCCAGCACTTTGGGGTGCAGTGAATCCTGCTGCTGGCTCCCAAAACAAAAGGGAGAGGATGAGAGCGCCCCCGGTTCCATGTAAGAAGGTGATGTTCCTGTGTGGCTCAGGTGGTGGAGCAGTGCCCCGTGCACTGAAAGGTTGCTGGTTCAATTCCCCATCAGGGCACATGCCTGTGCTGTTGGTTTGGTCCCAGCTACCAGTCAGTGTTTCTCTCACCCTCTCCCTCTCCCTTCCTCACTCTCTAAAATCAATAAAAAATATATATTTTTTTAAAATAGAAGAAAGCTGATATAATGATTGCTGTGAATTCCAGTCCCCGGCCTCCAGACTTTCAATGTCCTAAATAATAAAAGCAATTGGAAGATATCACCTAGGATATAGAAGTTATTCATTTTTAGTTTGTTTTCTTAAACTTTTTATTTTATTTTATTTTTTTTTAATTTTGTTTTATTGTTTAAAGTATTACAAATAGTGGTGCATATATCTCCTTTTTCCCACCATTGACCTTCCTAAACTTTTTATTTTGAGATAATTATAAAGTTAGACTCAGTTGTGAGAAATAGTACAGAGAGAGTCCACAGACCCTTTATCTTGCATTCTGCTCCAATGGAAATATTTTGAGAGACTGTAGTACACTACCAGAATCAAGATAGTGCTATTGATAGAGTTGAGACGCAGAGTATATCCATCAAGGGCATTTTATTTTATTTATTTATTTTTTATTGATTTTTTACAAGGAGGAAGAGAGAGGGAGAGAGAGAAACATCGATGAGAGAGAAACATCGATCAGCTGCCTCCTGCACACCCCCCACCGGGGATGTGCCCGCAACTACAGTACATGCCCTTGACCGGAATCGAATCCGGAACCTTTCAGTCCGCAGGCCAACGCTCTAGCCACTGAGCCATATCAGTCTCGGCCATCAAGGGCATTTAAAAACCCAAATGTTTATTGAATTGTGGGGCCTTCCAGCAGGGAGGCATGCCAGCCCAGCCATCCCATCATTCTAATGATGGTTTTTTTTCAAAAGCTCTCTGTGGCCGAGACTCTTGTTTCCCATAGCAGAACGCCTCCTTCCTGAATTATGGATAAAGGAGCTTCGTAATTGATTGTCTTCCTGAGAGGCAGTTCTTGTGGGTTTGAGGACCTGCCCCTGCCCTGGCCCCAGGGGACAGACACTCCCCACTCGGCTCGGCAGATGTTTGACCAAAAGGAATCATTTAGGGCTGATCCCTCTGGGTAAGTGTGGCCAAGCTCAGAGTAATGCCTGTGTAAACGACAGTTACAGGCTTTTGCGTGTCCTGGGCCCCATCGAAGCCTCTTCATTTAGGTGGTGTGGGTACAGGGTGACTTTTCCATGGAGCTGCTAACTGTGGTGGGCGAGAGCCAGTCAGATCCCGCTACCCCAGACGTACGACCTTCAGTAAGATGAATGGAGTCCCAACAGCCTACCCTCTCAGGCATTCTGAGCACAACTTGCAGGGAAGGTGGACTCCATATAGAATCGATAATACTCACGGGTCAGGATTCAGTTAGCCTCATAGTCAGCATCAGGCACCAGAACCCACCCAAGCCACTGGCCAGACTCGGACCATTTGGGGATGGGGCCTTGGAGCCATCCCTAAGGCGCAGGATACAGGCTTCTGTCTGTAGTCCCCCCGGTGGGCGGGCCTCTGACGTCTCCGCCTGTCCACACATCTCAAATGCCATTGCGTTCAGCCACGAGAGTCCACGTCCATCACCCGGTATGCCAATTACCAAGTCACTAGGTTGCCAGTAAACCCAGCTCAGTATGCAGATTAGTAGAGTCCCGGATGTTGATGGGAAACGGAGACAGCTGAAAACTTTGGAGTTCGGCCGGTCATCATGCTCACTCATCAGCCCTGGGGTGGGAATTCCTGATGAGGGCAACGGACCTCCACCGCTGAAAACACACACACATACACATATATACACACCCCAACCTACACTGTGCTGGAAGCTCAGTCACTCATGGCACCCTAAAAGTGGTGAGGACAGGCTGGGATCAGAACGCCATCTCTAACACCATCTGGGGGACTCCGGGATTTTTTGTTTTTAACTGCTGTTTCCCCATCCATGAAATAGGGATAATAAGACCTGCCTAGAGGGTAGCTGTGAAAGCTCATTAAATGTGAGCTGCTGTTGAGACCTGGAAAAAAAAAAAAGAATAATAAATAAATAAATAAATGCTTCTCAGCTTCCTTCTGCTTCTGTATGAGCGAGACATGTGCCCATCAAAATCACCCTTCAGTGCGCCCTCTCTCTTGGGAAAGTTGCCGGCTTGGTATTGGTTGGAGTGATGGGGGTAAGAATGGCAAGTGTTGGGGTTAAAGAAAGAAGGAAGGGAACTCACATCTGAGCTCTTGCATTCAGTCAGCAGGTGACAATGGAGCCCCAGGGAGAAGAGGAGGCTCTTCCAGGGAGGAGAAACCTTGAGCCAAGGGGGCGAGAGTGAAATATAAACACATTCAAGAGGCAACCTCTTTGAGCAGGACCCTCCAGGCCAGGGCTGGCATTTGCATGTAGATAGAGGCTCTCCCTGGCCTTTGGGGCTTTGCATGGCCACTGGCATAGGCTCAGATTTCAGAAGATGCTTGTCTGGAGTGTGGCATTCTCATCTTGCCGATGAGGATTTGAGCTGTCGACAAAAGGAAAGTCCAAACCTGTAGAGCATTTTTTTGAGTTCATTTGAGCCAAACCGATGACAATTGCCGGGAAGCAAAACCTCAGACTGAGAAAGTGCTCTGGAGACCGGCCGTTTGCAGTTTATTTTATACACTAGAACAAGAGGAGGAGACGAAGGAGGATGGCAGGAAGCCTACATTGGTGGTAGATGAAGGGGCGGGAGAAAGCATATCGGGGAAATCTCTGAGGTTTGATAAGAAGTACTGGAGAGACACATGCTCCTTTCGCATTGCTGGTTACAGGGTAGTGAACATTGAACATCCTGGGCACATAGAGGTGTGTGTGGGGAGCAGGGGAGCAGTGGGTTCCGGGATGTGCCTGATGCTGGCAGTCACGCCTTAGGGGGCTGGAGAAGATCATTGCCCTAACATTTCAAAGGCAGTTACCTTAGCTGCACCAAGACAGCGGACAGGTAAAGACTGACCTTTGCAAGGGAGCTACGGGCCTAGGAGGTGACCCCCTGCTGGGACTTGCTTCTAGCTGGGACTTTGTATGTTCAGACCATCCCAGGGGTTCCTTCTAGTCTCTGCGTTTGGAAGGCCCGCCACGCAGGCCTCCCCTGAGCTCGTCAGGTGGAGTAGGTGGTCCTTTTTCGTCCACAGGTCCTGGCAGATTCAGTACTTCGGAAGCCTAAAAGTGGCCCCGAGACTCATTCATTCCCTGGGCCTTGTTTCTCCATCTTCCCAGAAGGGAGGGTACAGCTGGGGCCTGAGGTCCATTCCAGCTAAATTAGAGTGAGTGAGAGTGTCAAAGGGCCTTCCTTGGGGGGGAGACCAAGGTGCCTCCTTGAGAACATGCGAGGAAGGACTGGAGGTGGCCCGCTAAGTTGAAAATGAAAGCAACATCTGAGGGATGCCATCGGCCGCCTGTGGAAATAAGTCCGCTTGGACTGCTGTATCAGAAGGCCAGAGGCTGGGTGGCTTTAGACAGCAGAAGTCTAGTTCTCATGGTCTGGAGGCTGGAGGTCAGAGGTCAGGCTGGAGGTCAGAGGTCAGATGCCAGCATGGTCTGGTTCTGGTGAGGGTCCTCCTCCGGGTGGCAGGTTGCTGACTTCTCATTGTGTCTTTACGTGGCAGAAGGAGGGCGAGAGAGCTCTCTGGGGTCCCTTATATAAAGCTGCCAATCCACCTGGGAGGGCTTCACCCTCATGACCTAATCACCTCCCAGAGGTCCTCCTTCCTAGCACCGTCACATTAGCGTTTCTGCTCTGAATGTTGGGGGGACACAGCCCATAATAGTTCTGTGGTCTGAGAAGGAAGTTCTGGAGGGTTTGGGGAAGCTCAGCTTCTGACGAGGGTTTCCTGGGGGTGCGTAAACTTTAAGGTGACCCCGAAGAGTATCCTGTGGTTCAGTTGATTTTTGAAAATGTGCAAGTCATGTGACCCTTCCATGCCTCAGTTCCTCTAAGTGTAAAGGGACAACAATGATACTGCCCGGGCTGCCATGAGGATTAAAAGGATTAATAGTTGCACATCACACAGCACAGTGCCAGGAAGGTAGGACATGCTCAGTGAATGCTTGATGACGCTTCTGTGGGTCCCATGGATACAGGGTGGAGTCTGTGCTCTGAGATCTGGCTCCTGCTCCCCTCTCTGGCTCCTCTGCTACCCGTCACCTGCCTGATACCCAGCTGTATCACACATATATATCACCTACACAACCCCGAAGATCTATTCCTAAGCTGAAACCCTTCACACCCCACTCCATACAGAAAAAACACGTTTACGTGCTGAATGAGTTGGAGCTGCTCTGATGGGAGTACCATTGCATGGAGATGGCCTGATGTTGGTTCAGGTTTCCAAGGTAACTAACTGGAGGAGGGACATTTGCTTGTGTTGGGGTTGAGTGAGTTGTTTCCTTTGTATTCTACTCGGAGTTCTGGCTTTGATGAATAGTGGTTGGCTACGTGTGTTCTCCCTTCAGTATTAGAACAACATCCCTTAGTTTCTTGAGCGGCACTCAGGCTATTTCAACAGTGAAGGTTAAGCTGGTGCCATAACCTTTCCTCCAGGTTAAGGTTGGGATCCTCTGTGGTAGGTCTCGGCACAAGTAAGATCTAGGAAGAAGTTCTAAGTCAATACAGATCCAGGCAGAAAGCTTGGTTGAAAGCAGGAATCGGATAGCCGGGTATAAAACAGGAAGTTGGTCAGCTTGATGACCAGTCACTTGGGAAATATAACTGTGAAGAATACACGCTACTTTTTGGGACTTTAAAGAGATTTTTGTACAGCCATGTTCATCGCAGCCTTATTCACAATAGCTAAGTGTGCATTGATATGAGTAGATACATGGGTCTAGCCATACAATGGACTGTTATTCAGCTTTCAAAAGGAAGGCAATTCGGGCATATACTACAACACAGATGAACTTGGAGGACATTATACTAAGTGAAATAAGTCAGCCACCAAAGGACACGTATGATCCTACTTACATGTGGGGCCTAGAGCAGTCAAAGCCATAAAGACAGAAGTAGAATGGTGGTTACTAGGGACTGGGAAGTTATTGTTTAATGGGTACAGTTTTGTTTTAACAAGATGAAATGAGTTCTGTGGATGGATGGTGGTGATGGTTGCACAACATCGTGAATGTACTTAGTGCCACTGCACTGTATACTTAAAAATTATTAACATAAGTATATTTATGTTGTGTACTTTACCACAGCTTAAACATTTTTTTTTTTTTTTAAAGAATGTGTGTTGTGCCAAAACCAGTTTGGCTCAGTGGTAGAGCATCAGTCTGCGGACTGAAAGGTCCCAGGTTCAATTCTGGTCAGGGGCATGTATGTTGGTTGCATTCCCGGTGGGAGGTGTGCAAGAGGCAGCTGGTGGGTGTTTCTCTGTCATTGACGTTTCTAGCTCTCTATCTCTCTCCCTTCCCGGTGGGAGGTGTGCAAGAGGCAGCTGGTCGGTGTTTCTCTGTCATTGACGTTTCTAGCTCTCTATCTCTCTCCCTTCCTCTCTGTAAAAAATCTATAAAAATATATTTAAAAAAAAGAATGTGTGTTGTGTTTCAAGATTCTGACAAGTGAAGGCAGTTTGTTTTACCTTAGGCTGCTTTTAGTGGAATGACATCAGTGGAGGTGAAGTCCTCCAGACGGAACTCCTTACAACACAAAGCTGAGCCTGAGCCAATGTTTGTTTTCAGAAAGGTAACTTCTGAAAAAGTGCTCCTGGAAGGTCTGCCATTTGAGGCTGCTTCGGCAAAAAGTGTGGAGTGGAGAGAGAAATTTGAGTTCTTTCTACTCAAAAATACTCCTTTCCCTAAAATGATTTGTTCCAGTTCTGCCTATCGGAGACCTCAGGTGGGAACAGTATAGGGACCTAGGAAAGAAAGAGATAGGATATTCAAATACGCCAGTTAATTTATGCAACTGGGATGGGTCTTTTTCCTCCCTGTCAAGAGCAAATGATGGTGACCCATTTGAAACATGTTTATTTCTCATTTCATTGGCCCTTGGCAATGACAGAATGCTAATGGGCCGCACTGTTTGAGAGCCCATGCTGAAACCCCATTGCGTAGAATAGTATATTATTTGCCAATCCACAGTGTTCGGTGGGTGCCAGGAGACCGCTGTGCAGGAGAGTGAGTGGCTTGACTGGGCTTCCCTGTGACCACCTCTCGGCTCTCTACTCGTCTTAGCGTGTTGAGCTCCAGGCTCAAATGCCCAGTGGCCTCCGGCACCTCCTCTGGGACGTCCAGGCCCCTCCAACTCAATATGATCAGTGCAGATTCTTGATGTCCTCGTGTGCCCTCCCCCTGCCTGCCCCAGCTCATCATCATCTCAGCCGCCCAGGTGCACAATCCGGAAGCTCCCAATGTCCTTCTTCCCTGCACCCCACTGCCGGCCCCTTCTACCTCCAAAACTTATCCCCAGCCTGTCTGCTTTCCCCACCTCCTCATCACCTCCTCGGTCCCAGCAGCCATCCTTTCTAGTGTCGCCAGGGGAAAATCACTGGGTCTAGCCCTGGGAGCTAGTCTCCTCTGGCCTCAGCCTGGCCTAAGGCAGTGGTCGGCAAACTCATTAGTTAACAGAGCCAAATATCAACAGTACAACAATTGAAATTTCTTTTGAGAGCCACATTTTTTAAATATCTTCTAGTGCCACTTCTTCAAATAGATGCGCCCAGGCCATGGTATTTTGTGGAAGAGCTACACTCAAGGGGCCAGAGAGCCTCATGTGGCTCGCGAGCTGCAGTTTGCCGACCACGGGCCTAGGGAGATATCTGCTCTGGTCTGGTCTAGTCTAGCGGGCTTTTCTCTAGACTGGTGGAAGGGCATCCTTCTGAGCTCCCTGCTTCCCTCTCCCCCAAGTCCCCTCTCCATACAGCCTGGATGATTTGCTAAAACCTTTTAAGAAATGTCAAGTGTGACCACACATGCAGCAATGTGCATAAAACATAAACGTCAAGCATAACAAATTATTATAAAGTGAACACGCATGTAAAGATCACTCAAGCCAAGAAATAGAGCATTGCCATCCCTCCCCTCCCCCACCCCCCAAAGCTCCCAGCATGCTTCCTGCCAGCCACACCCCTTTTTCTCCAGGAACCACCATCAGGTCTTAGATGCAATCACTGACTTGCATTTCTTAAACTAGGTAAAAGCCAATGTGATTTCGCCTTTGAGGTACCTTTATATTAATGGAGTTATACAAAGACACACACACACACACATACACACACGTATGTACATGTTTTCTCTCAGCAGTAGTTTGGCCCACGTGCTGCTTGTAGCTGTAGTTCATCATCATCATGATTATTTCCTATAGATCAGTGGTTCCCAACGTGGGGCACAGGCCTTCAGGGGGGCAATTTAATTTTTAAGGGGGGGCAATTTGAGAATGAGTTATGAACAGTGATTTTTTGCATTTCTTATGGTTCTAGAGGCCTCATATACAGTATATAAACATATATTGTGACTTTATGCATTTCAGTTCTATTAAATGTTTTGAAACTTTATTTGCTATTTTTTATATCACTTCATATAATTGTTATTATGTTAACAATTTCTTAGTGATTTCTTCCTCCATACTTAACTGTCCTTTTGTTCTTTTGTTTTTCTCTTTCATGGATGCCATGTTCTTTGGAAGCCTGTTTAAACCAAGTTCATGGCCTTTTAGGCTTCCTCCACGCAAATAGGTGTTCACTTTTTGAATAATAAAAATTATATGTCACTGGGGGGCATCAGAATGTTAGAGATGCTTAGGTGGGGCGTGGCCAAAAACAAGGTTGGGAACCGCTGCCCTAGCGGGATACTGTACAATTTACATGTCCATTTGCATATCCATTTGTTGGGTATGTAGGTTGTTTCCTTACGGGGCTACAGTATTGCTCCTGTTCTGCATCCTTGGTCATGCTGCCTGGTGCACCTGCTCACCCTATTTCCAGGGTAATATCTAAAAATAGGATTGCAGGGTCATGCCACTAAGCAGTCCTCCAGGGCATCTGTATCCAGTCACATTCCTGCTAGTGGTATTGTGAGTTCTTTTTGCCCCTTATCCTCGGCAACACTTAGCATCGGTGGCCTTTGGACTGATAGTCTTCCTGGAGGTTGTGTGTGTGTGTGTGTGTGTGTGTGTGTGTGTAGTCGTATCTCATTGGGGTTACATCTCCCTCACTTCTAATGAGATTGAGCACCTTTTCATCAGTCAAAGGGCTACTTGATGCCCTCTGTATGAAGTTTCTGTCTTTTACTCATTTTTCTGACTTACTGATTCGTAGGAGTTGTTTATTTTGGATAAGAGTTCTTTTTTTTTTGGCTTATGTCTCTCATTCTGTGGCTTGCCTTTTTTCTCTTAAGAGTGTCTTCTCAGAAGACTAATTTTGATATATAAAGTACATCGGTCTCTGTAATTACTTTTCCCTGTGTTCGGCTCAAGGTTGATTTTGCCTCTATCCAGGTCACAAAGAGATCCTCCTACTTCATCTTCTAAAAACTCTGGTTTTTCATTTCACATCAAATTCGGTAATTCTCCTGGTATTGATTTCCCAGAGAGTTGTAAGAGAGGATCCCATTGTCACTTTTTCTGGTAAATAAACCCGATGTCCCATTACCGTTGGGTGACCTTTAAAAGGAATCATGTCAGGTCGCCCCCTCATTTAACCAGTCACAGTGAATCCTCAGACAGCTTCCGTCTGTCCCTGCCATGGAGCCATCTTGGCTTTAGTTCTGACTCTCAGACGTGCCAAGCTCCTTTCTGCCTCTGCTCCTTTGCACCTACTGCTCTCTTTCCCTGGGACATTATTTCCCCAGAATTTTGTCTGGGTATTTTTTGTGTCTAATATTGATGTCAGCCTCTCAGAGATCCGCCTTTGCTTACCTAGCAGACGGCTCCCCTCGTTACTCTTTCTCCTGTATTAAAAGCACTGGTCACTATCTTACGTTTTTTCTTTCTCTCTCCCATTGGATTATAAATGCTTTGAAAGCAGACATCTTTTGGCTTGCCCTCTGCTGTGTTCCTGGTCCCAGAACAGAGCCTCGCTAGTTGTCGATGCTCATTTGTCATCAAATGATTAAATCAACCCATCAGAAGTGTGTGAAACGGGAAACTCTCTGAAAAACAGCCACCCAGTGCCACCCAGGACTTCCCAAGCTTTGAAGAGGTGGTTGACGTGTACCGAGAGGATTTTCCTTAGTTAGCAAACCCATAGTGCTGGCGTGTACTAGACATTTTTAATTGCCTATAAAAATAAGAACTCATTTAATTTTTCTAAAAAATTATTTGAAGCTGGTTGCCCCATTTTACAGATGAGGAAAATGAAGAAGAGACACATGAAAATCGCCAAGGTCACTTAGCTGGCGGTGTTGAGCTGGGAAGCAAAACCAGACAGAAGTCATCTGAAGCAGTGGCACTGGGATGGTGGGAGGGAGTCTCTCTGTCTCTCTCTCTCTCTCTCTCTCTCTCTCTCTCTCTCTCTCTCTCTCTCTCTCTCTCGGCAGGTGTGCCTGGAGAACAGCAGAGTTCACTGTAGCATCTTCCCGGGTACCCTGCCTTGGTCCTTTGGTAAAGGACGTTGAGAAGTGTTGTGTGTTTGTGTCTTTGAGGGAGCCAGGCCCACGCGCACGTGGTCAGGAGAGAGCCTGTGGCAGAAATGTTCCCAGCTTCCCGGACAGCCCCCTTCCCTGTAACTATTAACTGTATTAACTGGTGTTCGAGGAGCACGTTTTAGGAAATAACACTATCGTATAATAACTAAAACTGCTTATGTAGATTTAAGAAGTAAGGGAACATGAGATAAACACAACTATTGTTAAATTTTTGGTATATTTCCTTCCAGTAATTCTGTTGCACTTGAGTTTGGTTTTTTGTTTTTTTTTTAAAAACATAGCTGGTTATGTTAAAGTGCTTTCTGTCCTTTTATTTTTTTTCTACTTAGCATTTGACTCATAAATACACTTTGTTTCATTGTCTTTGAAAAGTTTACTTTTTATAATTGCGTGATATCCTGAAAAGTGACTTGGTTAAGCTAACCTGTGTTTTGGTGAGGTTTCTGGTTTGGGTGGTTTATGTTGTTATCATAAATAATGTTGAGATAAATGTCTTCTGGGAAAAAGCTTTTGAAAAATATATTGGCAACGGTTTCCTTAAAATACTTTCCGAAAATGGAATTACTTGGGCATAGGACACACATTTTTAGGCTTCAACCTATCAAACTGCTATCCAAAAGAGTCCTGTCAGTGTGCCACTGACGGGCTGTAAAATTCTTCCTGGTTTTTAAACAAACTTTGGTGACCCATGTTTAATTAGGAAGTTCTTTTCCGAGATGGATCATTGGTGCTGTGGATTGTTTTGCATCTAGCCTTGTTTCCTAGGAGTGGAAGCAAGACTGTTGTTCGAAGACCATTCTCCCTCATTTCCGGTTTTGTGATTTCTCTTTTCTGTCAAGTCAATAGCGGCTGTGTTTGTTCCCGGGCTGTCTGGGGACGGTGTGGTTATATAACATGTGGATCGTGTGGTTTAAACAGACCGAGGGGAGGCCTGGCCAGCTTCTGAGGAGACTCAGTGTGGCTACTCAGGGTGGGGTGCCTAAGAGCCGGGCCCTTGGTCTGGGGGAGCACCTCTTCCTGGCCGAGCCCAGGCCAGCATGTGAGACGCCCCTCAAAAGGCTCTGCATACAATCCCTTCTACTCACACTCGAGCTGGTAGAGAAGACGAGTTTATTTGTTCCAAGTCATCCACATTTTAATAATATCTTTTTAAAAAACATACATTTTTTATTGATTTCAGAGAGGGAGAGAGGGAGGGAGGGAGGGAGGGAGGGAGGGAGGGAGAGAGAGAGAGAGAGAGGAGAGAGAGAGAGAAAGAAACATCAATGATGAGAATCATTGATCGGCTGCCTCCTGCACACCCCACCTGGGGATCAAGCCCGCAACCCGGACGTATGCCCTTGACTGGGAATCAAACCATGACCTCCTGGTTCTTAGCTTGGTGCTCAACCACAGAGCCACGTCGGCTAGGCTTAATAACATCTTGAAGACACCTCTCCCCCGCAACCTCAAGCTTCCGAAGTTCAAACAGGAAAATCTTAAGGGATTTCAGGCCTTTGAACTGGTTAGTGGAGAAGATACTTTGGACAGCAATGCCTACCCAGAGCTTACACTGCTAGACCTCTCTATGGCTGCCCTGACGCGCACACACACACACACACACACACACACACACACACACACACACCCGTGGACAGACGCAGGGGTGCCTGGTTGGACAGGTGAGGAAGTGATGGCTTCTGCCATCACCACCAGGTTTGCACATCTTCATAGGTCAACGGTCCTTCCCTCCATGCGTGCGGAGCCAGCACACTGCCCACCCTCTGTCCAGTTCGAGCCATTTGCCAGGATGACCCAGCTCGTCAGTGGCAAGTGAGCCTCTGGACCCCGTCTTCTTCCCCTTCGCACCCCAGGCTTCCGCGTCACCAGGAGCTCCAGAGTTTCTCCGACACCAGCACCTTGGTGCCCAGCCAGGCTGCCCGGGGAGGGCCTTGGTTTCGGAGGGCATTGTGGGTGAGAGAGTAATTATTACAGAGCAGCCGGCCTTTGCAGTGCACGTGTGAAGGGGAAGGGAGCATTGTCAGCGTGTGGAAAGCGATGGCGTTGCCAGGCGCCCGGCCTCAGCGTTCAGGTGGGAGGCATGAGGATGGAAAAAGCCACAAGTGTTCGTGGCCAACATGTGCCCGGGGCTGGGAAGCGTTCCAGAAGGTGCTCCTGCAGCTGGCGTTGCTCCCACATGCTCCCCATCTCAGGGTGCTGGCTGGTTATGTAAGAGAACATTTTTTTGCTGAAGATAGCGTTGGAAACCACATGCCCGTCCCCAGTGCTGGCTACCAAGTCCAAAACGCCTGCTTCAGGCGTCCTCCTGGGAAAATGCTGCAGGGGCGGGGGGAGGGCAGGGTTTGGGAAGGTAGAAAGGGGGGCTGTTTTGTGCATTTTCTTCAGACTGTCAGGTCTCCGCCACATGCATTTCTGGTTGCTAAGCTGCTGGAAACGGAAGGGGAACATGGACAGAAGAATGGCGAGAGCTTTCAGAGCTGGGGGCAGCCTGGCCGGATCTGCTCAGTCAACAGATTCAACAGCTTTGCTCTTTGTCTGCAGTAAAGTCCAAGTCTCTGCCCTCGTGATGCCGCAGTCTCTGTGTCGGGGGAAGAGAAGTGCTAGATATTGCATCTGGTGGGAAAACAAAGCAGGGGGTGATTGAGGAGGTGCCAAGTGGAGGCCTCAGAGTGAGCCCACTTGGGGAGGGGACCTGGGATGGGGTATGACCATGAGCTTGGTTTTGATGGGGTGGGGTTTGAGGTGTCCCTGGGTCCTCCATGCAGGAGCAAGTGCCCAGCTGGTGGCTGGAACGGGAGCCTGGAGAGATGGGGGCTGGGCATAGGACCTTAGGGCTAGGTGGGGACGTTAGAGCAGGTGTGGATCCCCGACCATGGAACTTGGGCATGAGGCCTGGCTCTTGCCTAACCTTGCCTTTGGGACTAAAATAGAAGCCCGAGGCCTCGGGTTCCCTGTCAGCCCCAGCCTGAAGCAGGCGCTCTGGTGTCTGACCTCAGGGGCCTCTCATTCACTAGGTTCTCTGCAGCTCAGGCTTCTCTAGCTGTCTCAATTCTGCTCCTCTGGGCCCCTGGAGAGAGAGAGAGAGCTTTCAAGTTCCCCTTCCCAAAAGCCTGCCTGGGGGCACCCGGGTACCTCCTCCTGCGGGGCTGGGTCCCCGCCTATCAATGCCTATGCTTCTCCCGGTCGGACTTCAGTCCTTCCTGTCCTCTGGGCCTCTGCCCTCAGCTCCCCCACCATCCCCAATTCAGAACAGACTTGGGGGCGGGTAGACGAACCAGTTGGACAGCTGTAGGTTGAGCTGAAATTTGCGAGCAACTCAGATACGTTCACACGGCCACTGACACAAGTGGGCACCCGTAAAGCGGATCTAGGGAGTCATTGCTGAGGTGGCTCCTCGCTTCAGAGCTTCCACAGAAGTGGAGGTTTTGTCTTAGCAATAAGGAAGCCATTCCCAGTCCTGGAGCCCTGTCCCTGGTACCTCCCCCTACTCGCCCCCACCCCCACTCCACCACCCCAAGCAGTCTGTGCTGGGCCAGCACGATTTGTCCAGAAAATTCTGCAAAATGAATCTGTCAGGAGAAGAACCAGCTCCAGGGATAATCGGCAATGCGATTGCTACTTGTTCAGCCACTACTGGACACCTACTGTATGCCCAGAGCTGAGCCAGGGGGTGGCGGTCTGCGAGGAATGCGCGAGAAGAACTGCCGGCCTGGCTGGAGTTCTCTTAGCTTGTAGGAGTCCCCCCTGTGTCTGCCCAGCCCAGTGCGTGAAGCTCGGAGTGTGCTGGTGGATTTTGAAAACTGACAAAGGGGAAGAGAGAAAGAAAACCAAGGAGGGAAACGCCCCTTCCATTTGTCAGTCCTCTGACTGTCTCCCTCTTCCGTGGGTGTGATGTGCGGACTGTGAGTCAGCAGACGGCTCAGCTCGGTCTGTGCCTGCAGGACAAGCCGGTTCCATGGAGTCCCAGCGGTAACCGGTGAGGGCCTGAGGGCAGAGCAGGCCAGCTCGAGCTGAGCAGAGATGGGGTGCAGGGCTTTCCTCTGCACGGACATCTGCTATGTGGGAGCGAATCTGTTCCTGCACCCTGTCCGGAGACTGGCCTGTGTGCCATGCCCAGTGGGCCACCAGCTCGGGGCAGTGGCTGCTGCTCGGCCAGCGCAGTTAAGGCCCAGGATGGCTGTGTTAACGGTGCGGGAGCAGTGCCTGTAGGTTTTCTCTGCCCGGGGCCAGGGCACTGCCCTTCTGAAAGTTCTCATTGTCCACATCCCTCCTCCTCCGAGTAACGGGTAACAGCTCCAGAGCTCCTCATGCCCTCGGGATGAACAGTCTCTTCCCAGCCTGGTGTCTGGAACCTTGGCTCCCTGGCCCCAGCTGCCCCGGCTCCCTCCTGCGCCACCTGCACCACCTGGTGTTCCCTGACAGCGCCCCCTGCTGCTTCCTCGCTGCCTCTGCACTCACCGGCTCCTCTCTGCGGGTGAATCCCACCTCCTCTATCTGGTGACACCAACTTCAACAGCCTGCCTTCCACACTCGTGACTCCCTCAGGCAGTGCTTCCTTTTGTTTCTCCATTACCGCTTTCTAACCTAATTAGATTATAATGACCCGTGTCCTGCGATTCGCTTATGGCGATCAGCTCTCTCTCCAGGCATGCTGTGAGCACCTCGGCTCACCGCCCGGCATCCGGCAGTGGCTGCAGGTGATGGTCCCAGACACTCACAGAACAGACTGAGCCCACGGTGCTCATCGTTACCTCCTTGGACGACTTCTGTCTTCTCTGGGCAGAGGGGGTGGGGAGAACCACAAAGAAAAGTGTGTGTAGGGGGGGAGGGGGAGGCAGGAGGGAGGATCACTGCCCTTGAGGAGGTGAAAGGGAAAAGGCAGAGAAAGCAGGGCCACCATGCTGGTGCCCAGAAGGCGAGGAGGGAGCACTAGGAGCTAGGGCCCCTCCGATGGGAGGAGGGCAGACCCCGTCTCCTTCTAGTGGGGGAGTTGATGTGGGTCCACTGCACAGAGATCTGGGAGGCTGGGAGGCCCCTCAGGCAGCGAAGGGAAAGGCTGGGATCAAAGACAATATTGAAGGACCCAACACAGTCTGGCTGTGGACATATCCATTGTCTGTCCCTTGGAAGGTGACATCAAATCACAAAGCAAATCTCCATGATCCGGAGCTGATCGGTGCAGATCTCCCGCGCCTAAGGCTGCTCCGTGGCAGGTGCCTGTGGGGCAGGCATGGAGCACTGAGCACCGAGCACCGAGCACCGAGCACCAAGCACCAAGCACCCGGTTGCAGGGAGCTGGGGTGTTCCAGAAACCTCCCTTACAACAACCCCAGCTCCCCCCTCTCTTCCTCAATGCTCAGCCACTCCAGCTCTTGTCATATTTTCTCATTATGCTCAGCGTTTGAGAGCCAAGTCTGAATTTTAATTCATGCTTTCAATATACCGAGCTTAAAAAAAATAGGACATTTCAATACCCTAGTATGCAAAGTTAAGGAACCTTTAAACCTTGGGTGCGATATTTTGCAATTGGCTTGCCTGCCCTATATTTGTTAATAGATCTTTAATTCTCTTTAAACATTTGTTTCTATCTTTTGTTTTTATTAAATTTTGAAATGCACATGTGTTTTCGAGTCCTCTGGGTAATGAAATGTCAACAGATTATGGAATTCATTTTTTTCATTGCCCGCTGGCCTGCCGAGTTACAACAATAACCTAAATCCAATTAGAAATGAGGTTATGACCCCCTCTTACCCCAGAGAGTCTAATAATAAGACCAGGGAAACGTGAGAAATTAAACCGATGATTAGTTTCCACCCAAATATTTATAATTTCCCCCCCACATTCTTTTCTGGGGATTGGGCTTGGGAGGATGAAGTGTAAGTCAACCTTGTACTCAAGGCGGGGAGCTGAGCACCCCGAGAACAAGGTGCATTGAGGGTTTGATCAAGAATGAACTTGGGAGACGCCACTTCACACCCATTGGGATGGCCATGATTAAAAACAAACAAACAAACAAACAAACAAAAACAAAAACCAACAAGTTTTGGGAAGAAAGTGGAGAAATTGGGACCTTTGTATATTGCTGGTGGGAATGTAAGTGGCTGCGGCTGCTGTGGAAGACAGATCGGAGGTTCCTAAATAAATTAAATGTAAAATTTCCATATGACTCAGCAGTTCTGCTCCTCGGCACTTACCCAATATAACTGAAAACAGGTGCTCAGACAAAAACGCGTGTGCGCATCCTCACAGCAGTGTTATTCAGAGCCGGAAGGTGGAAACTGCCCAGATACCCAGGAGCCGATGTAAACAAAACCAATTGCATGGTATGTCCATGCCGTGGACGGGCTGATGCATGCCACCCTGAGGAGAAACCTGCCACACAGCGTGCCAGGTGAGAGAAGCCACTTACTGTGTGGCTCCGTTGACATGAAATGTCCAGAGAAGGCAAATCCACAGAGACAAGAAGACCACTGTTGGAGGGAGAAGGGAGCTGGAGGGGCAACTGGCTAAGGGTAGAGAGTTTTATTTGGGGGTGAAGAAGATGCTTTGCAGTTAAATGGAGGGGGGCGTGCACAACAGCATGAATGCACTAAACGCCAATTCGTGCATACTTTAAAAAGGTTATGATGCTGAAACCGGTTTGGCTCAGTGGATAGAGCGTCGGCCTGTGGACTCAAGGGTCCCAGGTTCAATTCCGGTCAAGGGCATGTATCTTGGTTGTGGGCACATCCCCAGTGGGGGATATGCAGGAGGTAGCCGGTTGATTTTTCTCTCTCATCATGTTTCTAACTCTCTATCCCTCTCGCTTCCTCTCTGTAAACAATCAATGAAATATATTAAAAATAAAAAAGGTTATGTTATGTGCCTTCCACCTCTCCTGTAGGAAAGGAGAGACATTTTAGATTCTTGTGGCACACTGCTGTTCTACTTACCATGAGGCCAGGTGGGCTGGGTGTTCTGACAGGGCAGCTGGGCACAGTGGGTGAGTGAATGGGCTCTGGAGGGAGGTGTGTGTGTGTGAGTGTGAGACAGACCTTGACACGGGCAGATGCAGTCCAGCCTGCTGAGGACCAAGCGCCCAAGGGGAACGGTGTGCCCGGCCTGAGGAGGTGCCGTGGAGCGGAGTATGAAGATAAGGAAGGGGCAGCCGCCTCTGGAGGCAAGGCGGGAAGGGTGTTCTCAGCGAATGGAACAGCGTGAACAAAGGGATTGTCAGACGGCATGGAGCTGTGGCAGACACTGAACGCTGAGCCGACGGGAAGACGTGTGGACTGTGTGCCCGGCAGAAGGGCCAGGACCGTGTCCTGAGGGTGATGGGGGAGCGACAGGTCAGGTGTGTGATCCGGATCAGGCCTCCGGCTGCTGTGTGGGAGGCGGGGCGGGAGGGGCAGTGGGCCAGGCTGTCAGAGGGGGCTTCGGGCAGTGGGGTTAGGCTGAACCGGGTGTGGAGAGGGAAGCGGATCGGAGGCAGGGGGTGAAGTTTGCCTTCTGGGAGAGACAGGGAGGGGCCTTGGGTCACTGGGGCTTCTAGTTTGGGTGACGGGGGGGGGGGGGGGGGGACGGGGGGAAGTGCTGGGATCCTAATGGAAATGGGGTGAGAGGTTTGCATTTGGGCTGCTGTGTGACGAGCAACCATCCCCCATCCCCAACAGGGGTGTTTGGCCAGGACCAGGAGGGGTCTGACCTGGTGATGTGCCAGCAGACGGGCAGCTTTCACGCACATTGTCTGTGACATGCAGACATGTGTGAGTAGCAGTCCCTCTTTCCACGGCTCTGCTGAATTTGGTCCCTCCACTCAGCTGTTGAGTGGCATTTAGGTTGTTTGGGGGCGATCGGGAATAATGTCGCCGTGGACTTTCGGATCTTCTTGGACCTTGGGGGGACACGTGCTCTCGTGCTGGTTGGGTGTGGAGGGGAATTGCTGGGTCCTGGGCATGCGCCAGGGCTGCTTTCGTAGACCCGGCCACGTAGCTTTCCCCAGTGCATCCCCGGGGGCTCCCACCAGAGCGAACATTCGGAGTTCCCGTTACCCAGCTCCTGGCCAGCGCGTGTCTCCTGGTACGCGGTGGTTTTTGTGCACCTTTCCCAGAAGATGGACAGCTCTGAGCACCCCTGCCTGTGTCTGTTCCGGCACCTTGTTCTCTCCGCCCAGCATGTGTCTGAGGCTCGTCCCGTCTTCCGTCCGCTCCCTTTTCTGACTGGGGCCCGGGTCCGTTAGCAGACGTGTGCCCGGGAGGATCTTCGCACCCCCGTGCACTTCGTTCTCACTCTCTGGTGTCTTTTCTGTGCAAGTTTTTCATTTCAATCAGTTGAAGTTAATAAAGACGGCAGCGAAGTCTTTATAAAACGTGGAGCCAAGCGGTACCTTAGAGGAAGACCATGCTGAGGCTGGTATGACTTTTAAGGGAATTAGAATCCCTCTGCACATCTTCGGGGGTTTTATGTATGCAAATTACTTAGACAGACGTCCTCACCACAAGGGACATCTAACTCTGAGGGGGACTGTGACGCTGTGATGGAATGAACCTGCCCTGAGAGTGTGAGACGCTCGAGTCACCACGGTGCCTGGATGAGGGAAGCTTTATGGGGGAGGAGGCGTTTGAACTCTGCCTCGAAGGAGGCACATGACGTAAAGGGAGAATTCCATACTCAGCTGGCATTGGGAGAAAGAGCACGGTATAAAGGTCCATGATGTGCCCGGACCTTAGGATTCCCAGGCTGAGAGCTTGTTGTAGGTAGACATGTGTATTCTTTTACTTACCACCTTTCAGAAATCTGCAGGAAACCCAACATAGGTGATTTAAAAATGCATGGAAGTTATTTAAAAAAAATTTGCCTTATTGTGTTAGTTTATATCTTGTCTATTATTGGAAATACTAGAGGCCCGAGGCATGATAACTCATGCACTGGAATGTGGGGGGAGGGGTTCCCTCAGCCCATCCTGCTCCCTCTCACAGTCCGGGAGCCCTTAGAGCTGGGCTGGCAGCGCCCCATCACACCTCTGCTGCTGCCACTGCTGGCAGTGCAAGCCTCAGCTGGCGCTGGTTACCCAAGCCTTGGGCGGGCCTGGGTGGCTGGGCAGCCACCATCGGAGGCTTGCCTGTGCTTTGGGCCGGTCCTGGGGGGCTGGGGGGCTGAGGGGACTGGGAGACTCTGGAGGCAGGCACCCCAGAGGGGCTGAGGGGACTGGGCACCACCATCTTGTGGCTGTGGGTACTGCCATCTTTCAGGGCATGGCAGTCAATTAGCATATTGCCTCCTTATTGGCTATGGGTGCCACCATCTTTTGAGTGCATGGCAGTCAATTAGCATATTCTCTCCTTATTGGCTGTGGGCACCACCCTCTTTGCGACAGTGGGAGGGTCAGTTAGCATATCCCCTCTTTATTAGATAGGATATTGGTCAACGTCCCAGCTGAAAACCTGCACTGTTTTTCTTATGAGTCCTCTAACCCCCTTCCTACCTCAGGGCCTTTGTGCCTGCTGTCCCCTCTCTCTGGAACACTTTTCCCAAGTTTCGACAGGGTGGGATCCTTTGGATCCTTTAGGATGATGATTAAGCATCTAAACTAAAAAGACTAGTCTATTTTAGGATTTGTTCTAGGTTATTACAAAGGGAGGTTGAAATGAGGTAGGTTACAAAAGAGCAATGTACGATTCTACTTTGGGGTCCCATAAATCTAACAGTTTGTAAATATATAGGCCAGAAACTTCATGTTTGTTTTATATTTGAAAAATCTCTATTGTGAACATATTTTCTACAACCTGAAACATTATATTTTAAAGGTGGGGAGTTATATTTTTCAATGTTTCTGGTTCAGTGGTTTACATACTGTAGTTATCACCTCATACCTGCCAGAATGACTACCATCAATAAATCAACAAACATCGAGTGCTGGCAAGGATGTGGAGAAAAGGGAACCCGTGTGCGCTGCTGGTGGGAGTGCAGGTGGGTGCAGCCACTGCGGAAAACAGTATGGAGGCTCCTCAAAAAATCAAGTAGGGGAGTGGATGAAGAAGCTATGGTGCATTTAAGCAGCGAAATACTACTCGGCTGTAAAAAAGCAAGCAACGTCATCTTTTGTGACAGCATGGGAGGGACCTGGAGAGTATTATGCTAAGTGAAGTAAACCAGTCAGAGAAAGACAGGTAACATGCGATTTCATTCATGTATGGACTCCAGTGAACAAAAGAAACTAACAAACAGAAATACATTCATACATAGAGGACAGACTGGCAGCTGTCAGAGGGCATGGGGGCTGCAGGGCTGGGTGAAAAGGTGATAGGATTAAGAAAGAAAAAAAAACACCCCCAAAAAACAAACAACTACCCTCAAACCTCGTAGACACAGACAAAGGTGACAGGTGATTCTCCAAAGAGGGGAGAAGCCCCTACTAAGGTGATTACCAGAGGGAATGGGGTTGGGGAGGTAGAAGAGGGTACAGGGGTACATGGTGAATGGAAACATGGGCACCTTCCCATGTTCCCCTCCGCCCTTCCCACCCTGTGGACTGTGAGACCTTGGGAACCTGGCCAGCCACCCAGTCTAAGGTCAAAGAGAAGCTGCTCGATGTGAGCTGGGGTATAAACAGCCAGTGTTTTGGTCTTACACAGCTTCCATGCGTCCCCCTCCCGCTGTGTTCTGTGCTCCATAAAACCTTGTGCTGGGAAAGTCCTGGTGGTGGCAAACAATAGCACTAGACTGTACGCAGGCCGGATGGGACTCAGGGGGTCACCGTCACCGGTGGGCCGCCACCAGTGTGCACGTAAGTCCTAGGAGTCCCATGTGGTTCGCAGCCAGTCCTCCGGGCTATTTCTTTGGAATCACAGACAATACACTGAGGTTTTCTAGGGTCTCAACACTTTGCATAATGGAGCATAGGGTGGCAAAGGAGATTTGACATTGGGTGGTGAACACACAATACAATATACAGATGATATATTATAAATTTTTTTAAAAATTGATTTCAGAGAAGAAGGAAGAGGAAGAGATTGGCTGCCTCTGACATGTCCCACACCAAGGGACCAAGCCCACAACCTGGGCATGTGCCCTTGGCCGGAATTGAACATGGGACCTTTCAGTCTGCAGGCCAACGCTCTATTCACTGAGCTGAACCAGCCAGGGCCAGATGATACATTATAGAATTGTACACCTGAAACATATATACTTTTGTTAACTAATGTCAACCCCACCCATTCAACAAAAAAATAAAAATTAAAAAATACTCTAGTTTGCCAAAATGATTATATATATATATATATATATATATATATATATATATATATAAAAGCTTCTGGCCCTGAAATCAACATGGCTCTATGACTTACGAACTCTACCTTAGACAAAGTAGTTAACCTCTCTGGGCCTCAGTTTTATCATCTGTTAAGTGGGGAGAATCCAGTCCCTGCTTTATTGTTATGGTGAGGATGAAATGCATTAATATATATAAAGTGCTTAGATCTTCAACTGGCACCTAAGAGGCACTCAGCATGTATTAGCTGCTATGTTTGCTGCTACTGAGGTACCAGGTTAGGCTCTTCTAAGTACAATATCTCAGTCTGTCGAACAAACCTGTGTGGTAGGGAGGAAGCAGATACAGAGAAGTGAGATGTACCTTGCCATTGATGTCAGAGCAGGAATGGGGACACGGGTTCAAGCTACCACCTCAGGAGGTCATTCGTTGACCACCTGTCTCCACAAAGAAGTTGGTCAGTCCTGGAGCAATTCTTGGACAATCCTGGGCTCCAAAGTGTCCAGTGGGTGGGGGTGGGGTCGTGGGGTTGAGGGTGTGGGTGGGGACTTTTTTGATGCTGTGACTCCAAGGGTCCTGCCTTGGGCGCCCTGCCCTCCAGTGGCCGACATGGGAAGTGCATCTCTACTAGGCCACAGACGCTGGTGGTTTGGGGTCTGTAGGGCAATGGATTCAGAGTCAGAAAACCTGTATCTCCGACTCTTCTCTTCACTGGATCGCACTGAGGCCATTGGCTAATCTCAGCTGTGGTTTCCTCACCCACCCCACCTTAGACCGGCCCCTTCCAGCCGAGCCTGGACTACTGCTGTCGTTCCTCTCCCCAAGCTGTCATTTACGTCGCCTCCCAGGCATCTCGTTAAGCAGAGGACACGTTCTTGTTATTTTCACACGGAAAGACCCCAGGGGCCCTCAGGGCTGGGGGAGAGACCTAAGGCTTGGTCCGAGCTGGAAACTTAATGGAAGACTCTCTCCCTCCTGCACACCCCGCTCCTGTACACCCCTCACGCAGACCCTGGCGGGCACTGAGAGAATGGGACGCAGTTGTGGCGTTGACAAGCTGGGGAAGGCAGCCCCGCAGGTGCCCAGACGCAAGACAGACCAGCCTGGTGTGGGAGGCATTGCCCGCGCCAGCCTCCATCTGGTGGCCCTTCCTTCTCTGTCTCCAGACGCCCGCCCACGCAGCCTTCAGGGGCTGCTGGATCTCCCCTCTTTGGAGCATCACCTGTCAGCGGGAACTGCTTCCTCTTCTGCTGCTGCCACGTGCTAACCCTGCCCCCACCCCTAACCCCCACCCCCATGCACAGGCCACGCCCATGCCATGCCCATGCCCATGCCCTCGCTGCTTCCACGTGGCCTCCCTGCTGGACTGGGACTCAGGGGGCAGAGCCTGCCTCAGCGATGGGAGTCGCTCCCCTCCCCGCAGTGCCCCGCACGCGCTCTCCAGCGCTTGCAGTGGAGTGAGTGGTCAGGCCAAAGGTGAGCCCGCATCCCAGACAGCAGGCGTGGCGTCCCCGTCCCGGCAGGCGCACCTTCTCTGTCCACCCCTTGCTCAGAGCCTCAGGGTGGCCCAGCCCTGCACCTGCACCCCACCCACGACGGTGGGAACAGGCCCCGCGGAGAGCGGCCTGGCTCCCACATGGGAGCCAGGAGGCGTCTGGAGCAGCGGTCGCCAACTTCTGGGACCTCACGGAACACGGGTTGGCGACCGCTGGTCTGGAGCAAGCCGTTCAGTGACCCCGGCTGACTCGGATGGGACATGAGCCGAGGAAACGCCGGGCAGAATGGATTTTTAATTACCGCTGGCACTGTGAATGTTGCTTTCCGCCTCGCCTATGTCTCCCACGTGCCCCACCCCCACCCCATCTCTCCCCCAACTCCCGCATGAAATACACCTGCTGCTCCTCGCCAGAGCCCAGCAGCAGGCCTTTGGGGGGATGCTGGGAATGACCAGCCTGAGAAAGGAAAAGGACAGGCCTCTTGGGCGGAGGTTGCAGCCTCCCTTTTGGTAATTAAAACGGACTTGACGTTCCAGGGCCGTGTTTATCCAGGCTGCAGGGGCTGTGCACAGGAGCCTGGTCACAGTTTTAGAGCGGATGCTGTCTTAGGGCAGTGGTGGGCAAACTGCGGCTCGCGAGCCACATGTGGCTCTTTGGCCCCCTTGAGTTTTTAGAAAAGGCCAGCTTAGGAGTACCCTAATGAAGTTAATAACAATGTACCTACCTAGATAGTTTAAGTTTAAAAAAATGTGACCCCCAAAGGAAAATTTCAATCGCCGTACCGTTGATATGTGGCTCTGTGGACTCATGTGTTTGCCAACGACCCCTGGATTAGGGAGTGGCACGGAGGGGGCGCTCTCAGGGCCGTGCCCTGCCCGTGCTGGGCAGGGGTGATGGAAAATTGCCCGGCATGAGAAGTCTGCCTGCCTCGGACAGCTGTGATCTGCTCGAAGGACTTCCTACCCCTCAGCTCGGAAGACAGCTTAGAGGGGGTGGTTACTCAGTGACCCCATGGCAGCGTGCAAGGGGAGCTGGGATCTGGCTTCTCGCTGCCTCCGCCCCCACTCCCATCTGCTGAGAGGAGAGGGAGTCGTCAGGAGACTGAGCTTGGTGAGACACGTTGCCTGGCTCTTGCTCAGGCTGGCTGTGCGGGTTCAGGTGAGTTACCGACCCTCTCTGGGCCCCCGTTTCCCCATCTGCTGTGTAGTGGGGTCTTGTGAGCAGCACAGCACTACGACCGTAGGTTGCCCTGAGCAGGACAGGAAGCGCCCTCTCAGAACCGTGCCTTGCGAGCAGCGCGTGCTCGGTACGTGTGGCTGCTGCTCCTTTGCGGGGGCTGCCGTCTGGCCGATCCTGCCCAGCGTGGATCACACCGCAACTCTTAGCATCTTGGCTAAGACACGGCGCCTGCCAGCTCCCAAGAGCTGTGTCGTAAAGCACCTGGGAGGGGCCTGCGCAGTGGCTCCCATCCCCAAAGAGGGGAAAGAAGCCCAGCTGGAGGTCAAGGTCACACAGGCCCATTTAGATGCACAGCCGGGGCTTCTGATTGACAGCTTTTGATGGCTGCTTGGGAACAGCCTGGCCCTTGTCACAGGTTCCAGTAGAGCTGGTACCACGTGCTTTGGGTGGGGCTCCGCCTCCTAGGGCGGCTGAGCCCAAGGACAGAGTGTGCCCATCGCATGTCCCTTCCTCTCTGCCCTCTGTGCTCTTCTGGAAATCAAAGTCCCGCCTCCCGGGATGTGTGAGGAGAGGGCAGGGGGCTGGGTATTGGCCTCTGCAGCAGGGTAGCACAGGTGAGCAGTGACGGAGGGGGAAGGACCTCCAGGTGAGCTGGCTCTGGGCGCTCAGATCCCATGTCCCCAGTGAATTCCAGGCAGCTACCCGTCTGGTGAGGGAGTTGGGTCCTGTACCAGTATGAGGGGTGGGGGACTATCTAAAAGACCCGTGAGACCCTGACTGGTTTGGCTCAGTGGATAGAGCGTCGGCCTGCGGACTCAAGGGTCCCAAGTTCAATTCCGGTCAAGGGCATGTACCTTGGCTGCAGGCACATCCCTGGTAGGGGTTGTGCAGGAGGCAGCTGATTCATGTTTCTGTCTCATCGATGTTACTAACTCTCTATGCCTCTCTCCCTTCCTCTCTGTAAAAAAACCAATAAGATATATATTTTAAAAGACCCAGGAGGTCCTTCTGAAGGGGAATATTCACGCTCCACATCTCCATTCTTAGGAGCCTAGACGTAGGTGCTTTCCCACTGGCTTCAGCTTTCCCCCTCTGGCAGAGGGTTCTAGATTCGTGGGGGCGGCAAGGCCACCTTCTGGGAAATGCGTGGCCCGGAAGGACGTGACAGGCTCCGGAGTGGTATTGGGAAGAGATGCGCCTGGGCTCCACTCCTGTACCCTCGGCAAGTCAGCTGCCCTCTTTGTGCCTCAGTTTCTCCGCTGTAAAATGGGATCAAACCTGCCTCCCGCCGTCCCTGTGCAGATTGCCTGCACAAAAAGCACGTGCCTTTTCTTTCTTTTACGATTTTCCTGAGCGCCTACGATGGCGGGCACCTGAGGTCCAGCGGTGAGCAAGACGGACCCTGCCTCTTGGAGACGCCCGTCTTGGGGGCTGGGGTAGCTCTACTGGAACCTGTGACAAGGGCCATGCTGTTGCCAAGCAGCCATCAAAAGCTGTCAATCAGAAGCCCCGGCTGTGCATCTAAATGGGCCTGTGTGACCTTGACCTCCAGCTGGGCTTCTTTCCCCTCTTTGGGGACGGGAGCCACTGCACAGGCCCCTCTCAGGTGCTTTACGACACAGCTCTTGGGAGCTGGCAGGCGATAAGCTCTCCCATCATGCACGGTGCCTGCTGTTAGTCAGAATTTGTATTATTTATTTTTTTAATTATTATTAAAAAATATATATATTTTATTGACTTTCCACAGAGAGGAAGGGAGAGGGATAGCAGAGCTAGAAACATCGATGGGAGAGAGACATCCATCAGCTGCCTCCTGTACACCACCCCCTGGGGATGTGCCTGCAACCAAGGCACATGCCCTTGACTGGAATCGAACCTGGGACCTTTCAGTCCGCAGGCCGACGCCCTATCCACTGAGCCAAACCGGTTTCGCAGACTTTGTATTATTTAAAGCCAATGTCATTCTTCCCCCACCCCCTCTCCCCAGAGCTTTTCTAGGCACACCCTCCCCCACCCCAGGAGTCCCTTCAGCAAAAGGGAAAGAAGAGAGTGGATCTGCCTGGACCCACCCCCAGGAGGGCTTGTTTGATGTTCCCGTGAATCTGTTTGGTGTGTAAGCAGGTGATCGGAGCAGAACCGCGGCTTCTGTGCAGGATGGTGTGCCCGGCCCAGGCCGGGCTGCTGGCCTGTGACGCTGCCCTTGAGGCTCCTTCACTCTTTGTGTTGAAATTTCAGGTGGCCCACCTGAGATTGGGGTGGGGGTCTAGGGCTGTAAAAACCTGTCCAGCAGGCGTCTGTGAGAACAGTGCATTCAGCCTTCCCCTCCGAGAGGCTCCCAGAGCAGCCCTGCTCTCACCCCGGCCCCTGCAGGAATCGTCTTCAGCCCTGTAGACCCTCTTCCTCAGCCTCCTGCCGCCCTGCAGGAGGACACAGCACCGTGGGAGCTGTGGCGTCCAGGGGATGGCGGGTCGGGGAGCAGTGGGCGTGGTCTGCCTCGGGAAGGGAAGAGTTTTTACCTTGATGTTTAAAATTGCTGGCCAGTAGAGACCATAAGTAAACCAATTTTATTGCTGTGTTTTTAATTGTGGGAAATATCCTATATAAAAAGAGGAATATGCTAATTATCCACTACGCCCTGAGGGGTAATGACCTGCCACGTAATGATGAGAACATGGATCAGCAGGAGGGTGGGGCAGTGGGTGGAGAGCTACAGGAGGGGGCAGGCAGCGAGCTCCTGGCGCACGGATTTGCGTGCAGGGCTGCTAGTGCATAACATGAAACTCACCGTTGTAACACTGTCTAAGTGCGTTCACATCGCTGTGCAACCATCACCACCACCCCCTGCAGAACTTTTAAATGCCCCAAACTAACCTCCATACCCTGAGACATACCCTCACAGCCCCCAACTCCTCACAGCTCCCCCAGCCCCCGTTCGAGTCTCTGTCTGTAGGAGTTTGGCTTGTCTAGGGAACTTATGTAAGTGGAATCATGGAGAATTTGTCTTTTTGTGACAAGCTCATTTCACTTAGCACAGTGTCCTCAAGGGTCATCCCTGCTGTGGCATGTGTCATTCCTTCTTTTAAAAGTTTAAAGATCTTTTAAGAGAGAGAGAGAGAGAGAGAGAGAGAGTGTGTGTGTGTGTGTGTGTGTGTTTGAGGCTCAGTGCACAAAATTCATGCACAAGTAGAGTCCCTAGTGGCTGCCGGCTGCCAGCCAGGAGGAGGGCGTACCAAAGAGGAGAAAGTGCACCCTTGTCCATCTGCTCGTCTGGGGTGTGCACACCAGTTCCAGGCGGTGGTTCTGGAGCTCACATGCTGACCCTGGCCCACACTGCACAGCTCCTGGGGGCAGAGCCACTCTCTGTGCCCAGCTGGTGCTGCTGCCCCGGGGCCGCCTGCTGCCTTAGCAAGCTCCCGCCTCCTGTGTTGTCCCCTGGCCCCTGCGCTTTGCTGCTCAAATGCCCCTCTCCCTGGGCTGCTGCCTTCTGCACCCTCTGCAGTTGGCTGGCTTTCTGGTTTCTGCACTCGCGCTTCTGCTCAGCTGGTCTGGTGCCAGCTGGTCCCTCGCAGTGGTATTGTGATGCGTTCCCTCTCCTAGCCCCTTGCAGAGTCCTCACATCGATTCCCGCCCTGCTCCTCTCTCCTCCTCTCCCTTCCTCCCATCCTTCCTCTTCTTTCTTTCTTCTCTTTTCCTCCCTCCTCCCTCCCCTTCCTCCTCCCTCCTTCCAAATCGCCCAGCTCCCAGGTCTCCCTGCTCCTCTCCCCCCCCCCTCCCTCCCTCCTCCCTCCTCCTTCCTCCCTCTTCCCCCTTCCCTCTTCCTCCTCTCTCCTCCCCCCTCCTCCTTCCTCCCTCTCTCCTCTTTCCTCTTCCCTCCTCCCTCCTCCCTCTCTTTCTTCCCTCCTCCCTCCTTCCAGATCACCCAGCTCCCAGGTCTCCCTGCTCCTCTCTCCTCTCCCTTCCTCCCTCCCCCCTCTCTCATCCCTCCTCCCTCTTCCCTCCTCCCTCTTCCCTCTCCCTCTCTCTTCCTCCCTCCTCCCTCTCTTCTTCTCCCTCCTCCCTCTCCCTTCCCTCCTCCCTCCTCCCTCCTTCCTCCTCCCAGATCACTCAGCTCCCAGGTCTCCCTGCTCCTCTTGAGCTCATGATTCCCCAGCCTGAGGTGCCTCCACTGCTGCCCCCTCTGGTCTCACAGCCCGGGTGGGCAGTGTCCGTCCCACCTGGGGGAGCATATTTCTCCACTCACATCAGGTGTGCCCACCCCCTCCCCTTCCCTGAGCAGAGGGCACAGCGACTGCGGAGCAGGACCTGTTCCCATCCTCCCACTCGGTTTCCTCAGCCTGTCAGCCTTCATCACAGTTAAGATATTTTTGACATTTCACACATTTGCCTTCATTTCACTCTGCCTTCCCCCCCTACCCTCCCCCAGTAAAAACGTGGCTCTCCCTCCAGCTAATCTGTGCCCTTAGAGCTGACAAAATATTTTCTTCCATGTTTTCTGAAACTTTATCGCTTCAGCACCATGACTCGGAAATAAGCAGTCGCAAAGGTGCTGGCTAGAATGTCCTCTGTGACCGTCCTTGGTCCTCTGCCCTGGGCTGGGCTGGGGCCACCCTGCAGGGTCCATGGGCTGCCCTGGCCCGGCTGTGTCACTGCGCTGTCCCTGACAAGCCTTTTTACAAAAGGGACACAGACACCCAGTCTGCTGGGGAAGCGGCAGTCTGTTAGGAACCCCGAGTTGACTGTGTATAGTAGTGGGTAGGACACCAGCCGGCACAGCAGACCCTCCGAGCTCAGCGCCTTAGCACAGGAAAGGCCTGCTTCCCTGTGTGCCACTCGGGTGCGTTCCTGGCCCGGGAGCTTCCCCCGTGTGGTCCCTCTGGGGCCAGGCTCCTTCCATCGGTGGCTTCGTCTTGCTAGGCCTCTGTGTGTTACACACGCGTCCAGGGGATGGGGGAAGGAGAGGTTGGAATAAACACACCGATGCTTGGCAGACGTCTGGAAGGGCACATAGCGCTGCCCAGGGAGAGCTGGGGCGAGGGGCCCTGGCTAGACAGTACTTCCGAGCAACAGCTCCTCAGAGGAGGAGAGGGCCAAGTCTCCGGAGGGCAGCTAGCCAGGGGAGGGGGGTGCAGAGAGAGAGGGAGGAGAAACTCGCCGTTTCCATCAAGCTCTGAGTTTCACTAAAGAAAAAAGCACCACATCTTCCATCAGGTGTGATCTGTAGACTTTGTGTATGCTGCAGCCCAACCCTTGTGCTCTGGGCTCAGGTGCTGAGGGCCTGGTGTGGATCATTACCACTTCCACTATGGTTCCCCAAGTTCCTCTTGGTGCCCATCACCCCACACGCAGCTGGGCGTAAGCTCAATCTGTCTGACTCACCTCTGTACACACTCCTTCATCCCAGGGCCCTGAAATAGTATGGGGTACCTGTGGGTATAGGTGATTGTTGTCGCCATCTTCAGAAAACACAGAATCCCCTGTTCTTCTGCAGTGACCTTGTCACTCCCCATCATCTCCCTTCCCCCACCATCTCCCCATCATGTCCCCTCCCCCATCAATTCCCTCCCCCATCATCTCCCCTCTCCCATCAAGTCTCCTCCCCCATCATCTCCTCTTCTCCATCAAATTCCCTCCCCTTAAAGTCCCCTCCTCTATTATCTCCCCTCCCCCATCAAGTTCCCTCCCCCATCATCTCCCTTACTCCATCAAATTCCCTCCCCCATCAAATCCCCTCCTCTATCAAATTCCCTCTCGCAGCCGAAACCAGTTTGGCTCAGTGGGTAGAGCATCGGCCTGCAGACTGAAAGGTCCTAGGTTTGATTCCAGTCAAGGGCATGTATCTTGGTTGCAGGCACGTCCCAGTAGGGGGTGTGAGGGGGCGGCTGATCGATGTTTCTCTCTCATCGATATTTCTAACTTTCTATCCCTCTCCATTCCTCTCTGTAAAAAATCAATAAAATATATTTTTTAAAAATTTCCTCTCCCATCGAGTCTCCTCCCCCATCACCTCCCCTCCTCCATTACCTCCCCTCCCCCTTCCTCTCCCCTCCCCCATCAATTCCCCTCCCCCATCAAATTCCCTCCCCCATCATCTCCCCTCCCCCTTCATCTCCCCTCCTCCATCATCTCCCCTCCTCCATCAAATTCCCTCCCCCTTCATCTCCCCTCCTCCATCATCTTCCCTCCTCTATCAAATTCCCTCCCCCATCATGTTCCCTTCCCGATCAAGTCCCCTCCCCTGAAGGCTAGGCTGGTGGGTCTACTGACTTTTCCACTGGTAGAATGTGGCAGAAGAGACACTGTGGACCTTTGAGGCTAGACCATAAGAAGCCTTGCAGCTTTCATCTGCATCTCTCGAGACTCCCTCTCAGAACCCCGCTGTCATGTTCTGAGTGTCCCAAGCGACATTGGAGACATTCCACTTGGCAGCCCAGCTGGGCTCCTGGCCAACTGCCTGCATCCACTGCCAGCCGTATGAGTGCGTCCTTGTGGGCATCCGGCCCAGTCAAGCCCTCCAACGACAGTAACTTCAGTGGACATCTGACTACAACTGCATGGGGGACGCCACATGAGAGCGACTCTTGTGACCCCAACCCCACATTCTCTCTGCGGCCCACTCTTCCCATGAAGCCCCAGCCCAGGCTGAACCATGGCCACCAGCCCTGGCTGCCTGTGGACCTTCTGGAAGGCACCTTTTTCCAAAAGCTCTTTCCTCCTCCCCGGGGGCCTAATGCTTCATTGACCCTGCTCTTTCACCATGGTCAGACACTCATCCTATGTAATAAAAGGCTACCAGGTTTCCCCGAAAATAAGACATCTTCCAAAAATAAGACCTACTTACAGGTTTCCTTCTGGGTGAAATATAAGGCATCCCCTGAAAATAAGGCCCCCCCTAGGCTCTGTCTCAGAATGCTATTGCTAAACATGAGAGATTTGGTCCACTGATTCTGAAAGAAATGGAGTCACAAGAAATTCACCAGGAAATCCAGGAATTGGATTGTTATGATGATGCTCCAGAAGATGATGACATGATTGTCATTGAATAAATGAGTAAATTCTTGATACTGTAGGATTCAGTTTGTAGTACAGTGTTGACAACTACTGTACTACTGTACCGTATATAGGTAATAAATTTTCTTTATTTTCATTTAACAATAAATGTGTACCGTATTCTTCTTCATAGAAAAATAAGACATCCCTTGAAACTAAGACCTAGCGTGTCTTTGGGAGCAAAAATTAATATAAGACACTGTCTTATTTTCGGGGAAACAGGGTAATATGCAAATTGTCACCTCTGGAGTTTGGAAGTCGACTGCTCACTATGACGTGCGCTGACCACCAGGAGGTGGCATGGAACAAAGGAAGGCCCTGGCCAGCAGCTGGCAGCCAGCAGCTGGGGGAAGGAAGGCTCCGATCGGCCCTGATCACCAGCCAGGCCTAGGAACCCTACCCAGGCACCAGTGTCATGCACCAGGCCTCTAGTTGTAGTATAATTTTCTAGAGGTAAGGCAGGATTTCTGGATTTAGAGATTAGTTGGCAGAAAATGAGCATGTCTTTTTTTTTAAATATATTTTATTGATATTTTACAGAGAGGAGGAAGGGAGAGAGATAGAGAGCTAGAAACGTTTTGCCAGGGTAGAGATGAGAATCTGAGACCTCTAGCAGTCTCAGCCTCTAGCAGTTCTAATACGGACCAGCCTCTGGTTCCCGCCTTTAAGGCACTGAGGGCATTTTCTCTCAGTCGGGTGAGAAACTGTGGGAAGACAGCAGACATGCTCCTGATCGCTGAGTTGTGACTGCGGATAGTCTTTCACAGAGAAGCATCAGAACATGGGTGAGTGCTGTGCACCTTTTCATGGTAATTCACCCAGCCAGTTCCACTGCTCTGAGGCTGAGGGACGGCGTGAAATTCATCCCAGTGGCGAATCCAAAACGTGCACTTGGAATGCAGAGGCATCTCTCTATCTCTCAGAATCCCGGGAGACGGCCTCCCTCTGAGCCCCGCTCCTCCGCCCCTCCTGGCTGCTCCTGGCTGGGTGGCGCTGAGAGGATCCCTGAGTCACCATGTGGAGCGGCCATCTGTGCGTCTGCTGAGCAGCTCGGCCTGGAGCTATTTGGGTGCGTCCGTGTCTTAAAAACAAGCCCGCGATGAGCCTGGTGCAGCTCCCTGGACGCCTGGCCTAGCGCTTCCTCCTGTTTCAGAAGGAGGGGAGATTGTGCGTGAGAGCAGTTGCCCGAGTATCCTGCAGGAGGCGACAGTCTGCATTCAGGGGGGATTTCAATTGGTACTCAAGGGGATGGGGGATGGGGGGTGAGCAAGGCATGGGGTCGGAATGGCTGGAGGTTGTATGCAGGACAGTGGTCAGGCCGGGATGTGGGTCCTGAAAGACAGCCGCGGGCGAGCCTGGGACGGTTCGGGCAGGGCCACGTTTTAGTAGGGGTGTCGAACTCAATCAGAGAAGGGGCCAAAATCTAAAATCCAGCCTAAATCGCGGGCCGAATGGTTTACTGAACAGTCATAAACTGTCATTGTGATGGAAACGCAGCGGAGTGCAGTGATGACAGCGCGGTGCGGGCCACATTGCAAGGCCTGGCGGGACGGATTTGGCCCGCGGGCCTTGTGTTTGACACATGTGTTTTAGGGGAACGAGGCTGTCTCTGCACGTTCTGTCTGTGATTACCTAACGGTGAGCGACATGATTTAATAAAAGTAAGAGCCCATCTGGCAGCGAGGCTTCTGCTACCTATAGTATGCTTCTCACCCTAAAGATAGAAGCAAGTGGCATACTGATATTTGGAGTTCCTAGAATAAGGAGGCTTTGGCTCCAACACGGTCCTGCGGCAGAGAGCTTGACGCAGGTCGGCAGGAGCCCAGCCCAACCCTTCACAGCTGCTCTTTGAGACCCAGCCATGCAACCCAGGAGGGGACACGGGGCCAACCCTGAGTCGGAGCCGCAGTCACACCTTCTCCTTCACAGCCTCTGCACCTGGGCCCCCGCCGGGCTCCGGGCTGGGCCCGGAGGAGGACGGGACGCTGCTCTTGCCCCTTTTGCATCCACACCCCCAATCTCGGCCTTGTCTCTGTTTGTCAAACATCCCTGCTGTTGGCATGCTTCAGTTGGCATAAGCATTCACATGGGCCCTTGTGGTTCGTACATTGGTAGTCGGAAGTCAGCTGGCAGCAGAGGGATGGTCCAGTGCCTCATCCCCGGGGACAGGAGGGGCCACGGAGGGCCTCTGAGGAGTGGCCTGGCACAGACGCAGCAGGGCTCAGGCGCTAAGCAGTGAGGCTGGCAGCAGGCATCGCACGGGGGGGGCTGGGGAGGTGGGCGTGTGGGAGCCGTTTGGGAAGAACAACCGGTAGGACTGTCGGAGAGGGAAGAAGGGAGGGGGAGGAACCCAGCCTGGGCCAGCCTCCGAGGCCCCATCTTTTTGCATCCCCTCCTCCTCCCTGCAGCTTCCCATGTCCTGAGAACAGCCTGTTAGCCTCAGGCCCTTGCTTCCCAGGACCCCCGGGCAGCCCAGGGCTGTGGGATGGGTTCCCTCACATCCGTCCCACCTGGCCGTCTCAAACACCGCCCTGCGAGGCTAGCTCAGGTGGGAAGAGGCCACTGCTACGTGGCTGGGCACGCTGGGCTGAGCACGGTGCAAGGTGCAGAGAATCCCCATCGAGAGAGACGGCTGTGCTAGGCGGAGCCGCACAGAAGCGACGCTGGTCTTTGCCACAGGGCGGCCTGCCCTCACTGAGTGACCGCTTCTTTCTCGCGATGAGATCCTCCCGGGCAAGGGCCATGTGACACACTAGGTGACTGTACAGTGTCTGAGGATGATCCTGTGGCCTCCTTCCAGGGGCTTCCAGCGAGATTCGGGATCCTAATTAACGATCTCAACGACTGAACCCCGCTGAGCCTTGTTAGAGGGCCTT
This sequence comes from Pipistrellus kuhlii, assembly GCF_014108245.1. Lineage (NCBI taxonomy): Eukaryota > Metazoa > Chordata > Mammalia > Chiroptera > Vespertilionidae > Pipistrellus > Pipistrellus kuhlii. Next base: position 749,917 of record NW_023425542.1, read on the forward strand.
GAAATGCCATCAGGCGCATGGGAGACCGGGGAGAGCGCAGCTCGTTGGTTCAGGCTCCATGGGTCTGAAAGTGCATCTTCATGAGGAAACAGAGCTGCTGAGACCGGGCTCTGGGGAAAGAACGTGTTGTTAATTTCACGCCCACTGAATTAAAAAGGTTCCTCCGTGGAGTCCACATGGCCGTGAACTTGCTCATGCTGCTGGACGAATCTGGATTCTGACACCTACTGGCCAGGGATGCAGGGTTCCCTCTCGGCAGGTGGAGCACAGACAGATAGCTCTGACGTTTCTTTTCTCCAAGAAGAAGGGGGAAGACAAATAATCTCGAAGACGCAAGGAAGAGGCAGCTGGGTTTTCACAGGAATTTGGGTAGGAAATAACCTGATGCCACTGTTCCTTCTCATGCGCAAGGTGTCAATGGAGGAAGAATCGGTATTTGATGGCGTGAAATCTTCCGAGCATCTTCAGTCACCTCCATCCACTTTGGCGATGCAGAGATGGGAGCTGGTGCCCCCAGCACGCTCTCCCGGGAGAGTTTTGATCGCGCTTGTTAATGGATGGCCGTGTAGTATGTTTGTGGCAAAGGCAGCTGGAGAAGAGAGTCAACTGAGGCAAAAGAAAGCTTGGCAGAGGAGGAGAATGTGTCTCCTTTGGAAGCTGGGGGTCAGGGAGGAGGGAAGAGGGGGTGGGGCCCAGTTTTCAGTAAAGGACCAGTATGTGGGAACAGTGGCTTCCTGCTAATGATCTGTAATTACGGTACCTCCATAAATGGGGGGAAATCAGACGCTAGCTCAGAGTTGGGGGACACACACCTACTTATCTACGCACCCACCCCACCCAGAGGACAGGTACCCCGGGGGCAGGAGACTCAGTGGGGCTTGAGTAGGAGGCTCTGGCCACAGCCACCTGGTTGGGGCCGCCCGGGTGGTGGCTCCTTTTACTCGTGGTTTTGAAGCCCCATTCGGCAGGCCCACCCCTGCCTTCCTGGGGTAGCGTGAACTGAGTGCCCCTGAGCACGCCGTCACCCACAGCACGAGAGACCACGTCCTTGGTAGCTGCAGTGATGAGAAGTTGATCGGTGGGTTCCCTCTGCAGATGCAGGAGAGGAAGAGCTTTTGTCAATACTCTTGACGCCTGGTGTACATAGCGTGTTTGAAGAGTTATTGGCTGAAGGAAGGAAACAAATCTCCAATCTCGTTGGTGCTTGAGCCAGTCCCACTGGAGAGCAGACATCGGGAACTGGGAGGGGGGAGCCTTCCTGGAGAGGGTTGTTCTGAAAGCATCTCCACTTTGTGGGTAGGGAGGCACTCACCCGTGGTGCCAGGGACCAAGATCCTAGCTTCCCTGGGGCAGGAGGAAATAGTAAAGAGAAGAGACACAGCCTCGCCTCATGGCCTCAAAAGGAAAAGTCAGAGTTATTAGCTGGCAACGCTTGCAAATGAAGTCAACAAGAATTGACTGCACCGTCTTATGTGCCTGGCGCGGTGCTAGAAGCTGTGGCCACCAAGGGGAGGATAAAGTACTGTCCTCAAGGAGCTTGAGCTGTAAGTCTGCGAACAGATCACCCTAGACTAGGGGTGTCGAACTCAATCAGAGAAGGGGCCAAAATCTAAAATCCAGCCTAAATTGCGGGCCGAATGGTTTACTGAACAGTCATAAACTGTCATTGTGATGACAGCGCGGTGCGGGCCACATTGCAAGGCCTGGCGGGACGGATTTGGCCCGCGGGCCTTGTGTTTGACACATGTGCCCTAGACCCATGGTTGACAAACTGCAGCTCCTGAGCCACATGCGGCTCTTTGGCCCCTTGAGTGTGGCTCTTCCACAAAATACCAGGGCCTGGGCGAGTCTATTTTGAGGAAGTGGCATTAGAAGAAGTTTAAGTTTAAAACATTTGGCTCTCAAAAGAAATTTCAATCGTTGTATTGTTGGTGTTTGGCTCTGTTGACTAATGAATTTGCCGACCACTGCCTTAGACAGCTGTGCCCTGCACAGCCCTAGGGGGCGCCGCTCAAAGCATAGACTGTGGATTTGACTCTGAATTATGGCAGTATTACAATACATGGGAGCCACACGTCTTGAGGAAGGGCCGCCTTTTTCTAATTTGAGACATCCCGTGGGCTAGAACGCCCAGAAAGTGGAGGTAGACAGGGAAACAGTTGCAGGACAATATGACGGTGGCCAGAATGGATCTGTGTCCAAAGACAGGGGACGTAGCAGAGACACCCCGTGCACCTGAGAGTCATGTTAAGCTTCACAGAGGTCAGTTCTTCGAAAGACCATCCCAGAGCAGTTTACATAGTGATAGTTCTGTAGTGGCAAAGAGATCATGTTCACCCCCAGGCTGCCTGGATTCAGATGTGCCCTGTGCTGTGTGATCTTGGGCAAGTTGCCTGACCTCTCTGGGCCCTATGTGAGTTGCTGCTGACTCCTCGGTTCCCCAGGACTCGTGGCCAGGCAGGTGGTTTTGTAGGGGTGAAGCATGGGGGGCAGAGGGGCCTCTCGGTCCTTCCGTGCGGCCTGATAACTCATGCCCCTCCCCTGCTAATGATCTATAATTATGGAACCTCGGAAAGTGGGGGGGGGGTCGGATGTTGGGGGACACTTTTACCTTTCCTGGGTGCAAACCAAAGTTCAAATACACTCACTTATAACAAACCCATTCTGTTTTCCTCTAAACACAATGCCCGTAAAAACATGCAAATATGGGGGTGGCCGGGGAGAGGTCAGTGGGGGGGGGGGGGGGGGAGGAGACATATGTAAGACTATATGGGATACTTAAAACAATAAAGAATTTAAAAACAGAAAACAACATATGCAAACGCATCTAGGCCCGTGGCCCGTTTCCTTGACCAGGGGCTGATAAAAGCAATGGTTTGTACATTTCAGCTCTTCATGGTTTGCTGATTGTGGCCGGTCGTCACTTAACTTTACTCTTGGTTTAAGGTACGAGGGCAAAGCTGTTGAACGAGATGTTTGCTGCAGTAAGTGAACCGTATGTCATAAGCAAGACATACAATGGTTACCCTGGCATCTGAAAATGCCCGTGGGAGGCCAGCAGGATTACTGAGTGCGAGGTGTGGCCACCCACCTCCTGGCTGTGATGGCTGACGGATATTGAGTGACATATATCAATTCTAAATGTTTTCCTTCCCTGAATGTGCATCCTGGGGGATGGCCATGAAGGACATCCAGTCCTTCATACACAGAGTGGTACACACACACAGAGTGGTACACACAGTGGTACACACACACAGTGGTACACACACACAGAGTAGTACACACAGTGGTACACACACACAGTGGTGTACACACACAGTGGTGTACACACACACACACAGTGGTACACACACACAGTGGTACACAAACACACAGTGGTACACACACAGAGTGGTGCACACACACAGTGGTACACACACAGAGTGGTACACACACACAGTGGTACACACACACAGAGTGGTACACACAGTGGTACACACACACAGTGGTACACACACACAGTGGTGTACACACACAGTGGTGTACACACACACAGTGGTACACACACACAGTGGTGTACACACACACAGAGTGGTACACACAGTGGTACACACACAGTGGTACACACACACAGAGTGGTACACAGAGTGGTACACACAGTGGTACACACACACAGTGGTACACACACAGTGGTACACACACAGTGGTATACAGAGTGGTACACACAGTGGTACACACACAGTGGTACACACACACAGAGTGGTACACACAGTGGTACACACACACAGTGGTAGACACACACAGTGGTACACACACACAGTGGTACACACACACAGTGGTGTACACACACACAGTGGTACACACACAGTGGTACACACACACAGTGGTACACACACAGTGGTACACACACACAGTGGTACACACACAGTGGTACACACACACAGAGTGGTACACACACACAGTGGTACACACACACAGTGGTACACACACACAGTGGTACACACACACAGAGTGGTACACACAGTGGTACACACACACAGTGGTACACACACACAGTGGTAGACACACACAGTGGTACACACACAGAGTGGTACACACACACAGTGGTACACACACAGAGTGGTACACACACAGTGGTACACACACAGTGGTACACACACAGTGGTACACACACACACACAGTGGTACACACACAGTGGTGTACACACACACACAGTGGTACACACACACAGTGGTGTACACACACAGTGGTGTACACACACACAGTGGTTAGGGTGCGGGTCTCAGCAGTGACAAGGGCGCCCCCAGTCTCAGCAGCTGCCCCAGGCAGAGGCTGCCTTTCACTCGCACGCAGTCCCGTGTGGGTGTTGTGTAGGACGCCTTCCGGGCGGTGACACGGGGACCAGGCTCCTTCCATCGGGGCCTCATCAGGGCCCTGTGGGAGGGAGAGTGCGTTGGAGAGGCGCGCCTGCTGCTGAAGCCCTTCGGGACAGAAGGGACACGCAGCCCCCGTGGTCTGGCTGACCAGGACCTCTGGGGGCAGTTCTCAGGGGAGGCGGCTGTGGCACCTCCACCCTGTCCCCAGGCGGGCATGGGCGATAGCCCCCTCCCCACCCGACTCCCTAGTATGAGTTCAAAGCTGAGGCTCTGTAAAGCGCAGAGAGCACTGACTGGGGGTGGAGGTCCTGGAAACGGGACCAGAAATCAGGGAGAATTGCCCCCTAACTCTTCCAGACAGGGTTGGGGCCAGTCTCCTCTCATCTGTTTCTTCTTCCACCTCCTCCTCGGCAGACTCTGCTAAGATCTCCATTTGGGCCCTCACACCCCACCCGCTCCACATATGCTCTGCGCCCACAGTCCCCTCCTCCTCGTCCGCAGCCAGACCCCGCACCCTGCCCGCTGCTGCTGCTGCTCAGCATCACGAGGGAGAGCCAATGGGCTAACTTCTACTCACACGGAGCTCCTGGACGGCTCTTTTTCTCGGGGACATAATTGCATTTTTGAAAGAAGATGTTTGAACAAGCTTCCCTCTGGGCTTGCCGGAGCCTCCGTTCAGTGACGCTGTGAGAAGAGGGAGAGTCATGTGAATTTAAACACAGATTAAAAAAAAAAAAAAAAAGAAACAGAAAAAACCCCCACGTATTTGTCCTTAGTGTGTGGGTACCATGGATACAGTGTAGTGATGAGGGGTTGACTGCCTGTGTACAAACCCCACCTCTCCCACTTGCTGTGTGACTGTGGGCAAGTTAGCTGACCTCTGTGCTTTAAACACAGCTAGTGCAGAAATGTCTGTAATAGCTCAGGAGTGGTGTGTGCCCAGCCAAGCAGACCAGCTAGACCAGTGAACCCTTCAACCGGGAGTTAGAAAAATGATAGCATTTAAGAACAGGGCTTAGGAGCTGTTTGCGTTTGCAATAAAAGGGAACATGTGAACCTGAGTGGAAGCTTTTCGGTCCTCCCCTGAGTGGTCAAGAGGAGGAGCCAGGAGCTATTTAGCACAGGCTTCTGCTCAGCGGTGTCCTGCATTAACCCTGATAACAGCATTGGAGCCAGTTTGCAGAGTGACGGATATAACCAAGGCAGCAGGATTGACACACACACACACACACACACACTCACTAGAGGCCTGGTGCATGAAATTTGTGCACCTGGGAGTGGTCCCTCAGCCCAGCCTGCACCCTCTCACAGGCTGGGAGCCCTCAGGGGATGTCCGATTGACGCCTAAGCCGTCAGTCAGACATACTTAGCACCATTGCGAAGGTGGGAGAGGCTCCCATCAGTGCCACTGAACTCACTATCCGTGAGCCCGGCTTCTGGCTCCCACAGGGGAGCACACTGACCACCAGGGGGCAGCTCCTGCATTGAGCATCTTCCCCCTGGTGGTCAGTGTGTGTCATAGCGACCAGTCATTCCACAGTTCTGTCGATTTGCATATTGCCTTTTATTATATAGGATAGGAGGTGGGGGTGGGGTGGGCTTGTTCCCAGTGTGGATGCAATGAACCAGTGTTGACAAGGGATGCTCATATGGTATATGTATGCCTGTTGCTGTGGCAGGGGCTGAGAGAGGAGAGAGCAGAGAGAGAGAGAGACAGAGAGGAAGAGAGAGATTTGTTTCAAATTCACAAGGGGGTGTGAGTCAGGATGGGAGATGGGGGTGATTAAATTGACCTGGGATTCGAATCTATTCTTGTGTTCCCTGTGGTCTGAGCGAGTCTTCTGGGTTTACTTGTTGAAGGAAGTGGCTTACTTCATTATTTACCCGATTATCCCAGAATAGCAGGCAATTAGTGCCTGTGTTGGAAACTGCAGCCAACGCTCTCCCACCTGTGCACGTGTGTGAGCTCATGTCCCCTGGGGTGCACACATCGAGGGGGGCTCCTTGTTTTCAGATGACGGCCGTGAGCAGGGCCGAGATGGAGAAACTCCAGGCACTGGAGCCAGGCCCAGCTGGCTTCAGATGAGTTCTTGGCCACTGTGCCTTTTGGAGCCTCGGTTTTCTCATCTGCCAAATGGGCATTATGAGACTTCCCTTCAGGTGGTAGTTAGGATCAAGTAAGATAACCACTTACAGATGTTGGCTCTTTTATTTCTCTACACACACACACACACGGTGTCTCAAAAAACATGCACACACACATTTTAACAGCTGATAGCCCAATTGATGTTACTTTCTTCTCAGCCAGACTAAGCTTTGAACAAAGGAAATTTATCCTAAAATGCAATGGAAGTTTGAAAATGCAGTTGAAGTACGATTACTGCCTTTCTAATTATTCAAAGTGTGTATACATTTTGGGGGGTATAGTGGCCCCCTCCCAAAATATACACACTTTAACAGCTGATAGAACTCACTTAATTTTCACTCCTTTTCAGGTTTAACTGATTTGAAATAATGGGTGAAGCCAGACTAAGCTTTGAACAAAAGAAAATGTATCCTCTAGACTTTTTTTTTTTTTTTTTTTAATGGGGACACATACAAGCTAAAGTTTACGGTACAAAACTGACAACCGCTGACGAACTGAAAGCGCATAAATATCGAACAGAATGATTCTTGATGCTTGTGATTCCATTGCTTCGAATTAGCAGCAGTGCCTGGGCCAGAACGGGCATCGGTTTGAAAACAGTGTGCATTCAACATTGTTGTTATTATGGGTGCTGTGCAGCTGCTGCTGACATTCTTGTTGTTTAAGCGTTCTCTCGGTTTGCCCAGCAGGGCTGGCTCACTGGTTGACCATCGACCTATGAACCAGGAGGCCACGGTTTGATTCCAGCTCAGGTATTGACCAAAACAACGATTCATTTCTGCGGATTCTTTCACATTTTGAAAATGAGCTGGATGTTAATCAGACTGACGTTATCATCATTCCAAGTGTGTATACCATTTGGTGTGTGTGTGTGTGGGGGTCACCCTGTATTTGTCTCACCCCATTCGTGGTGCTGAGGCAGGTTCATCCTTACCTGCCCTCCCCACAGAGAGTCTCCCCGTGGGAACGTTTAGGGAGAGCAGACATATTTATGGAAGCATTTCCCTCACGTGAGGCCCTGGGGAACTGTGGTTCCGGAGTGTGAATTACAAGCCACCGCCCTCAGGACTGCGGGGAGTATGGGGGGGTGGGGAGGTGAATCGTTCTGAGATAAGCTACAGGGAAGGACAACTGGCCTGGGGACATCTGGCTGAGTCTTGGGGTGCAGGGGAATCGGGGTGAGACCCTCAGCAGAGCTCCGTGGCCGGTGCACTCTCTCTGCCCAGAGAGCTGCTGCTAACAGCCAACATTTTCCATGCCCGGCGTGAGGCCTGCCCCTTCCCCAGCCATCTCTGGGACCAGGTAATTCCCTTCCTTCATTTAGGCTCTTACCAGAACACATTTATAGCCGGGGCCCCGGGAGCCTGCCCGAGCTGCCTCGGTTGTTTGTATGAGGCAGAAGCAGGTCCCTGAAGCTCACGGGTTTTCTGAGCACTCGGTGGAGAAGGAGGAAGAGGAGGAGGGGGAGAAGGGGGAAGAGAAGGAGGAGGAGGAAGGGGAGAAGGAGAAAGAAAAATAATCCATTCTGCCTGCTGTTGTTTTTCAGAGTTGCCTCTAGCTCAGACTGCTTGGTGCCCTGGGGCTCTGCGCCTCCATCCTGGCACCAGCAGTTATTGAGCACCTGCTGTTTAAGGGGCGCTGTCCAGAGGTAAATGAGGGAGATGCAAATGCTCTTAGGCAAGGCCATTTGTCAAGCAGCCCTCGAAGGTGGGCACTTGGTCCCACATGATCCCCAGGGCAAGGCCTCTGCCCTCCAGGGCTCCATCCTAACAGCAGCCGGATGTCTTAGGACTTGGGTTGCAGCTCACCAGAGCCCAGCCTGGCCGGGCCTGAGGGAGTGAGGGGAACGGTTGGCTCCTGAGCTGGGAGGCCCAGGGTTGGCGGTAGGTAGGTATGGTCCCAGTGGCATCAGGATCGGCTCAGCTCTCTCTCATGCTGGCTCCCTTCCCTGGCAGGCTCTGTCTACACAGAGGCCAGGGAAGTCCCGGCTTGCATTTGACCATGTTTGGGCTTCTCCTTCCTCCAAAGTCCTGGGGTTGAGTCTTTGGACCGTTCGCTATCTCTGAACCGATCCTGGAGCCCTGGGGAGGAACCGGCCCCTCTCAAGCCGTACCGACCAGAACAGGGGAGAGGTGGTGCCTGAGGAGGGCCAGGGTTCTAGGGTGCTGGCAGGACAAACCACGGGTGTCACCTCTATCAACTGCCCGGCAGCCTGAGTACCTGGCTCTGGTGTAATCGGGCTCTCTGACAGGCTGGCCTGCATTTGGGCCAGACGCGTCTGTCCTCTGGGGCACAGGGTGTATGGCCACAGATCTTCCTGACCCGTGTCATCCATCACCTGTCTAGGTTCATGGCATCACAGTGCCCTCTTGTCACCCCAGCCGGAGATCTCAGGCTCCTCCCTCCTTCCTTCCCTCCGTCTTCCATCCCAGGGCTCTGGTGGCCACGGCATCCGTGCTTCTGTCCCTCCCTCTCCATCACACAGGAGCCCAGCAGCCTCTACCAGGGGCCCCTGAATGACATTAACAAGGCAAGTGCCCCAGGGAGAGGTTTCGGCTTTAGTGGAATGGAGAGAGGGAACAATTACACCTAGTTCAGAAAGGTCTCCCATCTCCCCACCATCGGGAACCACATTCCTGAAACGGGCTTGGGCCCACAACCACCTGCTGGCCAAACCCAGCTCACCGCCCGTGTGTGGATGGTCCACGAGCGCAACTTACTTTCTAGGTGTTGAAACGGTCAGGGTAGACTTAGAAAGAAGAATAGTTGGTGACACATGAAGATGACGTGGAATCCGTAGTTCGGTGAACACGAATAAAGTTTTATTGGCACTCGCCACCTTTGTTTATGGTACAGATGGCTGTTCTCATGCCGCAGGGCGGAGCCCAGGAGCTGCAGTGCAGACCATATGGCCTGCGAAACCTGAAATACTCACTTTCTGGCTCTTTACAGAAATAAGTTTGCCAATTGTTGGTTTGAAATGCGCTACTCCTGTCATTCCTGAGCTCATAAAGCTTCCAGGGCTCCCTGGGCCCCTGGGGCAGTTCCTATCCTGCACTGAAGGGCCTCCTGTCTCCAGTATCTCTTCCCATTGTCCCCTCCCCGGCTCCTCCCTCGCCTTGGCTCCTGACAGCACAGAATTCCCAGTCTCCTAGCTCCCTCCCACCTTCTTGCCTCAGCATCCAGTTCCTCCCTTTGCTAGAAAGCCTCTCTCCTTCCTGGGGAGAATCCAGGAAATCCTTCGGAGCCCAGCTGTCTCCTGCTCTTCCCCCAGTCATCCTTTCTGAGTTAGACGGATTGGTTTCCTCTCTCGGATTCCACCGAAGCTCAAAGCTCATGGAGACCTCTCCCGTGGCATTTGTTACTGTCACCGCCAGCTCCACATCTGTCTCCCCTCCCCCGGGGGATTGCAAACTTGGCCTGATTTATCCTGATTCCTTCACAGCTTAACTCCTCCTGGTGGGTGGCGCTTGTGGAAGGAACGGAAGTCAGAGCTCAGCCTGGGAGCAGAGGCTGCTGCAGGGGGAAAGCTGAGGCTCAGAGGAACACACAGGGGCTGCGGGCCAGGCGGCGGGCAGGAGGGAACGAGGAGGCCGAGCCAGACCTGACAAGGAGGAGTTGTCTTGTGCACGCTCCTGGCTAAGTTGGGAGGACGTGGATTCGGGTTGAGTTCCTGGGACTTAAAGGAGACAGTGGGGTACCGGGAAGGGGTGAGAATCAGAGAGCTCTCCGGCTTGTTCCCAGCCCTCCGCTCTGGGTAGTGAGTTCTGTGAGCTAGGAGGACTTGGTTTAACAGCACATGGGTGGGTAGTGACACCGGGTGTGAGCGGAGAGAATGGGCAGGACTGAGCTACCAGGAGGCAGGTGGCAGGGTTCTGTGGACAAGGACGGCAGCCACCGTTGAACGCATCCGACCCCCAGCCCAGCATCTCTCACCTGGGTGTGATTTGGGGGAAGGAGGCCATCCTGTGCCCTGTAGGATGCTTAGCTGTATCCTGGACTCTGCCCACCGGAGGCCAGGAACACCCCTGCCCCTGTTTGTTGTGACAACCAGAATGTCTCCAGATGTCACGTGTCTAATTGTATGAAAAGTGTTGAAAAGCTTTGTCTCACTCTCTCCTATCACATTGTTCCGGACCACGCGGTAAGCACAGCCCTAGGCCCCGGAAATCAGAGAGCATCTGTGCTCGATGGAAGTTGCCATGCGCCCCAGGATCCGTGTCACTTCCAGGCCCTGGACCCGATGTTCGTTGGTCACCTTGCAGTGACTGTCCCTCTGTGTGTACCTACACATGCGGGGTCGGGCGGGGGGACGTTGTTGGAGCCACTGAGGCGAGGTGATGACTCTGTCGGAAGGAGTGTAGTGGCTGTTTGGGGGATAATGCCTCTGTGGAGCCTGTTGCTCAGAACCCCCCTGGGTGCGGCTGGGGCCGTACTTCCTGCTGGTCTCCTTAGGTGTTATTTCACCCTCTGGTCATGCCCAAAGCTGCTGGTCGTGGGGCCAGAGGTCAGAGGTCAGGCTCGTGCTGGCACCTCGCTCTGCCAGGCTATCCCTGGATGCAGGCCAGGGTCCAGGACGGCGTCTTTCCATGTGGGGGGTCAACCTCAGAAGGTGCAGGCGCTTGCCTTCCATCCTGTGATCCAGAATGGGCTCGTACACGATGGCGGATGCAGGAGTTTAAATCCTGAGACTCTTGAGACAGAGAGAAATTCCCAGCACCTTTCCGGGAGACATGGTGCTGGTGTGTGTGTGCGTGTGTGTGTGTGTGTGTGTGTGGTGGGCATATAGGGTGAGAATTGAGGAGGGCCAGTGATTTCTATGGTGTTTGCCATTTTAACCTAAATCCAAGGTGTAGTGCACGTGGCGAAGAATCCGGAGTATTGGGCAGGTAAGTGGAGGGGGAGCGAGGCTGGCAGGACAGGGAAGAATGCAGCTGAGCTGAGAAGCAGAGTGGCCGGGGTCTCACCGATGACCCCACACCCCTCTTCCTGAGAGGAAGTGGGCTGGCTGTCAGAGGTACAGGCAGTGGCGGGATCTGAGGCCAAAGGAACTCCCTGGCCGCCCAGCCCCGTGTGCGTTGTCTGCGTCTTGATTGCCTCACGGCTCTTCACTTTGTTGATGTTCTTGAAGAGGGAGGGAGGGTGGTCCTGAGAAGCCGGCTAAGCAGAGAAGAGGCCACAGCGCAGGTTCTATGAGCTCGTGTGGTTCACCTTCCATTTTATTCTACGACGTGATGAACCTCCTGTTGGTAACAAGCTGGTAACCTCCGTAAACTCACCGTGCTCTGTGGAAGCGGAGGAGCTAAGTAATTTTCCACCAGCTCCCGGAGGAAAGCCAAGAATACAACCCAGGCCTGAGGGGCTCTCTGTCGGTGAGAATTAGCATAGAAATTACACAGAATTAGGCGGACTTTTTGTCCTGATCTAAGGAAAGAGGAATTATGTGTCCAAATGACACCCGTCAGTCACTCTCCTCCCTGCATGTGGCATCCCGTAGCCTTCTCGGTGTGTCCTCCTCTCTTCTCATGGGACTCCCTATGGGATGTAAGGACCCCCTGATCCAGTGTGACCCCATTTTAACTTCTGCAAAGACCTCATGGAGGGCCTGAGTTGTGGCCCCTCAAAATCCAAGCGTTTGAAACCCTGACCCCCAAAGTAATGGTATTTGGATATAACACTTTTAGGGAGATGATTAAGGTTAAGTTATCAGAGGTCAGAAGGTAGGACCGGTGTCTTTATATGAAGAGGAAGGGGCCCCAGAAGAAGGACCAGGAGGACACAGCAAGAAGATGGCCACCTGCAAGCTCCGAAGAGAGGCGTCACCTGCTGGCGTCCTGATTTTGGACCTCTAGCTTCCAGAACTCCGAGAAAATAAATGTCTGTGGTTAAGCCCTCCCCCGTCCCCCTCCCACAAGTCTGTAGTATTTTGTTACGGCAGCCCTAGCAGTCTAATACACCTCGTTTCCAAATAAGGCCCTGTTCTGAGGTTCCTGGGGGACATGAATTGGGGTGGGGGGCACCATGGAACCCATCATGGGGGCATATTTAGCTTTCTGTGGCCTGACTTGAGTTAGAAGCAGATGCAAACGGTGGGGAAGCTGTGCTGCATGGACCACATCCTGACCGTCTGGGCCAGTGGTCACTGGGCTCTCAGCGTAGGCCGTGGGCCAGAGTTCTGGTGTCCTGTGGGCCTGGCCGTGGCCCCTCGGAATGCTCAGGCTCGTCATTCTGTGCTAATCCGCTGTGATGCTCACTAAGGAACCTGAGCTCTCGGCACTTGAGCGTTCTTCCTCCCTTTAAAGGGGGAGGCTCAGCAGTTCCCCATGGGTGGGACCAGGATGCTCAGCAACAGGGCAGGGCGAGAGGTGGGGGCAGCAAGGATGGCTTAGGGCGTGTTGCCCCAGGGATTTTGATAAGCCCTCGTGCATCCTCGGTGGAGAGCCATCAGACCACGTGGCACCTGGGGCCTCTTCCAGCCTAAACCCCACGGCCATTGCTCCTGGAGAGAGCGATCCTTTTGGGTTTTCCAATCCTGCTTTTACTTTTCCTGTTACCTAATCTCTTTTGGAATGTGCTGGACGAGAGAGAGAGAGAGAGAGAGAGAGAGAGAGAGAGAGAGAGAGAGAGAGAGAGAGAGAGAGAGGGAGAGAGGAGAGAGAGAGAGAGAGAGAGAGAGAGAGGGGGAGAGGGAGAGGTGGGAGAAATTTGAAATTCCTTTTCATGCTGATTAAGCCAACAACTTAATCTCATTGTTTTGACTTTTGTCTGGGACGGGAGGGTGATGGTATAAAACCTACACATTCCCATCATTGCCCAGGAAAGGCACAAAGTTCTTAAGTTGTTGTACCCCACGGAATGGCAGACATATTTTTGCTCGTGGTTTCTGGCCCTGGGGTGGCTCCTACGACATACGTGAAAATGATAGAAATGTGAAGTTATGTAAATGATTTGCCAGCCTTCCAGTCTAGCTTTCATAGTTCCAGAATAAATGTCAGGGTTTAGAACGCGGGGTTATTTTTAACCGGGGTAGAACGCAGAGAGAGAATGGCATGTTTTGAGGCAATTTTATTCCTTTTTGAAGGATTCAGATCATAGTTTATATTTCCCCAAGGGCATCAACTAATTGAAAGGTTTGCGAAAGCTGGGCATCGGGTGGGAGGGCGTCTCCGTCGTGGTTCAGCATCCAGCAGTGAGGTGGCGGGTACACAGCCCTGCGGGTCTCAGAACCCATAGAAGCCACACCGCAAAGGATGAGCTTCACTGCATGTGGATCTCAGAGCCTCTATTTCTCCATCAATAAAATGGGAATCACGATCTTCTCAGGATGGGTGGATGAATGGACAGATGATCCTTCATTCATGCATGCATGCATGCATCCCTGTGTTCATCCATGTCCAAACGAGAATTGGTCAGTTTTATGAAATGCTTCAAGGAAGTCAAGGAAGACGAGTGACAGGTTCCCCTGGGCGCATGGAATCGTGGCCTAGGCCTCTGCATGGGTGGGGTCTGGGCTCTCAGCGGAACTGACCTACAAGATGCAATGTGGCCACAGCTGGTTTGGCTCAGTGGATAGAAGGGTCCCAGGTTCAACCCCCATCAAGGGCACATGCCTGGGCTGCAGGCTTGATCCCTGGTTGGGGGCATGCAGGAGTCAGCCAGTCAATGACACTCTCTCATCATTGATGTTTCCATCTCTCCTTCTCCTTCCTCTCTGATGCCAATTTTATACATATATATATTAGATAATAATATATATATATTATAGATAATAATATATACATATTATAGAGAATATATATATTTTAAAGATGCAATGTGCCTTTTTTATTTTCAAGAACATGACTTCTTGTCATGCCCCCTGAGCTTCCGGACGTGCAGAGCCTGCTCCTTGGGTAAAGAGGACCTTGTTGTGTGCCTGTTGTGGGTGAAATACTCAGGTGACAAAGGCCTGATGTTGGGTGGGCTCCCACCCTAGGTTCTCCTCTCACCTGTGCCAAACCTTGACTCCTTAGCCTCTCAGAGCCTCTGTTTCTCCATCAGTAAAATCTTCTATTTCTCCATCAATAACAATCTTCTCAGGACGGACAGGACACATTGAAGGGTATGGGAATTGAGTAACAGCCTTCAAAACTTGACGTGGGTGGCACTCTGTCCATGGGCTTGCTGCCTGCCCCACCTGTCCAAGTCAGTGACCCCTGGCTTGGTCACCCCTCACCAGCACAGCAAGCTTCTCATGGCCTCTTGGCCATTTGCCCCCCACCCCCCCACCAGCCCCTCAGGACACACCTGCAGGGCCCAGTGCCTAGCCCCGTGCCTGGCACCTAGGAAGTGCTCAAGAAACATACGTGTGCATATAAGCCTAACCAGTGGTCACGGACCACAGGGGGGGGGGGGCATACGTGGGGAGGGGTTTGGGATGGGAATGGGGGGATGAGGACAATTATGTGATACCATAATCAATAAAGAATTTTTTTTTTAAAAAAAGATACATGGACTTGCCACCCCCCATTGCAGAATCAGGGTGCTTGCCGCTTTCTGAACACGGTGGCTTCTGTGAGAGTGGGATCAGCCCCGAGATGAGTGGCTCGGGTCCCGTTCGCACGGGGATCTCACCCGCCTGCTCGCAGAGCGAGGGCAGCACCTGCTGCTCGGAACAAAGGAATGCGTCTGGAGAGCGAGCAGCGATGTTGGCGAAAGGATAGCCCTCGAAAGGGCAGCGCTGACTCAGGTTGCTGAGGTGGAACGGTGTCACCACGGAGCTCAGTGTGTCGACCGAAAGGTCAAGAGCGCCCGGAGTGGTCTCGTGGGTGCAGCGCTAGAGGACGTGGCAGCTGGTGTGGGAGGGGGTGGCAGACGCTCTGGCCCAGGGACCTGTGGCTTCCTTTCCGCTGTCTAGGATGACAGTGGAAGGAAAGACCCCGCCCTGCTCCGTGGCCCTGCACACAGTGGGGGGAGGGAGACGCCTGGGAGTGAGAGAGTGCACTAACACGGCGCGTCCTCTTGTCTTCCAGCCATTCACGAGTTCCCCACAGACCTGTTCTCCAACACGGAGCGACAGCACGGAGCCGTCCTGCTGCACATCCTCGGTGTAAGTGGCCCTCCCGAGGCGGGCACTCCCCCAGGCGAGGCAGGTGGAGCCGGCCCACAGAGCACGGCTGAGCCACGGCGTGCCCAAGGTCACGTGCAGCCCTTGTCAGAGCCCGTGGGGGGGCAGATGCTGGACCCACAAAGAAACAAAGTCAACGATGAGAGGTGACTTGCTCCGTGTCACAGAGTGAGAGGCCCGAGCCAAGACTAGAATCTGAGTCCTGATTCCTCAGTTTCTGCATCTTTCCCAGACTCGCAAGCGGGAATGAATGTAGGCCTTGCCTGGCGCATCATAAGTGCTCTGCGCGCGCTTGCTGCCCGGATCCCCCCAAATTTACCACCTTGCACAGCTGTAGTGTAAGACTCCAGTGCACTTCTCAGACTTTCCTCTGTACTCAGAGGGGTGTTGGTGCCAAATGGGGGCGCTGAAGTAGCAATTCAAAAAGGAATCATGGGTTCAAACCCATGTGACAGGTGAAAGTCGCTCTCCTTGGGTTTGAGGTAGGCAAACCACAGGCTGTGGCCACTGCCCGTGTTTGTAAATAAAGTATTATTGGAACACGGCCGTTCATGCCCATTCGTTTCTGTGTTATCAACGGCTGCTTCTGCTTCGGTGGCAGCGCCGAGGAGCTGTGACCGAGACTCCACGCCCGTGGAGCCACAAGCCGTTAGCTCTGTGTCCCTCGGCAGAGAAGGCTTGCCAGCCCCATTGTAGTATGCAGGCGGCCACGTTAGATCAGACACAGCCCGTTCTCCTCTTGATTAGGTTCCCGGCCGCTCAGCACCATCTGCTTAGATATTCAAACCCGACCAGAGAGTAGTCTCTGCAAGAGATAATTAAGAAAGTAAAAGCTGGGATTCTCACATTGGTAGCAGCCAGCCGGGGGTAATGAATGAGTGAAGTTTTAATTAACAGGATGCACTGTTAATGGAAATGAAGGGTAGAATGAAGATCGGCGGCAGAGTTTGAGTGACAGGCCTGTATATTATTTCTGTAATAGAGTTATTATCTCCCTAGTTTCTCTGTGTTTTATTTTTTGGGTTTTTTGTTTTATTTTTTCATGCACTCCCCCCTTTTTCACTAAGAGAGTGTGAAGTAAGCCCTTAGTTTTGTTGCTCTGCCTCACATCTTGGCAATGCCGAGACAAAACCCGGAACCTCAGGGCCCTTCGGGAATTTTGCAGAAACTCAATAGAGCAGGGATTGCAGACCGTGGCTGGCGGGCTCATTCCAGCCCACCTCCTATTTTTATAAATAAAGTTTTATTGGAACACAGCTATGGGCATTCTATGGCTGTTTTCCAGCAATGGAGACCTCAAAGCCTAAAATACTTACTATCTGGCCCTTTAAGAAGAGGTTTACTGATCCCCATTTTGGAGGAGGCGAAGACTCCAGCTTTAGCGCCAGATTCAAGTGATGGGAGCAGTAGTCCCTCCTTGGCCCCCCTTTCTCTCCAGTGTTTCAGAGATCGCAGGGGAGCAAGAGGCTCTGGCCTCGCAGAAAACCTTTTGCCTAGGAGACAACGTTAGGGGAATCCCTGGAGGTGTCAGTTCAAGTCAGAATCCTGAGATTTGCTGTGGGGTCTCTCCCACCTCACTCTCTTCCTTCAACTGTACCCCCAGTATTTGTTTCATTTTGCTTCCTCCCAAAGATAATCAAATCCAGGACGGCCACACCTGGACGGCCGTGGACACCTGCCCCCGATGCCTTGGCCACAGCTGATGTGCCTTCCGTTTATTTTATTTGGTCGTAGCTAAGTAGCTGTGCAGTGTCAGGTGGCACTGCTGCGGGTGGAGCAGCCAGGCTGGCCCTCCTTGGCGCACGGGGCGTTCATATCACGTTTTCTTCGCGGAAAGAAGCGGCTCCCCCCGGTGCTGACTGTGAAGTCCCATCTCTTTCCTGCGGGTCCTCACCCTTGCCTCTCCCTCCAGCCTCACCTCCTCCATTTCCCACCTCACTCTGTGTTCTACCTCCACCCGTTCTACCTGTCGTTCCTCAAAGGCATCGAGCGCACCCCTGCCTCAGGACCTTTGCACGTCCTCTTTCCTGGCAGTAAGAGATGCTTTATTTGCCTGTCTGTTTGTCCCCCGCTAAGCTAAGCGACAGGAGGCAGGGGCTTTTATTGGTGTCCTCACCGTGCGTCCCTGACGCCGAGCATAGTGCCCAGTACCTGGGTGGGCCCAGTAGAGCTGCGTTGGGTGGACAGGGCAGAGGAGGGGTTCTGGATGGAAAGCCATTCTTCAATGATCTGTCCCCACTCTGTCTTTAAACAGAGGCAGACACTGAGACCTAGAGGCGTAACTTACCCAGAGTCACTTGGCACATAGTGTGAGCAGCGGCATTAGAACTCAGACTCTCTGTTCCATGGACCTCCCGTTGTCAGGGACTTGTGCCAACACCAAGCAGCACCCTGGGAAATGCCAGATCTCAAGGAAATGGTGCCTTCACTAAAGAAAAAGCTGGATTATCGATTTTTAAATTCTTAAGATGGTGATTTAAAGACATTTAAAAAATATATAATTTTTTAATTTTTTACAGAGAGGAAGGGAGAGCTAGAAACGTCGATGAGAGAGTAACATCGACCAGCTGCCTCTTGCACACACCTCCACCGGGGACGTGCCTGCAACCAACGTACATGCCCTTGACCAGAATCGAACCCGGGACCTTTCAGTCCGCAGACCAATGCTCTACTGAGTGCACTGAGCCAAACCGGCTTTGGCTGATTTAAAGACATTTTTATTGATTTCAGAGAGGAAGGGAAAGAGAGAGAGAGATAGAAACATCAACGATGAGAGAGAATCATTGATCAGCTGCCTCCTGCACGCCCCACACTGGGGATCAAGCCCGCAACCTGAGCATGTCCCCTGACCGGGAATCGAGCCGTGACCTCCTGGTTCATAGGTCAGTGCTCAGCCACGGAGCCCTCCCAGCCGGGCTGACAATGGTGATTTTAAATGCTTTCCCTCAAAGGTTCGGTGTTGCCTTTGGAGGGCATGCTCTGTGCTGGGAGAGCTGCTGCTTTAAGGCGAGGGACAGAGCATGAGGCCCTGTAGCCTGGGTTTCAGTCCCCTCTGCTACCCAGCAAGTGCTTCTCTCTGGGCCTCAGTTTCCCATTTTGTCAGTGAGGGGATCAAGGGAGTCGGTCACTGTGGTGCCGGCATTTTCCTCTAAGCCTGCCTGTGTGCCCGGCCTCTGCCCGCAGGCCGGTTTGGGTGTGATGGATGCCCGGCCATGCCCTCTTGGGGGCAGGTGCCCTCTCTGACTCTCTGTTCCGCTCCCCCCACAGGCTCTGTACATGTTCTACGCGCTGGCCATCGTGTGCGATGACTTCTTCGTTCCGTCCCTGGAGAAGATCTGCGAGGTGCGTGGGAGAGATGTGCGGCCTGCAGCCAAGTCTGGGAGGGGTCGGGGGTGATGGAGGACACGGGGCACGTCGGTGCCAGGCCGAGGGGGACCGGGAACGCCTGGCAGTGCAGCCTGGCAGGCCGGTCACTCAGTGTCGCCATGGCGAAGCCTCACTCTGAGACACTCAGACTAGAGTTTGCGGGCTGCCCGCGTCCTTCCCCAGACCGGGCAGAGCAAGTGCTCCCAGGGCGTAACTGCTACCCACATGTCTGGCTCCCAGGCAGGCAGGCCAGCCGGCTGCCCACAGTGAAGCCAAACCTGGCAAGTTAGGGAGCATTTGCCATAACCAGGTGACAGAGGCAGGTGCCAGGTGGGGATCTGTGTCCGGGGGAGGAGGAGGCGGAGCTGCCAGGGCAGGGAACACCCTCTGTCCCAACCATTGCAGATTGACATTTCCTCCTTTCAATTATTCTGTTAAGTTTTCGCTTTTCTTCTCTGTAGCCGTACACAAGACCCCAGCCTGTTTCTATCCTGCCTCAGTCTTGGCTTCCAGTCAAGGAAGGAAAAGCACCTACTGTGTGCAGGCTGCTCGGGGCTTTGCCACACTTTACCCGCATGAAATCTCCCAGCTTTTTGAGGCCGTATTGGTGTGACCTTTATTGCTGGGGACATGGATTGTTAGGGACAGGCAAAGATCAGGGGCTGGCTCCTTGAGCTGGTTCTCCTAAATAATGAGTGACCCGGCACAGTTATGCAAATGCTTTGTCTCACCTCCTCTTGCCCCCCTCAGAGGGAGCCACGTGTTCCCCTCCAGGTCCGGGAGGGGTGGGATTCTGGATTGAGGGCCCAGTAGAGCGGCTGAGGCTGAGGGCCAGGGAGGAGACACTGCCAGGGGAGGAGCTGAGCTGACTCCACGCTCTCCCTGGCTGCCGAGGTGTCCAGTCAGTGCGTCCCCCGCCCCCACGTCTCAGCCTGAGGGTCTGCAGTCACTTCTGTTTCAGAAACTCCATCTGAGTGAAGATGTGGCTGGAGCCACCTTCATGGCTGCGGGAAGCTCAACGCCGGAGCTGTTTGCTTCTATTATCGGTAAGAAATCCCACCAGCCAGAGACACAGGATCTGGAGAGTTCCCAGGTGTGGTGCCCTGACAAGTCAAGGCATTTGTCAGCTCCTGGCCTCGGTTTTCTCATCTGTAAAACGGGGGAGTGGGAGAGACAGGAAGTACATTAGTGGTTCCCTGGGGTGGGACCACTAGTGGGTGGGGCCGGGGTGCTAATGCGTACGGGGAGATGAAAATGTCCCCAAATTAGATCGTGGTGATGGTTGCACAATTCTGTGACTATCCTGCAAAACGCTGAATTGATACTTTAAACGGGTGAATTTTATGGCATGCGAATTATATCTTAATAAAGCGGCTCAAGAAAATGGAATTAGAGTAGCTGGTCTTTCAGGGCATTGAGGGCGTTCTGTTTGATAGCGGGAACAGCTCCCCTGGTTTGGGGATCGGGGGGCAGTCAGGGAGACACAGACCTTGCAGCCGGCCTGGGTGTGCGGACGGGGCGGGCCTGGGCCCTGCAGGTGAGGATCTGTGCCTTTCCCTTGCAGGCGTGTTCATCACCCACGGAGACGTCGGGGTCGGGACCATCGTGGGCTCCGCCGTGTTCAACATCCTGTGTATCATCGGCGTGTGCGGCTTATTTGCGGGGCAGGTCCGTGGTTTCTCTCCCCTCAGGAAATGACGTCAGGGACAGCAGTGGGGAGACCTGAGGACCAGCCTTGGCCATGGCCCTGACCCCTGGGGCTTGGAGCGAGCCTATCTCCTGCTGCCCTGAGCAGGATTCTGGAAGGGTTTGGGGCCCTGGGGCTCCCAGCAGGGAACACATAATGGGCCGGTCGTTGCTACCCACCTTCATCTTCCTGGTGCTCAGGGCCGCGGGAGGCGGGTGGATGCCGCTGTGAGACGTGACCTCAGAGCACTGAGCTCATGGGCAGGTCCTGCTTGGCCGAGGGAGGCAGAGAAGGGTAGCCACTTACCACCAGGAGGTTCCAGTGCCTCTGGCCTTGGCCTTGACATAGGGCTTCACCGCTCAGTGGGTGGGGTCCTTACTTTGGAGGAGCAGGGGGTGGCTTTCCCGTCACTTCTGAGTGTCATTCCATGGCTCCATGCTGTCCCCAGAGTCTAATGGAGAGCACAGTGTGGCCCCGAGCAGCCAGGCACGATTGTTCCTGGTGGCACAGTTAGGAGGAGCTCCAAGGGCATGTCCCTGTGCGGCCTGGGGGGCTGGGAGGGGCCCCCCCCCCAGCAGCTGTACCCGCTCCCTCCCCCATCTCTCCAGCCAATAGCCACTGACAGCCCTTTGCGTGCAGGTGGTCCAGCTGACGTGGTGGGCTGTGTGCCGGGACTCCGTGTACTACACCCTCTCTGTCATCGTGCTCATCGCTGTGAGTGCCCTCCCCCTCAAGTCGCAGGCCCTCCCCCATCTCCGTCCCTAGCCCTGTGACCAGAGGACCCCGGCTCCCAGGCCCTGCGGTCGCTTTGACCAGTTGCCTTGCCTGTGCCCACTTGCCCCCAGAATCTCAGACACCTTGCATCTGGAGCAAATCCAGGGACGACCTTGAGGGCAAAAAGGCCTCTGCAGAGCCAAGCATGCTGCATGGTCCACGCGGTTCCCTTCATGCATCTCCTCTGAGGCCTGGGGACCCTCACACAGAGCCCGTTTCCTAAGGAGCCGAGTTCCGGGGTCACCCTCACTGCCGAGCAGAGCAGAGACGCAGCTGGGAGCTGTCAGAGTTGGCAGCGAGATGAGCGGTGGGAGTCAGCGGGAGGGGAGGGGGGAGCGCAGGGGGGGGAGGCAAAGGAGATGAAATAGGAATCCCAGGGGCTTGCTGGTATGTGTGAGAGTATCCCTGTGTCCCCCTCTCCCCTCAGGGCTTGAGGTCACATCATGGCACATGACTGTGAAGCACATGACACACAGTCAGGCTACTGCCCAAGAGTGTGTCACCCACAGGGAAGCAATTTCAATCCAAAAGGAGTTTTAGGTTGTATTCAGAGAGGGCAGATGGCATGGTGTGCCCAGTTGTTAGGGCATGTGCCCTAGAGTGACAGTTCTCAACCTCACAAGACCTAGCGCCTGCTGTGTGTGACAGTCCGTTATCTGTCACTGTGTGCGAAGTTTCCCCAAAACTCAGTGGCTTAAAGCAACAGGCGCTTATTACTCCCATTTCTGTGGATTGAATTCTGGAGGGGAGTCTTCTGGCTCAGGCTCTCCCACAGGTATCGTCAGGGGCTTAGTCACCTCAAAGCCCCCTGCCTCCAAACCTGCCTGAGAACCCACCCCCAGGGCTTTCAGAGTGAGGCATGGAGGAGCCAGGATGGAAGCCACAGTGTGTGTGACCTAACCCCCGGAGTGGCCGCCCATCGCTGATTCTTAGGGACAAGGGCTAGTCCAGGCCTTGTACACAGGGGGACCGTGAAGTCAGGCGGGGGGTCATTGGGGCCATCCGAGAGGCTGCCTCTCGCACCCTGGAAAATGAGTTCTAGATAAAATAATTCACCTGCACGGAATGAACAAAAACCAGCCTTGGCCGGCGTGGGTCAGTTGCTTGAGCGTCGTTCCATGCGCCAAAAAGTTGCTGGTTTTGTCAAAGCACATGCCCGGGTTGAGGGTGCATAGGGGAGGCAGGCCACTGATCAATATTCCCCTCTCCTATTGATGTTTCTCTCCCTCTCTCCTCTCTCTCTAAAATCAATACAAATACATATTAAAAAAAAACAAAAAAAAAAAAAAACACACACACATTAACGCCTAAACAATACAAAAAGGACCCGTAAAAGTGATTTATAACAAAAGAATACACCTTTCAGTGCTTAAAGGTTTGGGCAGGAACCTGCTAGAACATGCCAGGATATATTCTGCTGCCCACCCCCACCCCTATCCCCCGCCATGGACAGCAGCCTGACAACTCTTAGCTCAGACCTAGGCCCTTGTGCCGGACTGGCCCTTAAACCTGAGTGGTGCTGACATCACCGACATGATTTCCCAAAATGATGAGCGACTCCCGATAAAATCCTAAAAGAGCCAAGTGCAATTTCTCCCCATGGCATGACAGTTGCCTCACTAGAAAATTAAGTATTTTCCTAAACCATGTAAAAAAAAAACAAAAAAAAAAAAAAAAAAACACCTACATTCTAGGCTCCCGATATTTTATCTGTTTTTGTCATTTACCTGAATATTTAGCAGGACGCTTAACACTTGTGCCAAATGTGAGAAACTCTAATAGAACCGTCTCACGCGTTCCAGGCTGGCCAGCAGCCCGGCTTTCACTGCCTCTGAAAGCCAGGGGCCCTCCATGGGGTTGTAAAACCCAAAAATAGCTCCATAAGGGTCCCGAAGTGTCCCCAGGTGGAGTGCCACTTTCTCAGAGCCTAGAGTTCGGGGAGACTCCAGCGATGCCCGGTCAGGATGACCTTCTCAGAAGCAGCACCTCCAAAGCAGGTCCTGTGTGCGGCCGCCCACATGACAGCTGGGAGCGGGGTGCAGTGGGCCCGGGTTCAGACAGAAGCCCCTGGCCTCTGCTGGGGTCCCCTGTGGAAACCTCTGTGTCTCCAAGATCCAATGGGGGGGGGTGCAGCCCCTCCAACAACCTGTCCCCCTTGGGCTTGGCTTGGGTGCTCCCAGGCCACTGATCAATATTCCTCTCCCACACTGATGTTTCTCTCTCCCCCTCTCCCTTCCAGTGATAGATAACTAATATCCTCCTCTGGGCCACATGTCAAAGATGCAGGGTGGGGTTGACGGGCCATGTCAGTGCCCGATTAGGAAAGCATGGAGTCCCCCACCATGGCCCCCTGCCTCCCTTCAAACAGTACAAGTGGGTCTTATGCCTCCAGAAGTTCCAAAGGGTTTACTCTTTATTTTTATGAAAATAACACCCCTTCTTTCCTATACACGCAGGCACCATAGGTAAGTAAGTAAATAAGCAGGCAGATAAGTAGGCAGGTAGGGTGGATGGTTGGGTGGGTAGATGGATGGATGGATGGATGGATGGATGGATGGGTGGGTGGGTGGATAGATGGGTGGATGGATGGATGAATGGATGGATGGATGAATGGATGGATGGATGTCTTCAGTTTTTAAGATTTGTGATTGCAGCAACTCTGTTCCATTAGTGAGGGCCAGTCCCTGCCAGGTTGGCCCCAGCCGCTAGTCGGACCACAATGAAGCACAAGCCATTTCTCGGAGAGGCCCCCCGCTCTGCGGGCTGTCGGTTGCCTCGCCTGCTGACCCGGGTTTCACTGAAGGCCAGGTCACCTGGAGGTGGGGAGCCGGGAATGGAGAGAGGGCCCGGCTTTCTGTGGAAGCACAGAGGTGTGGCCGCTCTGGGTACTGCCAGGCCTGTGTTTGGTTTTTGTTTTTCTGTTGTTTTTTTGAATAAATATGTTTTCCTCCTTTTGTGTCTTTTGCCTTCCAGTTCATATATGATGAAGAAATTGTGTGGTAAGTTTTTAAAGTTTGTTTCTCCTTCGGTTTTGTTAGTGTCCTTCTTGGGTGTGTTGGATCTTCTTCGGAATTATTTTTACAAACACAGGCTTATGAACTTGTAAAAATAAAAAGGGTATGATTCTAAGCAGTCATGCCTTAATTTGTTCTTTCAAAGTGACAAACATGGTTTCCCTTACTATTCCCATCCTACCAGATACCAAGATATGCACTGAGTGGCCAGATTGTGATGATCTTTGAACACATCATAATCTGGCCACTCAGTGTACTTCTCTTGAGTACCTCGTTTATTGAATATCAAAGATACTATACATCGTGCACCTGATCAGTTTTCCCCTTTGCACCGGCAGATAGAAAGCTCAGGGCAAATAGATGGTTGATCTCCAGCAAAAGTCTAGAATACGTTTGGTACCCATTGGAGATACGCTGAGTGGCCAGATGATTATGCATGCAAAGATCATAATCATCTGGCCACTCAGTGAAGCATAAAGCTAACGTGATTCAAATGGTGCAATGTTTTGCACAGGGAGAAGCATAGGCCAGTGTGGAGTATGGAACCGAGAGCCCAGGAGTAGGCCCACTTCTGGGCATGGGGATATGGCAGGTGTCATGTGTGACAAGGCAGTGAGCTGGGGAGGGGGGCTCAGCTGCTGCTGGGACCACCAGGAATCCACACAAAACAAGGTACCGTCACCTCTGTCCCTCACACCTTATACATCCCAGGGGAGCGAAAGTCCTCGCTGTAAGAAGCAACATTAAAATAACATAGAATAAAACATGGGGACTCACCTTTATGACCTTGAAGGCGGGAATGAGTCCTTCACTAAGATCGTACGGCGCAGACTTTAAAGAAAAGGTGGGTGTGTGCACTATCTGGAGCGTGACTATATCTTCCCTTCGTATAAACCACAGTGTCCCCTGCATGACAGTCAGAATCTGCACCCTGTGAGTGACTATTTGGGGTTATATTCAGGAGGCCTGATGGGAGGGGCTGCGTACTGTGGGCTCAGGGAGGCCTGGTGCTGGCCCCGCCTGGCCCCTAACCTGCCCGGTGACCCAGGAACCTCTCCACCCCCCAGTCTCCTTTTCCTCACCTGTGGATGGAGTTAGGGGTGGGGGTCAGATCACCTCCCAGACCCTTTGTGGCTCTGCTGGTCCTTGGTCCTTGTCAGCCAAGGAAGCGCTCCCAAAGCGATGATCGCCCATGCCGGGCACATGTGTCAGGTGAACGAACACACTGAAGCTGTGTGGCTCCTCAGAGGCCTGTGGTCAGAAACTGCACGGTGCCCGGAGCTGGGCACTGCACATGCAAGACAGCGGTAATCTCATTGTCTCGGGAAGACGCTGCCCTACTGTGCACCCAGGAGGTCCCGTGCCCCTCTTAAGGCAGCCCTCGGGGCCCCTTCCTGCCTGCACCCACAGCTTCTCTGCTCCGTGGCCAGAATCTCAGGTGATCCCGGGGCCTCTTTATATCAGGCCTAGGGGACCCCTGGCCCCTCCCCTTCGAGTCCTGGGAGGTGGTGGCCCTGGCCCTCCTTGTTCTGGTAGTGGGGGGACTCCAGCGGAGCCCTGCAGACCCTCTGGAGCTGAGAGGACCCCACTGTCAGCCTTCTCTCTGTGTCACCCAGACAACGTTAGTGTGCGGGCCCACCAGGCTGGGCTCACACCTGCGTGCCTGGGTCCCGGGTCCCCGGCCGGGTGCTGGGCACAGGGAAGGAAGACCCCTGCCTCGCCCTCTGCACGGCCTCACCCCGCCCTCAGCGCGGGCCTTCCCCGCTCTAACCACAGCCTTCTTTCTCTCTTCGAGGTGGGAAGGCCTGGTGCTCATCATGTTGTACGTGTTTTACATTCTGATCATGAAGTAAGTGCCTTTCTCTTCTTCTGGGCTGGCTGATGCCTGAGTCACAGCTAGCCAGCCTCGGGTCAGCCCCAGTTTTCTGGGGGACACTCCACTGGGGAGGCTGGGATGGGAGGGAGATGTTCGGACACTGTTTGGGGTGCTGTCCACACCAGGCCAGGGGAGTCAGGGCTGGCAGGTAAAAGACAAAGCCATTCCCAAACAGCAGCAAACTGGGACCTCTCTCCTACCCACTCTGTGCTTTTTTAAATTATTTATTTATTTTTCTATCTATAAAAATCTGGTAAATCAATCCCACTCTTTCCGAAAGAGCCAGGCAGCCTTGCTTCTGCTCTAAGCTGTGTAAAACGGCGCTTCTGGGGCCGCTGACTTGTGCCACGGCAGGGGGCGCCACTCAGTGTGGAGGAGGCAGACCCAGGGGCCGGGATTGTGGTTCCCTATGGCCTCTGGAAGCTGCCCAGGTCAGACGCATCTCAAAAATCCCAGGAATGATATTCGACTGACCGTTAAAACGGAAGGGAATTCTGCCAGATGCTGCACCGTGGCAGATGGGGGTGGGAAGGGGGGGACCGGGGAGGGGGGGTGGAGGCTTGCAAATGTGCAGAGTGAAAGGAGCCCGTCCCAAAGGGACAAGTCTTGTCTGATGCCTTAAGATGAGGTGCTGAGCAGAGTCACACTCAGAGGCAGAGAGCGAGGGAGAGAGGGCGAGCGAGGAGGAAGGGCGGTCAGCCACAAATGTGTCGGTGGGCGAGGCGTTCTGGTTGGGACGCTGAAGAAGTCATAGAAGTAGTGGTGATGATTTCCCGTCGTAAGTGTAATTAATGCCACTGAATTGTGTGCCTCGAAATGGAAAATCACTAAAGCAGAGCGTGTTATGTTGTTTCTCCCCATTTAAAAAAGAAAAAAGTACCCATGAGGTGAGCCGTATGCAGGTTTTATCTTGTTTATATCTCTGCAGTTAGTTAAAAAACAACACTGAGTTTTAGGAGGCTATGAATCAAAATGCTTTATAAAACGGGTGGTAGACACTCAGAGAATTGCCCCACAATGGTGCCCTCTCTGAGTGCCTCTCAGCCAGGGGGCGGCCTGGGTGAGGGCTAGGGTGCTGATTGTCAGCGACACGGGGAGACCCAAAGACTCAGTCCCCTGGGGGGGTAACCATGGTGGGGAGGGTCCCTAGTCCTGGGTCAGGCGCTGGGCCCAGCCACGCCTCCTTCGAGCCGGTCCCCGAGGCTGAGCCGAACTCCTTAGCTCCGGGCTGGCCTGTGCCCCGCAGGGAGGAGGCATCCGGCACTTTCCTGGGCTGAAGGCCTTTCCTGCTCCCAGGAAGCCCACAGACACTCAGGGGGAGCAGGGCGTCCGCCTGCACGATGTTCTCCACTTCCTGTTAGGGATGCTGTCAGCTCGGCTGAAACGCTTTGGCTCCCCAGGTCCCTCGTGGGGACGGTCCAGGCACAGCTGACTGTGTGCCCAGGGGCGTGAGGTGCTGGAGGTGCCCAGCCCTCCTCCCTGCCAGGTCTCTCCCCCAGCACTGACCTCCTCCTGCCTTCGCTTCCAGGTACAATGTGAAGATACAGGCCTTCTTCACAGTCAAACAAAAGACCATTGCAAACGGCAACACGGTCAGCAGCGAGCTGGAGGATGGTAATGATTACTGTGGTAGTAGCTCTGATGACCCTTCCCTGCCATTGCTGGGGTCAGGTAAGGCTGAGCAGACAGGAGCGGCCATGTCGTGACATCAAATCCCTTCTCCTCCTACACACATACCCTCCCTCTAAATTCCCACTCTCCCACCTGTGGTCACAGGACCCTGAGGGAGGGGGTCAGTGACGGAGATGCTGCTGATTGGCATTGGCTTAAAACGGAAGAGCATGTCCGCGATCACATCCCCGGCAGTTCCCGGGGCCGTGCTAGGAGAACCCAGGGCCTGCCTGGCTCGTCCGAGATTCAGGGACTCATGCCTCTATCCCATGTGGTAGGCCAGTGATGGGAAGCTGAGGACTTGGGGTAAACAGAGCAGGCCTGGGTCCCCCGAAGTTTCTCAAGGCCTGGGTCTGGAGGACTGTTCTGGAGAGACTTCTGACTCATTGCCCAGAGGAACAGCAAGGCCAGGGCAGGCGGGCACGGCGCTGAGCAGGAATTCCCGGACCGTCCCAGAAAGCCTGCCCGGGCCCTTCCCAGGGGCTGCAGCCCGGCCTCCGCAGCTTCTCTTTGGTCCCCTGGTCTGGACGTTCTGGCCTCTGGAGCTGGCCTGTGTCCTCTCTTGCCAGTTCTCCTAATTGCCTCCTGACCACTGGCTGCTTTAAAAGCCTTGTCTTCAGCCAGCCGGTTACCAGGTGGGGCAGCTGCCAGCAGGGGCGGGAATTTACTCCCTTCCTCACTCAAAGCCAGGGTTCAGCCTGAGCGGGTTGTTATGGAAAAACAGGACTTGGCCGTTCCCTCGAGTTCCACCCATGGAGCTGGTGAAGCTGAGAGGCGGGACTGGCCCCCTGAGGGGTCTCTTCCCTTCTGCCCGGGGCCCTGGGCAGGCCGGTCCTCTTTGAGGCCACTCTAATTCAGTGGCGGGACCAGGCGGTCTGGAGGAGCCTGTGTGCCTGTGCCTGGCATGTGGGGCCAAAGTCCGTACCCCTTGGCCCCTCCGAAGTCTCCTCCCGGGGGCGGGTCAGGCTCATGCCGCCTCCCGTGGGCACCTCGGGCGCCTCCCGTGGGCACCTCCATCGCCAGTCCTGAGGGCCGACTCTCTCCAGCAGAAGGAGGAAGCCTCCTGGGCTGGGGGTGCGGGCGTGGCCAAGGCCACAGCCTGGCTGCCAGAGGCCCCTGTGAGCCATAGTTAAGGCGGCCTGCAGCGCCGGGCTGTGTCCAGTCCCGGCTCCCCGTGCCCTGCCCCAGGGGAGAGCCATTTGCAGGGCAACCCCTCAGCAGGCGAGGGAACTGTGGGACTTCTGTTTGGGACTTCAGCTCCACAAACAGTGGCTGCCAGGTCCCCACACAGTCCCTCAGGACAGGCTGATTCCTGTCCGGGACATAGTGTCCTTCATGGCAGAGAGAGAGAGAGAGAGAGAGATTTTCCAAGGGGTGAGTCAGCGCAGGCCGGCGGGAAACGCCCGCTTCCTCAGTGCCCGCCCGAGAGCTACCTACTGCCCGTGTGGCTGGCGGAGGAGGCCCATCCCCAGGGCCCTGGGTTTTCTAAAACGTGTACGAATGTTTCACGTCACATGTCATTGCTGCTCAAGACAGCAGAGCCCAGGACAGCAAGCAAAGGTCCCCGGGACCGAGGCGGAGAGGCCGTGTGGCCCGCCCCTGCTGGGAGCACAGCCTGTCTCGCTGGTCTCGGGGTCCTGCTCACAGCCTGCCAGGCAGTGCCACCCTGACCGCTGGCTGGGCTCCCCGTGGACCTCGCCGGCCTGCCCCGGCCAGGGACTCAGCGTGGGCGTGGAGCAGGGAGTGGGGGGGGGGGGGGGCGGGGGAGCGCTGCCTGGCCTTGGCTGAGCAGCCAGAGCCACTCTGCGATCCCGTTACCTTCTGGGCAGCCCCCACTCCGGGCTTGGAAGCACCACCCTGTGTGCCACTTGGTGGCAGCGCCAGGTCATGGTACCCAGGGCGTCAGGTGTCACACTCTGTAGGCTCCGTCACTGGGACGGAGCCCGGGACAGGCTCTGTGGCTCCGCAGTTCCGCCTCCCTCTGCGACAGAGGCAGGGTCCGGAGCAGGGGGGGTTGGGCTTTCCTGCCGCACAGAAGGGCAGTGGGCACGGGGGCCCCTACTCCTGAGAGTGGGACGCAGTCATGGGATTCAGCCAGGAGAGGAGCCGCCCCGAAGGCCCGAGGCCCGAGCACTGAGATCCCCATGGCAGCAGCCCCTCTACTAACCCTCCCGCCCATAACCCCGGCACCTCGGCCGCCATCGAGGACGCTGCCCCAGGCTCTGGGCATCCTCCGCACGCTCGTCGCCTCTGGCAATCCCTGCCGGCCGGCCTCTGTCTCCTCCCCGCTTCTCTTCCAAATTGTAAGTAACCCGCTTCCCCCCGAGCAATAACACGCGCGTTCAGAACCCACGCGCGGGCCCAGCGCACGCCTCGCCGGAGGGCGGTGTCCGTCTCCGACAGAGGCCTGGCCCCCCCGGCTCTGTCTCTAACCCCCACGCCTCCTGTCTGCTGAGCCTTGCTGCTGTCGGGTGAGGGTGCGCGTCTCGTGTGCGTCTGTGCCTGTTTGTGCCACTAACTCGCTCCTGTGGGGTCACCCCGACCACTCCTGCTTCCCCCGTCCCCGGGGAGGGACACTCACGATGACCCTCTCGGCGGGCGGCCGGGGGCCCGTGCAGAGGGGCGGGCCTGGCTGTGGTGACAGCCCCTGGGGGGGAAGCCGCCTGCTCTGTGTGCTGGGCTAGTGCCAACGAGGGGTCCTGTCACCTCTGCGTTAGATGTCAAACACCCCCCCCTCCCCCCAGACTCCAGCCCTGAGCGTGCGCAGGGAGGCGGCAGGGAGAGGGCTCCGGCCTCATGAGAAGCATGGGGTCAGGGACACCGGCTTCCGGACTGGAGGGCGGCAGGTTCACCAGAGATGCCGGGCTCAGCCAGCAGCCCTCCCTGTGCCCGCAGCAAGCAGCACCACCCCCTCCCAGTCTCAGTCGCCTCGTCCAGGGTCCGCGCTTGGCCCTGGCTGCCTCCCTCCAGGGGAATAAAGTTGGGAGCATCCTTCTGTGCCGGGAGGAGGTGGTCCCTCAAAGACAGAGCAGGTGGCCTTGTGAGAAGCTTAGAGCCAGTGTCCTCCTGTGCTTTCCAGACTGTTCCATCCCAGAGGTTCCCTGGAGCCTCTGTCATCAGGAGAAAGCAGGGTCCCCACAGTCACAGGCTCAGAGGAGGAGCGGGAAGACCCTTGCCGTTAGCCACATTGGGTATCAGTGGCGGGGGGGGGGGGGGGGCCACAGGATCCGATGGGGAGCGATCTAAGGCAGGCAGAAGCGAGGGGGCATCGATCGGCAGGGGGGCTGGAGGTGGAGGCCTGCCCGGGAGAGGGCATGTAGTGGGGCCACCGCGGGGCTGTGCCTCATTCTTCAAGGTGGAAGGTGGTTCAGCGCCACTGGCCCCTTGACTGGAGGGAGGAGCTGAAGCCAGGCTCCCAGGCCAAGGCCAGCAGCCAGGACCTCAGCCTGAGACAGAAGTCTGTGCCAGAGGGACAGGTGGTCGGCTGCCTCAGCACTTAGGGGTGTCCCCGGGCAGGGGGCCTCAGCAGTAATCCTGGCCTCGTGCTCGTCACAGTGAAGGAGGAGCCGCGGTACAGCAAAAGCCCGGTGGTGATGGTGGACGAGGTCCTGAGCTCCAGCCCGCCCAAGTTCAGCTTCCCCGAGGCGGGCCTGCGCGTCATGATCACCAACAAGTTTGGGCCCCGGACCCGGCTGCGGATGGCCAGCAGGATCATCATCAACGAGGTGCGCTCGCATGAGGACCGAGAGGGCGGGCGGCCGCGGGGGAGACACGTGCGATGGCACTTCCTGGTGTCGGGCCCCCGGGGCATCCTCTGCCAGGCTGGCATGTGGCACCGTACCTGGGGCACCTGGGTGAGGGAGGAAGCCCGGACATCACCCCAGGAGCAAAGGATCTGATCGGGAGGGAATGCGAGCCAAGAGCAATCGGACACTACGTCCAGATGTTTGACCAAGTGTTTGTCAAGCACTAGAGTGAAACTAACAGGAGAAAGGCCAGTCTGACGTATGGCTTGTTTCTTTTCTTTTTTTTAATATATTTTATTGATTTTACATAGAGAGGAATTGAGAGGGACAGAGAGTTAGAAACGTCGATGAGAGAGAAACATCGACCAGCTGCCTCCTGCACACCCTCACCGGGGATGTGCCCGCAACCAAGGTACATGCCCTTGACCGGAATCGAACCCGGGACCCTTCAGTCCACAGGCCGACGCTCTATCCACTGAGCCAAACTGGTCCCGGCTATGGCTTGTTTCCTGAAGATGTTATTGAGGGAGGGAGCATGGAAGGGATGAAGGGATGAAGGGATGGAAGGGATGGAAGGGATGGAGCGAAGGAGGGAGGGAGGGAGGATGGGAGGGAGAGAGGGAGGGAGGGAAGGAGGGAGGGAGAGATTGAGAGGAATACCTAGCTGTTCTGTATGCAAAGAACAGCTCTAGAGGGAGACTGGGGCACTGGTGGGCAGCAGCTACCTCTGGGACTTCTTTTGTCCTGTGACTGTCTTCAGGTAGCTGGCGAGTGACCACCGGGGAGCCAGCACAATCACTGTCCTCAGTGTCTTGGGCACCGAGGAGAGGCCAGGCCTCTGGCCGTTCCCGAAAGGCTGGCTGGTGTTGGTCCAAAAGGAAATGAGCGAACTTGGGTGGATTCGAAGTCCTTGGGTCACCCACCGGCCAACCCATCCCAGGGCTGAGTTCTAGAAACCTCTGAGGGCTGTGTGTGTGTTAAGCAGCCGTCTGACACAGTCACGAATTGCTTGTCTTGCCCCCGTCCGCACAGAGGCAGAGACTGATCAACTCGGCCAACGGGGTGAGCAGAAAGCCCCTCCAGAACGGGAGGCAAGAAAGCATCAAGAACGGGAATGTCCCCACGGAGAACCCAGAGGACCCCCCGCGGGAGCAGCCGCCCCCACCCCCGCCGCCGCCCCCAGAGGCAGAGCCGGTGGAGGCCGTCTTCCTGACCCCGTTCTCCGTGCCCGGTGAGTACGGAGGGCGCGAGGCCCTCGGCCGTGCTGTCCGGGTTCCTGCCAGGACACCCCTGCCCCCGGCTCTGCCACGTGCTTTATGTTGAAAACAGAGGCTCTGTGTGGGATCCAGGGCTTCCTGGGGGTTTCTAGATTGGAGCTTCCGGGACATGCTGGTCACCCCTACCCAGGATCTCCCCGAAATTCAGGGCCTGGTTCCCAAACCAAAACCAGCATCCTGGAGGGAGGCCTGGGACTCAGCATGCCAAGCCCTCTCTGTGCATCCTGTGACTGTGCAGGCACCTCCCAGCCTCCTCTCACCTGGAGGCCACACCCAGAGAGTGACGTGTGTCTCCCCCCTCAGGCTGCAGGGGGCCCAGCACAGGGGTTTGGGCCCCCAAGACCTCCCTCTGCTGACCGGGGGCTGAGGGGATAGAGGCGGGTCTCGGCCCTCACCTCACACCGCCAGCACATCAGCGCACCTGCTGGGACCCTGTGGGAGCACGGGGCATGTGCAGCCAGCTGGTCTGGTGGGCTAACGGTTATCCTGTGGTCGGCAGGAGCTCAGTTTTGGGGTCTGGACACTGAGAGAAAGGGGGTGATCTTCTCTACACCCCAGGAACGTATATGAGATTACCTGTTGGACACATGAGCAGGATCCTGGGGCAGGGACTGGGCTGGCCCACCTCATGTTTTTTAACTTCCGCATTCATAAGAGGACCACGGCCCTGGGTACCCCACACAGCCCGGAGCCACCGTGTGCCCAGCACAGGGACTCTGGTCACGGAAGGGCCTCCAGTTCCTCGGGCCTGGAGCCCAGATGCCAGGGAGGGCCACGCGTGGCTGCAGCCACCATCCAGGACTGAGCGGCCTGGCCCCGGGGGGACCGAGGACCTCCCGTTCTTGAGTTCTGCCCTCCAGCCCCAGGAGGTGGATGGCGGGGCTCCATTTTACAGACGAGGAGCCTGATGGGGCCTCAGCCACCACCCTCCATGGGCCACTTCATCTGAGTCCTGGTCCTGGGGCTGCCCCCCCGTCCAGGGCTCTGCAGGGACCCCGAGAAGGGACATGCCCGTGGCAGCTCTGACCCTGCAGAGTGAGGTGTTCACCTGTGAGGCCCACGCGTCTCCGCTTCCTCGAAACCTCGGTGGTGGGTTGGATGGGTTGGACCCAGGGCCAGCCGCCCCCTCCCCTTGCCCCAGGATTTGGTGCTCCTCCCAGAAGCTGTGATGGGAAATCAGATCTGGCTCCTCGAGGGGACCCTGGGCGGGTCACCTCCTGGGGTGGGTGTTTAGAACACTGCTGCCTTCCTAGAGCTGGGACCGGGAGCTCCCAGGGCCTCGGCACCCTGAGGCCCTCTGCAGGGAGTGCTGCCTTCCTGGCGGGCTGGGGCTTCCGTTTCTATGGGTCCACCTCAGGCCAGAGGCTCCAGGACATTCCTGGGCCAGCTCATAACGGCTCATAACGGAACTGCCCAGTGTGGTCCCTGTGGAAAGCTCCCTTTGTGCCCCGACGGATGTGTTTCCAGTGGTTGCCCTTGGAAACCAGGAGTCACTTCCTCCCCGTCTTCCCCTCCTGGCCATGAGAAGCAGGGGCAGGAAGAGGACAGGCGTGGCTGCTGCTTTAGGCGCACTCCCATCAAACCCTCGCAGCTGCCTTGTGGGAAACTGAGGCTCGGAGGGGCTCTGAGACTTCCTGAGTCGCACTGCCATTAGGTGGGCAGCCTCTCTCCCACCCTGAGCCTCCTGAGCTGTGAATGCCGGCATGGATTGGCCCTCGGCGGTCACAGAGGGGGCATTCGAATGGCCTTAGTGGTCACAGAGGGGTCAGGCGAATGGCAGATAGATAGGTGCCCCGGACCTACAATATAGTTCAGCCCACTTTAAGGGAGAACCTGGGGTGAATGTGTCTTTTTCAGAAGTGCAGGCCCTTGGAGGTTCTTGAACAGCAACGGGGGATAAAACCCACTGAGGACTTCCTATGGACCAGACAGGGTGCCTCCCCGGTATCAACTCACATGTTCTCCTGACGACTTAGAAGGTGGCTGCTGTCACCATGATGCCACTCCCCAGGGGAAGAGACGCAGGCACATTGAGGTCTAGCCTGCCCAGGGTCACCCAGGAGGAGGGGGCAAAGCTGGGGTTTGCACACTGACACTCTGACCCCAGGCGTGCTGAGGGGACAACATTTCACCAACCAATGGATGCTCCTGGCTCCTTTCCTTCAGAGCCGCCGGCGAAGTGCTTGCCTCTGCGCTGGCTTGTACATCTTGTGTGCGAACCGTGTGGAACTGAGTTGGATGATGGGCCTTTGGGACCTCACGTGCTCTTGCCAGAGCTTGGATGGCAGCCCTACATCTTGTCTTCCTTCGTTATAATAAAACTCAGCGCGGGCAATTGGAAATTTCCGGCGTTTTAGGGCCTCTTCCTCTCACCCCACCCCCGTGTTCCTCCGTTCTCCAAAGCACCTGGCTGGGGAGAGCAAGGTCTGTTTCGTGTCTCTGAACCCCAGGAGGGGGAACTACACAGACGGAACTCTAGAAAACTCCAGAAAACTCCATGCACCGGGCCTTTCCTCTCGGCCCCTCAGCACATGGGGGGAAACAGGAGAACCTACAGGTGCTGTGGGCTCATTCCCACGTGAAATGCCACACGCAGTTCCTGTCTGTCCAGGCCCCCAGAGACACACGGCGCTTGGTGGTGGAAGTGACCTTGTTCTGGCATAGGTCTTGGGAGCCGTCAGAGTAATTGCACGTGTGGTCGGTTGGCTCCTAAGTCAAGGTCATGGTTTCAAGGATGCACCCTTGTGAATCGGTCACTGTGGCTCGCTGAGGGGCCAGCCCACAGCCTGATTAGAACAGCCGTTGGCTGAGTGTTTTTATTGGTGAATGGCAGCTTCATGGAGATACAGTCCACCTATCACAGAGCCATAGCTTTAAGGTATTCCATGGAGGGGTTTTCACAAGGTTCTGTGTTCACGAAGTTGTGCAACCGTCACTACAATCCATTTCAGAATGTTCCGCCCCCAAAAAAACCCTCTACCCATTAGCAATTATTCCCAATCCCACCTCCTGGCAACCACTGAGCCACTTTCTGTCTCTTTAGATTTATCAGTTCTGGGCATTTCATATAAATGGAATCGTTCAACATATGGCCTTTCATGACTGGCTGCTACTTAGCATGATGTTTGCAAGGTTTATCCGTGTTATAGCATGTATCAGTACTTTGTTCCTTTGTATGGCTGAATAATATATCTACCCATCGGTTCATGGAAATTTGGGTTCTTTCCACTTTCTGGCTAGAAGTGGTCTGTAAAAACAGCTAATAGAGCTCAGTGGAGAAAGAGGCTCAATATATATATATATATTTTTTTTTCATCTAAATGAAAACCATTTTCCTCTGAGTTCCTTGTGGTTAGCAACAGTCTCTGAAAACTAGGATTCAAAGGGATCTTGGATGTTTTTAGACCAGACATTTTATATTCCAAAGTGGGAAACTGAGGCCCAAAGAGAGGCGGGGGCTTGCCCAAGGGGCAGTCTCAACAACTAGACAGAACCAGGTATCTGGGATCCACTCCGCGGTGGCCCCGCAGCCAGGCCAGAGCAGTGCAGGCTGGGAGGTGGGAGGTAAAGGGCCCAGGACTCCCATGGAGTGGATGGGAGCTGGGTCCTGAAGCCTCCTTACCTGCCAATAACAGGAGCCCACACAGGCCGCCTTGAGCTAAAGAGGAACCTTTTCAAAAATACGGTTATAGCCCTTTCCGGTTTGGCTCAGCGGATAGAGCGTCGGCCTGCGGACTGAAGGGTCCCAGGTTCAATCCCGGTCAAGGGCATGTACCTTGGTTGCGGGCACATCCCCAGTAGGGGGTGTGCAAGAGGCAGCTGATCGATGTTTTTCTCTCATTGATGTTTCTAACTCTCTATTCCTCTCTCTTCCTCTCTGTAAAGAAAACGCAATAAAAAATGTAAAAAAACAACAACGAAAATACGGTTATAGGGGAGTATTAGAGTCCCAAGAGCAGAGAAGCAGTTGGACTTGCTGAGGGCTGATTTGAGGCCTCAGTGGGGGTCGAGCCTCTTCCTGGCTCTTCATTTCTCCATCCGTGCCTGTCTCATCTGTTCCTTGGCTACAGACTGGCTGCAAATTCATGGTTGGTCCAGATGGCAGACAGGCCTCCACTGGCCCCAGACTGATGCATGACGGCTCCCGCCTCCTAGCAGCTCCCTAGTACCGTATTACATGTGAGGTCCAGAGCCCCGAGAGAGAAAATGCCATCAACCCAGACGTCAGGTGTCCACCCCGGGCACTCAGCTGTGCTGGCCATTTGGCTCTGGTGGCCGTTGGGAGTGTGGTTCTGAGGGAAGGGACACTGAGCGCGCGTGCGCGCACGCGCACATACACACACATACACACACACGCACACAAACGCCTCTAGCGTTATTGGA
Organism: Pipistrellus kuhlii; assembly: GCF_014108245.1. Classification (NCBI taxonomy): domain Eukaryota; kingdom Metazoa; phylum Chordata; class Mammalia; order Chiroptera; family Vespertilionidae; genus Pipistrellus; species Pipistrellus kuhlii. The sequence goes on from NW_023425542.1 coordinate 787,319, forward strand.
AGGTGAAGGATGCAGCCCATCTCAGATGCAGGAAAGTTCAAGTACAGGGGCATGGGTGCCTTACACAGTCGTGGGAAGGGCACTGTAATGTCTGCACTGGAGTGGCACTGCCGCCTTGCTAGAACAAGGGGGCAGAGAGCCAGAATGCATCAGAACTGTTGAGTTCAAGAGCTCAGCACCAGAGCTGTGAGCTGGCACAAGGAGGTGTCTGCCACAGCTGTGTCTTGACTCCCATAGCAACATGAGCTGGGCACTGGGATGCGGGTCAGGCCTTCGGGATGGTCTAGTGCTTGGGCATGGATGCCCCGATTTAACCGGAATGCATCTGAATGCACCCCTACCTCAATTCTCCTCTTCAAATCGAGGAATCTATTATGAATCCTGGACTTCAGCTGCAAGGCATTCTGGGAAATGGCTCTGCAGACACCAGTGAAGGAGGTTGGAATGAGGCTGCTGAAGGCCAGTTTAGTATGTCCACCTCCATGTTGCCGTGCAGCCTGGAGAACAGCAATAGCATTCTGCTCTAAGTCTTAACAGATGATTTACCTTAGAGCAAACCTGGTCAGGGACCCATGTGGCTTCAGTCCCGTAATGAGGCAGAGGAGGAGGGTCAGCCACAGTTTGTAGCTTGGCAAACACATCCTTCGATCAAGCGTTGCACTCAGCACCTTAGGTTCAGTACTTGGAGTCTGACAGAGCCCTGCTGAATGGCTGGCGTGGTCCCCACTTCAGGAATGAGGAAACGGGGGCTCAGGAAGCCACACACAGGTGAGCAGATGCCACGGGCAAGGCTGGTACCCAGGCTACCTGACACCAAAGTGCTGTCCTCTGCCTGGTCACAATGCTGACGTGGGCAAGAGGGCCCTCTGCTGAGTTGGAACGTCTGCTCTGGGATTCAGGGGCGGGGGGGGGGGGGGGGGGGGGGGGAGAAGGGGCAGGAAGGAAGGGGGCGGGAGGAGGCCAGCAGCTGGGCCTGTGTGTGTGGTTTGCAAACCCAGGGACCCGACAGCTCCACCTTGCCATCTCCAGTTTGCTGAGTGTTTAAGGCAGAGAGCCTGCCAGTGGGGAGGAGGAGCAGCAAGTGTTGCCTCTGGTGCAGCCACTTGGGAAACAGGCTGGCAGTTCCTCAGAGTTAAACACAGTCCCTGCGTGACACGCAGTCCCACCCCTGGCTCTCTATCCAAGAGAAATGAAATGCACACACACACACAAACTTCTACATGAACGTTCATAGCAGCCAGAAAGCAGAAACAACCCAGATACCCAGCAAGTGATAAATGGGTAAACGCAACAGGGCACCTCCATAAAGTGGATGATTATTCATCCATAAAAGGGAATGCAGGACTGATATATGCTGCAGCGTGGGTGCACTTTGCAGACATATGGTATCTGAAAGAAGCCAGACACAATGGAATGTCCAAAGTAGTCAAGTCTACAGACACAGGTAGTTTAGTGGTTGCCAGAGTCTGAGTGAGGAGAGGGAATGGGGGGTGAAAGCTTAATGGGTATGGGGTTTTTCTGGAGGGTGATGAGAGTCTTCAGAATTACAGTGTGGTGATAATTACACAGCTTTCTAATTTGCTAAAAGCCATGTACGTTTAAGTAGGTAAATTTGACGATACGTTAATCATAGTTGTTTTTAAATGGAGTTCATCTAAACTGGTGATTCTTAAAAATGTGGTTCCAAGAGAATAGCATTACCAGGACCTGGGATCCTATTAGAAATACAAATTATTGGGCCTCTCCCCCGCCCCCCCCCCCCCCCCCTCACCTGCCAGATCATTAGCTCTGGGGCTGTAACAAGCTCTGCAGGGAGTTTTGATTTATATTCAGATTTGAGAACCACTGGTCTGGAGCTATGCTTTCTAGATCACGAAGACACTCCTAGGTCCAGGGTCCGTGAGTATCTACTTGACAGCGTCCAGGGACACCCACTTCCCCACGCGCCTCAAGTTAACCGCTCCCTTCGTTGGACTGTCTAGTTAGTTGACTGTCCAAGCTAATTTGTTTGAAGTTTTTCACAAGCAGCTGCATCTGTTCATAATTTATCCTTCACCATGATTAGTCATCTGTTTTGTTACAGTTCATTTTAAAGATCTTTTTACATAATTAAATTGTCATTTTCTACTTCAAAAGAGAACTCTGAAAGCTTAGGGAAAGAACAATAGCAGCGCTTTTTCCTCTTGCTGATGTTTGCATGTTTATCAGAGCCATGATAGGAGCATTTCTCAGATGTCTCTGACCAGAAGGGGCTCCTGGTGGTGTTGGGACGATGACCCTGGGTATGGACATTGTTCCATTACCCCAGTAGCCCCGGACCCTGTTAGCAATGAAACCATGAATTAGTTCAGACTCGCTTAATGTTAGAGAAACCCAATTCAGGCAGGTTTAAGCCAGAGAGCTCCTAACTTTGTTCTTTTTTCAAGATGGGTTTGGCTATTCTGGTTCCCTTGCATTTTCATAATAATATTAGAATCAGCTTATCAATTTCTGCAAAAAGAGCTGGAATTTTAATAGGGTTAATATATATATATATATATATATATATCTGTAGATCAGTTTGGGGACTATTTCCATCTTAACATTAAGTCTTTTGATCCCCGTACAGTACGTCTTTCCATGTATTTAGATTGTCTCAAATTTTCTTCAATGACATTTGATAATTTTCAGCATGTAAATCATGTACTTCTCTTGTTGCACTGATTCATAAACATTTTTTTTCTTTTTGATGCTTTGGTAAATTATCTCCTTAATTTCATTTTTGGATTGGTCATTTCTACTGTATAGAAGTACACCTGGATTTTGTATATTGATCTTGTATCTTGCAACTTGGCTGACCTTCTTTGTAGTTCTAATTATTTTTTGTGTATGTATTACTTGGAATTTTCTTTATATAAGGCCATGCCATCTACAAATAGGGATACTTTTCCTTCTTTCTCTCTAATCTGAGTTACTTTTACGTGTGTTTTTTTCTTGCCTAGTTTCCCCAGCTAAACCTTCCACACAATGCTGAGCTAGTCTAAAGGGTGAGAGCAGATATCCTCACCTAGTCTTTCACCATTAAGTATGATGTTAACTGTGGGTTCATTGTAGATGCCCCTTACCGAATTGAGGAAATTATTTTCTATTTCTAGATCATTGAGTGTTTTATGATGAAAAGGCGTTAGTTTTTGTCAAATGCCTTTTTTGCCTTGATGGACATGATTGTAGTTTTGCCCATTATTGTATTACCCTGGTATTTTGGATGGGTTAAGTTTCATATGTTGAACCAAGCTTGTATTCCTGTGATAAGACCACTCAGTCCAGATGTATAATCATTTTTATATGTTATTGGATTCCATTTCCCAGAATTTTGTGAAGGGTTTTTGCATCTGTCTTCATAAGGGATATTGGTCTGCCGTTTTCTGTCCTCTTGGTGTCTGGCTTTGATATCAGGGTAACAGTGGCTTCATAGAGAGCGCTTGGAAATGTTCCCTCTCCTTCTATCTTTTGGAAGAATATTTGAAGGATTCATGCTGATTCTCCTTTAAACATTTGGTAGAAATCACCAGGAAGCCATCTGGCCCTGGCTTTACTTTAAAGGAAGTTTTTTATTTATTTATTTATTTTATTACTATGTCAATCTCTTATTATAAATCTATCCAGCTTTTCTATCTTCTTTAGTCAGTTTGGATAAGTTCCTGTCTTTGTAGAATTTTGTTTGTTGTACCTACATAATCTAATTCCTTGGGCACAATTGTTCATCATATTCCTTAATAATTCTTTTTATTTCTCTAAGGTTCAAAGTGATGACCCCCTCTCATTACTGATTTTAGTAATTTGAATCTTTTCTCTTTTTTTGCTTGGTCATTTTGGCTAAAGGTTTGTCAATTGTGTTGATCTTTTTATTTTTTATTTATTTATTTATTTTAAATATATTTTATTGATTTTGTACAGAGAAGAAGGGAGAGAGATAGAGAGTTAGAAACATCGATGAGAGAGAGTCATCGATCAGCTACCTCTTGCACACCCCCTACTGGGGATATGCCCGCAACCAAGGTACACGCCCCTGACCAGAATCGAACCCGGGACCCTTTAGTCCCCAAGCCTACGCTCTATTCATTGAGCCAAACCGGTCTCAGCAATTGTATTGATCTTTTTAAACAACCAACCTTTAGTTTCATTGATTCTTTCATTTTTTAATTTTCTTTTTCACTTATTTCCACTTTAATCTTAATTATTTCCTTCTTTCTGTTTTCTTTGGATTCAATTTGCTCTCCCATTTTTGTTTCTTAAGGAAGAAATTAGGTCACTGATTTAAGATCCTTAATATAGTCATTTCCAGCTATAAAGTTCTAAGTACTACTTTAACTGCATCCCAGAGGTTTTGGTATGTGGTGTTGTTATTTTCATTCATCTCAAAGTATTTTCTAATTTCCCTTGTGATTTCTTCTTTGATCCATTGGTTATTAAGAAGTGTGTTATTGCCAAAGCCGGTTTGGCTCAGTGGTAGAGCGTCGGTCTGCGGACTGAAGGGTCCCAGGTTCGATTCCGGTCAAGGGCATGTACTTTGGTTGCGGGCACATCCCCGGTAGGGGGTGTGCAAGAGGCAGCTGGCCGATGTTTCTCTCTCATCGACGTTTCTAGCTCTCTATGTCTCTCCCTTCCTCTCTGTTAAAAATCAATAAAATATATTTAAAAAAAAGAAGTGTGCTATTTAATTTCCGCATATTGGTGAATCTTCCAATTTCTCTTCTGCTATTGATTTCTAATTTCTTTCCATGGTGGAATGATTATAGAACATACTAGGCATGATTTAAATCCTTTTAAACTCCTTGATGCTTGTTTTATGATGTAACATCATTTAATCTGGAAAGTGTTCCATGTGAATTTGAGATGAATTTGTATTCTTTTTTTCTTTTTTTTAATATATTTTATTGATTTTTTACAGAGAGGAAGGGAGAGGAGAGAGCTAGAGAGCTAGAAACATCGATGGAAGAGAGACATCGACCAGCTGCCTCTTGCACACCCCACACCAGGGATGAGCCCACAACCAATGTATTGTATATGCCCTTGACCGAAATCGAACCTGGGACCTTCCAGTCCGCAGACCAACACTCTATCCACTGAGCCAAACCGGTTATGGCAGAATGTGTATTCTTGAAAGTAGATATTAAGGTTTTCCATCAGATTTGGGGAGTTTTTTAATGAGTCTTCAAGTATTCTTCCTTCCCCTTATTCTCTCTCCTCTCTGCCTGGCACCCTCATTGAGCCCATGTTGACATGTTTGATGGTGTGCCATAGGTCTCTGAGACACTGTTCATTTCTTTTTATTCTTTTTCTTTCTGTTCCTGAGACAAGATAATTGACCTACTTCAAGGCTGATGATATTTTTCTTCTTCCTACTCAAATCTACTGTTGGGCCTCTCTAGTAAATTTTTCATTTTAGTTATTGTACTTTTCAATTCCAGAATTCTTTTGACTCTTTCATACTTTTTACTTTTTTATTCAATATTCTATGATGACAAATTATTCTCATACTTTCCTTTCATTTTTTTAGGCATTTAAAAAAAACTTCTTTGTGCATATTTTAAAATATCTGATTTAAAGTCTTTGTCTAGTAAATCCAGTGTCTTGAAATTCTCAGAGATAGTTCTTAATGACTGCTTTTTTCCCACTGTGCATGGGCTGTCCTTTCTTGTTTCTTTGCATGTCTCCTAAATTGTTGTTTTTTATTGTTGTTGGACATTTAGAATAATATAATTTGACAACTCTAGAAAATATACTCTTCTCCCTTCAAGTCTGCTTATTGTTATAATTTATTGTTGTCTTTTGTTTGGCGATTTTTCTCAAATAATTCCATAAAGCTTGTTTTTTTTATTGTTGCATGTGGTCACTGAAATACTTGCTAGGTTAGCCCAGGGTTATCTAATGATTGTGCAGGGATTTCCTGAGGTGTCTGGATCCACTGATTCTCCGAGTCATCTCTGATGGGTTCTGTGTATTTGGGGGTAATACTCAAGCAGGCCGTTTACAACACCACTACAGCCTTTACTTCTTCCTCACTCAGAGCCTCAACGTTAGGTCAGGGTGAAAGCTTAGAGCATTCTCAAGCTTTTCCTGAGCATTCAAATAATCCTTGACACAGCCCTACACATGCTTGTGGTTTTTAGATTCCCAGAAATATGTAGGAGCTTTGCGAAGCCCTCCATAGATACCATATTCCCTAGCTTTTCTTTGTATGTTTTTGGTTCACGCTTGTCTGTCCTGTTACCCACCACCTTCAGCAGTATGATGCTCAACCATGGCCTCTGATTGTTTTCAACAAAGGCCCCAAGGAAGAGGATATTCACATTGGCGGAACTCTGGTTCAGCTAAAAGGACACCCTGGAAGCGGGACCTTCCAAGATTGCGCCAGACAGGTCAAATAATGCCCCTTCTCTGGGAATGGATTTGGAAGGATGCCCCCAAATACATCCTTCTCCTGTGCCCTCCAGTGGGGTCCTGGCTGCTGTCTTCAAGGCTTCTGCAGAGCTGGTGAGAGGGAATGGAAACAGGGCAAGTTAAAATGCCACAGAGCTCGCTGTTCTTACTGAGACCCAGTCAGTATTAAGGAAACACTCCTTGGATTGCTGCAAGTCTTTGGTTAGTTTCGAAGTGTCTGAAAAGGGTGGATTGTGACCATTTTTGGCCGGTTTTTTCGCTGCGTCTATGGAGTAGAGCATTTTCGAGGTCCCTTCCATATTTCAGGGGCATCACCCAGGAGCTGGTTCTGAGCCTGCCTATGCACACCATGCCCAGTGGCTCATGAAGCACACCACGCTTGTACTTGGTGGTTTTTGGAGACGTCTCTCCTTGGATGAAGTGTTTGTGGATTCATTTGGTAGCAGCCAGTAAGGTCATACCTGCCAGCCAGGACGTCCGCATTTTAGTCTTGCACCTGCTGAGGGCTGAGTGTGTGACCTTGGAGCAAAGAAGCTGAAATTTCCAGAGTACCTACCGTGTGCCAGGCTGGCTCTCTCTTTGCTGAGTGTTTTGTGTATGTGGGAGTGTGTTACATACATCGTATCATGTCTTTCTTGCCGCAACCAAGAAAGAGAGAATGTTCCCATTGAACAGATGGAGACACTATTAAAGAAAAAGAACTTAGACTGGGCCAGGTACACATATTGATAGAAAATATTTCATGCATTGAATATTATGTTGTTATTGTTACTGCAGCTGTTATTATCAGAGGAGAGTTGATGAGATTCCTTCAGGCCATTTGAATGCCAACCCAGGTCTGTCTGATTCCAAAGCCCATCCAAATTCCACATCCCAATCCCGTTCTCACTCGGGGTCTCATTTTCCTTATGCTGAAGGATTTGGACCGACTGAAGTTATTCAAACAACACATACTTAATGGGTTGTGTTGCTAAGAGCACGTTTGCGGTGACCTTATGGAGGTATGTGATGCTATGAGATCAGCTGCTCAGAGTCACATTGGCAGCATTCTCTTGTTTGACTTGAAATAAATAGACAGACAGATAGACTGACAGGTGTGTAACCCTTTGTATACTTCTATCTCCTCCCCTCTTGCTCCATCCCATCCCCGGCAGAGGCAAGCGGGGACAAAGCCAAGTGGGTGTTCACCTGGCCGCTCATCTTCCTCCTGTGCGTCACCATCCCCAACTGCAGCAAGCCACGCTGGGAGAAGTTCTTCATGGTCACCTTCCTCACCGCCACGCTGTGGATCGCCGTCTTCTCCTACCTAATGGTGTGGCTGGTGAGTGGCAGGGGCTGGGTGGACCAGACAGACAGCCTCTGCCCAGTACCTGCTAGAGGCGGGAGAGTGAACTCAGGCACTGCTGTGCCACCTTGAGCTAGTTGCCCGCCCCTCCCTGACCTTGGCTTATTTTTCAGTGAGAAGGGGTATTGGCAGAGGTGCATGTTGCTGAGCTCTGCACCAGGGATGCCCAGACAGATACAGTGTGGCACTTGCATGCATTGCAGGCATGGCAGGATGGAGATGAGCCTTTTCCCCTGGCAGGATGGGCAGATAATATGGCGGGGATGGCATGGACTGGAAGTCAAGGACTGGGCCTGATCCCTTGAAGATGTCGCTGTGAAGAGCTCTAGAGAGCTCATCACTCAGCCCCCGTCCTTTCCAGGGTCCCTGGGGAATGTGAGGGAGACTGGAGTTAGTGCGAGATGAATGCAAGCAGCCCTTCTATGCTCCTTGCCAAGGGATGTTCCTCTCCCCCTTCTGTGTTCAGGCACATGTACAGACTGTATATAAACTCTCTTAGTCCTCATAACAACCATTTTTATGATGTGCATTTTACAGATGAAGAAGCTGAGGCAGAGAGATTGAGTAATTTGCCCAGTTGGTTACACAGTTAGCATCTAATAACACAATTAGTTACATCATTAGTGAGTTCTAGGTTGGGATTAGAGTCCTGGTCTATTGTTCTCCTGAGTCCATGATCTCAGCCCACCGTCCTGAACTGCCTCTCAGTTTATTGCTGGAATTTTCAGTGGCGTTTGAGCTGGAGTTTTTCAGGTGGAGAGGCCCGGACATAGGTCCTGGTCAGCTCCTCCGGCCACGCATCACAGCTCTCAGTACAAACCTTCATTGGCTGGGCTACCAAGGACTCCCTTATAGGGTCCTTTCTTTCTTTTCCCTCTTCCATCTTTTCTCCCTCCTTCTTTTCCCTATTCCCCGCCCCCCCACCTCCTTCCATGTGGGGAGGCCAGGAGCACACAGAGCAGACGCGGTGCAGGATGGCTGCATTTCTGTTGTGGAGCTCACTGGCAGGGTTCCCCCTCCTCACACCAGGTGCCGCTGCCGAAAGGGCGAGCGAGCCTTGGTTTCAGAGGCAGAAGGGCCACCGCTCCCTCAGCCAGAGGGGAGCAGCGTGATGGGGAAAGGTGGGCTGAGGGGGTCACATGGCAGTGGATTTGAACCCTCATTTTGCCACTTAGGTTCCATGAGACTTAGGGAGGTGCCCAACGTCTCTGAACCATGGCCCCCCTCTCCAAAACAGGAAAATCCTCCCTGTCTGACAAGGTGATGGGAAGGAGAGGTCTCTGCGCAGGCGCCATACTCTGAGCAGGCAGCAGAGAAAACTGCTCATAACTGTGCACATCAGCTGCCTGCACATGAGATACAGCCAGCACTGCCGCTCCATGCTTGGTCAGATGCAGGCGAAATGGATGCTGGTGTGTGTGTACGTGTGTGCACATGTGCGCATGTGTGCCAGTGTGTGTGCACCTGTGTGCATGTATGCTAATGTGTATATGTGTTTGTGCTCATGTGTGCGCCTGTGTGTGTGTTTTCGGATGGGAGAAGAGCTGGATCTAGCTATTACCCAAATTTCCCAGAAAGGATGTCAGTCTGAGATAACAAAAACTATGCCTTAAATCAGTGGTCGGCAAACCATGGCTTGTGGGCCACATGCAGCCCTTTGGCCCCTTGCGTGTGGCTCTTCCACAAAATACCACAGCCTGGGTGAGTCTATTTTGAAGAAGTGGCATTAGAAGTTTAAGTTTAAAAAATGTGGCTCTCTAAAGAAATTTCAATAGTTGTACTGTTGGTATTTGGCTCTGTTGACTAATGAGTTTGCCAAGCACTGCCTTAGAGGAATGTAATTTGCAAACTTAAAGTTTTCCAAGTAGGGTTAAAGGCCAGCCCATCTTTACATTTGGTTTTTTTTTAAATCCAGTGGTATCTCTTACTAAAATGCATTCCCAAAACAACATAGCAGTAAAAATAAATAAATAAATAAAAATAGCATTTTATGATATTTGAGTGGGGAAGAGAATTAGGGAAGATGAAATTAACGAATGTGTGAAATTGTTTTCTTCTCTAGTTACTGAAAATACAGTATTATTAAATCAGTCCTGCTAATTAGCAGTGAGTTTGGACACTTAGTAACTCTACCACCCCCACTTTTTTAAATTAAATCTTTATTGTTGAAAGTATATATGTCCCCCTTTCTCCCCCATTGACCCCTTCTAGTCTGCCCGACCCCCACTTCTAAAAGCAGAGTCTTAGCAAACGGCCTGGCAGACGTCCGAGGACCCCCCTTGCTCAGGCCTCTCCCCTGTGGCTGTGGACTGCAGCTGGCCTTCGTTTAAGGGAATTTCCACTACAGACAATAGTGGAGTACCACAGGATAGCCTCGTTTCTTTTTTTATCCTCACTTGAGGATATATTATTATTATTATTATTATTAGAGCGAGAAACACCAATGTGAGAAACCTGATCAGTTGTCTGAGATCAAACCCGCAACCTGTGTATGTGCCCTGACTGAGAATCAACCCCATGACCTGTTGGTGTACAGATGATGCTACAACCAACCGAGCCACCAGGCCAGCCCCCATGTTAGCCTAATTTCTACCCAAGCAAGACGTGCAGCCCTTTGGGGGGGACAAATTATTGAATGTATGTCCCAAGAAACCAGAAACACCCTTCAGAAAAGATACAAGACCCCTGTGTTCATAGCAGCACAATTTACAATAGCTAAGATTTGGAAACAGCCCAAGTGCCCATCAGCAGATGAGTGGATTGAAAAACTGTGGTACATCTACACAATGGAATACTATGCCGCAACACTATAAAAAAGAAGAAACTTTTACAATTTGCAGCAGCATGGATGGAACTGGAGAGCATTATGCTAAGCTAAATTAGCCAGTCGGAGAAAGATAAATATCACGTGATCTCACTCCATGTGGGATATAATGATCAATATAACTTGATAAGCAAGAATAGATTCAGCGACCAATAGCAGGGGAGAGGGGTCAGTTAGAGAGCAACCAAAGGATTTGCATGCATGCATATTAGCATAACCAATGGACACAGACACTGGGGCAGTGGGAGCTTGCCTGGGGTGGGAATGGCTGGGGGTAGTCAATTCGGGGAAAAGACAATAAAACTATGTAAAACTTTAGACAATAAAAAAAAAATTATTGAACGTGTCAAAACGGAGGGACATCTAAATGGATCATCCTGGCTGGCACCCTGGCACAGCTGGGGAGACAGAGGACAAGAGAAGACTGAGCCTCTGGAAGGATAGGGAGGTCCCAGGGCAAAGCGAAAGTTGGTAACATCTTTGCTCCTGAACACCTGGACAGAGTGCACACACACACACACACACACACACACACACTTACACACACACACACACACACACACACACCCTTCCTTTGTCCTTCCATCCTTCAAGTTCTCAGCGAGGTAGTAAGATGATTGGAGAAAGAAATGGAGGCATCCTCAGGAACGCGAGATAACCCAGGTCCTGGGTGTGTAATGTCAGGTACGACCTTAAAACCCGTCAGCCACAGCCTGCTGTGCTTGTGAAGGCCTTCGTGGCCACACGGGTGAAGCGCCGGTGCGTCAGGCCTCCTCAGAGTCTCTTCTTGCTCAGCCCAAGCAGGCCGGTTCGTGTGTGCTCTGCCCTGCGCTCTGAGAGACAAGGACATCCCGCCCTCCTGGTGACACTTCCCAAGATGCATATTACTCCTATAATGGGGGGTGGGGTAGAGAAGAACACTCATAAGATGTTATTTATTTATTTTTAATATATTTTATTGCCGAAACCGGTTTGGCTCAGTGGTAGAGCGTCGGTCTGCGGACTGAAAGGTCCCAGGTTCGATTCCGGTCAAGGGCATGTACCTTGGCTGCAGGCACATCCCCAGTGGGGCGTGTGCAAGAGGCAGCTGGTCGATGCTTCTCTCTCATCGACGTTTCTAACTCTCTATCTCTCTCCTTCCTCTCTGTAAAAAAATCAATAAAATATATTAAAAATATATATATATATATATATATTTTATTGAGTTTTTACAGAGAGGAAGAGAGAGGGATATAGAGAGTTAGAAACATCGATCAGCTACCTCTTGCACACCCCCTACTGGGGATGTGCCTGCATCCAAGGTACATGCCCTTGACCGGAATCGAACCTAGGACCCTTGAGTCCACAGGCGGACGCTCTATCCACTGAGCCAAACTGGTCAGGGCAACGTAAGATGTTTTTAAAACAAAACCCTGTTCCAGGCTCTTTCATTGGTCACAGCAGGACTGTGTCCAAGTGAAAAGCCCTCAGGACAAGCAGCGCCCCCCCTCCTGCAGGTGACTATTATCGGGTACACGTTTGGGATCCCCGACGTCATCATGGGCATCACTTTCCTGGCGGCGGGCACCAGCGTTCCAGACTGCATGGCCAGCTTGATCGTGGCGAGACAAGGTACCTGTCGCATCTCAGCTCCCGCACCATCAGCCCCACGCTGCAGCCCCTCATCCCGCCCCAGTGACAGCTCCCAGCTCTTAGGGCGTGCAGTTCCCTCAGCCCTGGAGGAAACTGTGACGGCTGGAAAGCACGTGTCGGGCTCCACCCATGGGGAGAATGCTCCCGGGATGAACTCCCGGCCTCGAGAAGCATTTGCATGCCTGCAGTTGTATAAAAATGAACTTGTTCTGAAATCCCCAGTGTGAGATTACACAGGGCTGAAGCCCAGACTTCGTTGTGTATTTTGTTGTTGTTGTTTTTTAATATTTTTAAATTGATTTCAGCAAGAGGAAGGGAGAAGGAGAGATAGAAGCATCAATGATGAGGGAGAATCATTGATCCGCTGCCTCCTGCACGCCCCCCACTGGGGATCAAGCCCACAACCAGGGTCTGAGCCGTGACGGAATCAAACCGTGACCTCCTGGTTCATATTTGATGCTCAACCACTGAGCCATACCAGCCGGGCTGAAGCCCAGACTGCTTCTAGCTAATGAGGTAGTAACGAGGAATGTTCTGGTCCCGGGAAGGCGGGGGCGGGGGTGTCCTGTACCTCCAGCTGTTTCCCTCTGCTTCTTCTATGTCCTGGAACTTGTGCAGTGTTTTGGCTGGTTCGGTCGTTTCTCTAGGGCTTTCCCCACGGCATGTGTGGAGCCAGGGGAGCAGGACCTGTGTGCTCTCTGCGGGCGAACCCAAGAGCCAGCGTTTGTGTCTGCTGCCGTCCAGCGCGGACTCCCACAGGCCTCCCTCCGTGGGGGACAGTTGGAAAGCCTGGGGGCCAGGGCTGTGACTATGGGGTGAAATCTCAGAGCAGACGGGGGAGGAGAGAGGCGCCCAACGGGGAAGGTGGCCCTGGAGAGAGGGGACGGGGGTCGTGCATTCCTCACAATCGGAAGCGAGCCCAGCCAGAGATTCGCCTGGGGCAGCCCGGGCAGAGCGGGAAGCCGGTCAGGCAGAGAGGCCTCGTCGTCTCCTCCCTCCCTCATTACACAGTCCACCTGGCCAGCTGGTGCCCGCCTCCTCGCTGGGGGCTGTGAGGGAGCACCTGTCCCAGGCCTCTGTCCTTGCCTTATAGATGACCACCTTCAGGTCCCCATGCCGTCCTCCCTGTGCTGTCTGTGTCCACGCTTCCCCTTTTCCTACGGAAACCAGTCCTGTTGGATTGGGGCCCACCCTCATGACCTCACTTTGGTTATCTCTTCAGAGACCCTGTCTCTGAACCAACTCACATTCTGAGGCCCTAGGCCAGTGGGCAGCAAACTCATTAGTCCACAGAGCCAAATGTCAACAGTACAATGATTGAAATTTCTTTTGAGAGACACATTTTTTTAAACTTAAACTTCCTCTAACGCCACTTCTTCAAGATAGACTCCCCAGGCCGTGGTGTTTTGTGGAAGAGCCACACTCAAGGGGCCAAAGAGCTGCGTGTGGCTCACGAGCCACAGTTTGCCGACCACGGCCTTAGGAATTAGGACTCCAGCATATGAGCCTTGGGGTCGCCCTTCAGCCCATCCCAGGCCCCTGCGGACTCCCTGAGGGCTGGGTCTTGGATCTCAGAAGGAGGGCTTAGCAACGTGGGGCCTGGAAGGAATGGTGCTGACAGAGCAGTTTAGGGGAAGAACAAGCGTTCCCCATGACCTGCTCCTCATGGATGACCCGTGGCCACTGCCCCCTGCAGGCCTGGGCGACATGGCGGTCTCCAACACCATCGGGAGCAACGTGTTCGACATCCTCGTGGGCCTGGGCATCCCGTGGGGGCTGCAGACCATGGTGATCAATTACGGATCCACAGTAAGTTCCCGCGGCTCCTCAGCAAGCGAGCCAGACACCGGGCACGAGAAGGAGGGTGCTGTGGGCCTTTCCCAGCCGAGGGCGCGGGGAGCCACACTTCTCCTTGGCACCCAGTGCCCACTTTCCACAAAGGCCTCCAGAGCAGCCTGAGGGGGCCTGCAAGGGAAGCCCCTGAGCCCAGCCTCATCGGTGCTTTTGCCCCGTCTCTCAGCCACTGCCCGGCCTGCCCCCTCCTGGTCCTTCCCTCAGACAAGCAGAGTCCAGACTCGATCCACTGTCAGCTGACGGCCCACAGCCCCCTGCTCACCTGGGACAGGCTTTCGGGCGGGGGAGGGGATGCACTGGGCTTGCAGACGGATGGGCCCTGAGCAGCCCGCAGAGTCAGGCCGTGTTTTTCTCTGCAGGTGAAGATCAACAGCCGGGGCCTGGTCTACTCCGTGGTATTGCTGCTGGGCTCCGTGGCGCTCACCGTGAGTTTTTACATTTAAAAAAAAAAAAAAAAAAAAAAAAAAAAAAGCCTCATGCGTCATGACGTTGGATCTACCCGGTCACTTATGAGTGTTTGAAAGCCCTGCCAGGGAGGTGTGGATTTAGAATGAGGGTGTGCTCCAAACTGTCCCTCCAAACACACACACACACACACACACACACATGCACACATGCACGCATACACATGCTCACGTAGGAGAAGGCAGTCCAAGCTGAAGTGGGCCAACAGGAGCCTTGGAAGTTTCGCTGAAGGAGGCCGAGGTTACCAAGTTCTGAAGCAAAGGGGGGGCCTGGCCGAAGATGTAGTTGATGGAGGCTGGGATGGGGAGGGCCTGTTCCCTGCGGGCAGCTAGCGTGTGTCCCTCAGGGCCGGGCCGGGTCTCGCCTGGCGTGGACAAGTCTGAAGCCTGCAGGCATCACCCCTCTGCTCCAGCCCGCACTTTGGAGGAAGTGACAGGGTTTCCCAGTACAGAGGCCTTTTGTCTGTATTTCTCTGCCCCCCCCTCCCTCTTCCACCCACCCAACCGTCGCCCTCTCTCCCGCCAGGTCCTGGGCATCCATCTCAACAAATGGAGGCTGGATTGGAAGCTGGGCGTCTACGTGCTGGTCCTCTACGCCATCTTCCTGTGCTTCTCCATCATGATCGAGTTCAACGTCTTCACCTTCGTCAACCTGCCCATGTGCCGAGAAGATGACTAAAGCAGGGCCCGCCCGCCGGGAGCTGTGTGGACGCCGGCCTAGGTCCTCCCCGCGCCTCCTCCCCGCGCGTCCCCCGCACGGGCAGCCGCTGCTGTCTTTTCTCACACTGGAAGGAAGAGCCATCGTGGTCTTGGGCCTTGGACCAGGCTGCCGGGCATCCTCCTCCTCCTCGGAGCTAGTTCTGCCCTGCCGAAGGCCAGATGCAGGGGTCGCTATTTGAGCATCTTTGAAGTCACAGGCGTGTGGCGCGTGCCCCGTCTCTGGGACACTTGGGTCAGAAGGACTTCTGGGTGCGGTTTGTCTTTCCGTTCCTGAGAGATGGGGGATCGGTGACAGTGACGTCTCCTGGGGCACCTGCAAAATGGGAGTGTTGTCCTCCAGTGTCTCCTGCGGGCCAGAGGGGGGCGTCGCTTAGGCAACGTTTGCTGCAAAGGGAAGGAGAGCTGACTTCCGCTGGAGCAGGGGCCTCCTCCTGCCAGGCGTGTGAGGCTGTGACGGCAGACACCCTACCCCTTTCTCCAGACCAACTGGGAGAAGGGGAACAGCTTTTCAGGTTTGTTTATCGTTGTTTTTACGGCAGAAGCGAGAAAGCAAGAACACAATATTCTCCTCCTTGTACTGATGCATTTCAGAGAACGGAGCAATGATCTATTGAAAACGAAATGTCCTGCAGGACATCATACTTGAAATGGGGACCAACACGGTAACACTCATGGAGAACGGGCCCTGTGTGTGTGGTGGTGTGTGAACACGCTGACACACGTGGCTTGGAGCTTGGGAAGGAGTGAGAGACAAACCTCGAAACGGGCGCTGATGCAGAGGCGGAGCTCGTGGTTCACAGCCATACGTTCCGGACCTTCCGTGCGAGGTGGTGCGAGGTCCCCTGGGGTTTGTCGTCGCTCTGTTCATGCCCGACTCTCAGAACCATCCCGTTGAAAGACCCAGTGGTTGATCGGCCCAGCAGATCTCATCGCACGTGGAGCGGGAAGGGGTGGGCTGGCGTTCGGTTCACAACCAGAAGAGAGAGATCCCGGAACCGGGACTTGGAATGGTTAGAGCTAAGTTTCTTGAACCTTCACAGCTTGCTCCACGGGAAAGGCCAAGGGCGGGAGGCTGACTCAGAGATAGAGAAATATTCATTTCCGATCGCTTCCGGGCTCTCAAATATATATATATATATATTAAAAAGGTTTATGAACACAAACCATTTGTGGTTTCTGAAAAGAGAGCACAATTCATTTTGTATGTACAGAGGTATTCTTATTTTTGTAATGTTCCTATCGCAGGCGTCTGTCCGATTCGATGCACTTTTAACAGGAAGCTGTTTTGCACAGAAGACTGAGTGGGAATCACCCGTGGTGGTGAGAGGAAGGAAGGTTTTTAGTGATGACTCCCGGTAGTGGTGCGGTGAAATCCAGTGGCCGGTTCCTTCCGGACACACAGCAGTTGGGACCCAAGGTGGGGTTCGGGGCTGAGATCTCTAAGGCCTCTCGGATTTCAGCAGGAGGAAGTGTTCAAGCGTGTGTCCTTTCAGTGAGCATGAGCCTACGCTGGGCCTGGACTCTGCCTCCAGGCTTCCTTCCTGGATTGATAGCAGTGTTAGCAGCTACACCCCATGAAGGCTTCTCTTTGCTGCTCTATCTAGATGGGGGGTCTCCGTGGCCTTCAAGTTGAGGATAAAGGTGATTTTCCTAAGAAATTAGCTAAGTGAGAGGCGGGGAGGCCATAGGTCATCGGTATTAACTTAAGATGCAAGGGGTTCCGAGGGCCCCAGATACTCTGTCCTCCTAGCATCCTAGCAGCTGGCCCGGGGCCTCCATCTTTACAGACCCATTGGGTTTCAAAGCGCATCTGTCTCTTATCTTCATTCTCAACCCCCTTCTCTTCCTCCCCCCGTTACATAAGTAGGGATTTTTCTCCCTTTGAACGGAAAAATTCGTCTTGGAGAAGTGACTCTAGGTCACAGTAAGTAGCAGAGCAGGGACTGAACTCCAGATTGCCACCCATTGTGGCTCCGCCAGTCCAGCGGGGTGGCGATCCTTGGGGAATGGGGGCTCAGGCTGTGCAGGTGTGAGTATGATTTTGCCCTTGTGGTTGGTTTTTATCATTTGAGTTAAAACTCCATCAGATGTTCACTTGATTCCTGGGTGCCCCAGCTCGTACCCCAATATCTCTCCCTATCCAACGTCCCTACATTGTTCCTGATAAAGGGAAATAGTTTCAGCTGCAAGGCGCAGGCCACATGGCATGGCCCCAGGATGCTATCCCTGCCAGTGTCACTAGTCTGAACGTGTGTATCGTGTTCAGAGAACGCTTCCTAGGTACCGGCCTTTTCCTCAGCGGAATCCTCCCGCATTTATGAAGTACACTGCAGTTAGCGTTTGAGACTAAAAATAATGTGTTTAACATGCAGAGCACTCCCGGTTAATTCTCTTTTGACTTGAATGTGCCAGTGTTACCTCCTTAAAGCCTTGATGCATTTATCGTGCTTAGGAAACGATATATACACTGTAGGTGAAAATGTCTCTTTTCAAAAAATTTTTCCATCACACATTTAAACGACTGCTTGATTAATTAGGCCTTCGTTTTAAAATAATGCTTTTTTCCCCATGCAGGAATATCCCTTTTCTCCCCCAAGCTAATTAGCATGGGGTAATTACTCTGCTACCAAAATAAGCAATTAAAAATTTTTTAATTTAGCTCTTGTAGTGGGGGGGCGGGGGAGCAACAGAAAAGGAAAACAAACAATTGCCCTCGGATAGAAAATGTCTGTGGAAGCAGGAGCAGGTGTTCCTTCTGATGGCTGGTTTGGAATTCGCCCTAACCAGCCCGAGTGGAAGGTGTGTGATGTCTTGAGAACTGGCCCTGAAGGCAAGTTCTGGGTCAGCTGCGGAGAGAGACGAATGGGTGAGGGCATTTTGGAGGGTGGGGGGAGGGGGTCAGATTCCTCCCACCCTTCCCATGAGCCACCATCAGCTGGCCTCTGTGTTTTCTGTCCGTCCGTCCGTCCACCCACCCATTCCTGGGCACAGGCCTTGCTGCCCTGGTGAGTTTCCATCAGCTCCTGCTGCCACCTGTCAGGGCGACTTCTCGCTCTGCCTGCCAATCCCCGGCCTTTGCGGACCTGAGCAGCTGATTGGGCACCAGCCCTCCGAGCTAACCCAGGCCCGGTGTGCACACCTCTCTAGAGCGGCCATGGAGACCCCGACCAGAGAACCCTCCTCCTGGGCTGCCAGGCTCCAGGGCGTCTTCCCGGGATGAGGATGTGAAAGCCTTGTTGTATCTGCAGGAGCCCAGCACTCAGGGACACCAGAGTCACCCCAAGGTGGGACCAGGGGGGAGTGGGTCCTTCTTTCCTCTGAGTCTTTCTCTTCCCTGAGCCCTGGGCCCCTCCCTGCCCTGAGGGTGGGGTGCGCACAGGTGAGAGGGACTGGGAGGTATGAAATGGACTAGTGGGTCACCGTGCTGGGCAGTGCGAGGTCGGCTGTCACATTTGGGGACTTTCCCCCGGGAGTCAGGGAGCGCGTAGCCAAGCCCTGCAGCTGGTGCTGGTGCCCCTCAGTGCATGGTGCCCTCCCCCGCCTGACCCTGAGGGCACTGAGGGCTGGGCGTGGTCTCTCCCCTTCCACCAACCTCTGTTCCCTCTGGCATGACCCTCCCCGGCTGGAGAATGTGACAGCTCCAGCACATGCCTGGTGGGGTAACAATCATCAGGGGGTTGTTCGCATGTGCCATGAAGTAAATATTCTCAGTCCCTCCAGTGCAAGCAAGTCACACTCAAAGGCTCACACGGGCCAGATAAGGCTGAAGTGTATGTGGTCCGCAAGAAAACAAAAGCTTCAATTTTCATAGAAATGTAGGTTTATTTCAATAGAGACATGCTGAATACAAAGGGCTGAAATAAATGAGTCATGGTTAACATAAAATAATAGAACATTTTAATAAAAATCAATATTTTTTTCTTGAACATTAACTTACCGGACACTGAATAACTGCACAAATTAATAAGGGTAACGCAAACAAACCTATTTTTCTTCTCCAAAAGCAAAATATTTCCTGTTGTGTACACCAAACAAGTCAGTCCAAGACTAATGATGTGGCCATTGGCTGCTAAAATATTCGCTGTTGGTATTAGCGGAGAGAAATGGTGCACCTGCGTGGAAGGTGAGGAAGGGAAATGAATGCAACACGATTATAGTAACCGGTCATTAGCAAGTGTTGTAGTTCATTATTAATAATTACATATAATAGGATATTGTAAAAATTAAGTTACGAAATTTTTATTAACATGTTTCTTACATACCGTTATATTGACTGGGCCACAAAAACACGTTATGGGCCGCATACGGCCCGCGGGCCTTGAGTTTGACACGCTTGTTCTAGTGCCTCCAACATGGCTTCCATGCCTGCCTGCCTCCCTTTCGGGCAGTTAGCAGATGTGTGCAGGGCATCTGAGATGATCCAAATCTTGGGAGCTTCATTGTCACATCGTGCCCATAGGAACTTCCAGAAGTTTCTGAAAATGCTCTCTGGGGGGTTCTTCGGTGGCAGGAAGTCATCATCCCTCCTCACCCAACTCCCTGCCTCCCCAGTCCCTCTCTCCCTGTCTCCCTCCCTCCCTTTCTCTCCCTGTGGATTCACCCAGAGTGTCTGGGCCCCCCACAACATGTGAGCACCTACTCTCTCTGGCTTTGCACTCTGCCGCCCCTCAAGGTTCCCTCAGTTCCTCAAAGCATGGGGAAGGGCCCCTCAGCCCTCGGTAAATCCTCCTCCTGTCAGTCACGTGGGTCCTTCCATTGGCCCAGCCCACAGGGCAGAGGACACAGTGGGGGACAAATTCTGCCCCTCACTTTGAGCCCTGCCTGTTGCCAACCTGGTGGGTGGGGACCCCTGGGCTGTGCTGCAGAGAAGCCCCCCCAGAGGGCACGGTCCTCAGGGGCACAGATTTCCAAAGGGCATTTAGGTGGTGGTATTTGCTTTTTAATACGAAAGACTAAATTGGGACGCTGGTTGTGCACTGACTTCAGGCTGGTGGCCGAGAGGAGAAGGCCCACCCAGCCTGTCCCCGCTGCCCGACCCTGGGGAGCTGGTGCCGCGTGCAGTCAGGAGGAGGGGTGCTTTTCTCCTCTTCCGCCTCCCAGGTG
The DNA here is from genome assembly GCF_014108245.1 of Pipistrellus kuhlii. Classification (NCBI taxonomy): domain Eukaryota; kingdom Metazoa; phylum Chordata; class Mammalia; order Chiroptera; family Vespertilionidae; genus Pipistrellus; species Pipistrellus kuhlii. The sequence goes on from NW_023425542.1 coordinate 807,684, forward strand.
GACCTAGTTTTTCTGTCCCAACAGCAAAGCCAGAGGAGTGGCCTTAGAGCTTTGAACTTTTATGGGGGTTTAGAGAATTCTAGCTTTCCAATGACAAATGGCTCCGGGTTCCAGGGACTGGCTTGGCATCACCTTTTGTCTATGTATTTCTAGGCTTCTCGTCGCCTCTCAGTGTCTGTCTAGCGGCTGAGGTCCTGGAGCCTTCCCCCTCTTGGCAGCAGGGCCCGAGAAACCCTCTCTTCTGGTCTAGGAGAATGCCCGCTGCCTGGCGTCCTTGCACAGACGGGGGCGATGAGCGTGGAAGACACTTTCTGTACCAGGGGAAGGGAAGTCCAGCCGTGGCTGTGTGGCCTTCGGTAGATCGGTGGGTCTGGTTGGCTGTTGCTTGGGTAAAAGCCTGATCACAAATACAGGCATGATCCACACCTCTTCCCACCGCTGCCAGAATTCAAACAGTTGCTTTTTATGCTGCATGTGGGTTGGGGCTTTTCCACAGTCATGGCCAACGGAACCCTTAATCCCGGAGAAAGTCTGTGCCCTGCCCGCCCCGCCGCCGCTGCAGAACAATTTGTTTGAAGCTGTCAAGAGAGAGTGTGTGCAGCTTCCGCTTCTAGCTGCGTGGTAGGAATACAGGGAGGGTCCCCTTGGGATTCCCAGACATCCAGACGGACACCAAGCCCCTTCAACAGAGGAGCGAGGCCTCTCCTCCCAGGAAAGGTGGCTGGGTGAGCAAGGCAGCTGTTTTTTCAGATCAGGTATTCTAATGTTTTGTTTTTTTCTGGCCACGGGGTTACCACTGCCCTCACCCCCAGAGGTACCCTTCCGAGCTGTAGGACACTTCCTGGAGCTGCCCCCACGTGGCTTGGCTTAAGCATATGTGGGGACAGTGGAGAGAGCTGTGGCCGGCTCCTGGGGAGTCTCCTCGGGAACTGCTCGTCGGGACGGCTGGTGTCTGGTTCAGAGCGCACTCTGCCTGGCAGGCGCCCTCTGCGTGTGTCTCTGGTCCAGCAGCTGCCAGAGGGAGTGGATGCTCTGTGTCCTCACACAAAGAGAGCCTTGATTACCTAGAGAGGAAAGAGGGCTGCCAGCCAGATGGGGCCAGTCCCAGGAGCAGAGGCAGAAGCTGCCAAAGAGAAGGTGGGGGGAGGAGAGGCCCGCACTGCCCGGATGCCCAGGAGGCGGGCTGGGCACCGTTTCTACAGAGCCGGCCGTGTGACCTTCCTGCGGCCCCGCCATGACCTGCCCAATAGCAGGCAGATAGAACCAGAGAGCCCTGTGCCCAGAGAGAAACCCCTAAACAAACAGCCCAAGCTAAGAACTTTGGGGGCCCTTAGACATCACTTGAGTCCCCCACATGACATCTCGGTGTACTGGGCCGAATCCTACCTCCTTTGTTCACTCTCCTCGGACGGAGCAGGATCCGTGAGCCGAAAAGTTGTAAATAGTAAATCTATTTATCCCGCTTTTTACTTTTCAATAACTGTGACCTCCTGCACTGTGAATGCTCTGTGTGTGACCTGAGATTCTTAGCTTAATAAAGGTGTCATTCCATGGGAACGAATTGATATTATTGGTTACTAAACACTGGCACGAGTCTGTTTTCATTGTGAAGAAAAAACCTAGAGTAAACATGAACGAAATCTTGATCAGAAATATAGCAGTCAGTGTTGTAATGCAATCTATCAAAGTCTATACACGTCAATAAAACAAATGAGCACAAGTTGTCTTTCCCTATGCAGAGCTTCCGTTCGCATTTTACTAGGCATACATATGTGTATTTTTTTAAAAGAATATTTACACTGGAATAATAGCCATTGGAAACCATTTATATTTGCACACTGAAAAGAAAAAAAAAAGAAATTCAAAAGGATGAGGGTTGGAGCTTTTGAATGATAATGATTGGTAATGAATAAAACAATGCAGAAATCTCATAATTTAGCCAGTGCAAATGGGTCCAGAATGACCAACCCTTTACTACCTCATCAGGCCCCTTGTGGTCACACAGAAGGGCCCTGGGCCAAGCTGTCACCATCTTGAAATTCTTTTTTTTTTTTTTTATAAATATATTTTTATTGATTTCAGAGAGAGAGAGGGAAATAGAATCATCAATGATGAGAGAGAATTATTGATTGGCTGCCTCTTGCACGCCCCACTCTGGGGATTGAGCCTGCTACCTGGGCAGGTGACCTAACTGGGAATTGAACTGTGACCTCCTGGTTCATAGGTTGATGCTCAACCATTGAGCCCATCTCAAAAGTCTCAATGTTGTTTTGTACGTTTTCATGTTCACACTGAGTCTTGCAATGTGGCTGCTCCTGCTCACCGGAATGAGGCTATGCCATCAGCTCTTGGGCCTGGAGAAGTTGAAATTTCGGGAGAGGTTCTGGTTAATTCCTTTATCCAACAGGTTTCCTGAGCCGCAGCTACCTCGGGTGTCACTCCAGACTTTAACATGCACATGAATCACCGGGCCATTTTGTTAAAAAAGCAGATTGGCTCAGTGTGAGCAGGATGGGGCCCAACATGCTCCATTTCTAGCACATTCCCAGGTGATTTGAATGCTCCTGGCTCACACTGAGCGGTGAGGAGATCAGTCCTACTCAGAGTGTGCCCTGGGCCAGTGGTTGGCAAACTGCGGCTCGTGAGCCACATGCGGCTCTTTGGCCCCTTGAGTGTGGCTTTTTCATAAAATACCACGGCCTTGGCAAGTCTATTTTGAAGAAGTAGTGTTAGAAGAAGTTTAAGTTTAAAAAATTTGGCTCTCAAAAGAAATTCCTATCATTGTACTGTTGATATTTGGCTCTGTTGACTAATGAGTTTGCCGACCACTGCCCTGGGCTCCTGCACAGGCTCACAAACATTAGTCTGCACCACAATGAGCATAGAAACTGAGAGAATAGAAATACTTATGGCAACAGGATGAGTTAATTTTATGCCGGAACCTTTTTATTGCATTTTTTCTGGTGGTTTTTATTATACTTATAAAAAACATCAATCCACAGTGAATTGGAATTTTTTAAATATTTGGGAAACATCTCTCCCACAGGTTCTACTTCAGATGAGTAAGTCAGACACCCCTTTCCTTTAACTCTTTCCTGTTTAAGTCAATCCACAGTGTATGAAGACTTTGTCTTGCTAATTCCAGTCCTGAAGCGTTGTGGGTCCTCAAGCCACGAGGTCTTAGTTCTGAGCATATCAACCCATCAGGCGCCTCCTGGCGTATCATGTCAGCGAATAACATAGTGCGTATTGTCCCCATTTCACAGATGGGAAAAATGAGGCACAGAGAGCACTGGGTGCCTCAGTGATTCACTGTGAGAGCCAGCTTTGGAAACCAGGTCTCCTTCCATTTCCCTGGGGCTGCCCAGACCAGACAAAATAGCTGGTGGGGGACACCCCACGTCAGGGCCAGCTTCATGGGCACGCCACCTATGTAGTCCCAGGCCCAGGCTTAGAGGATCCCACACTTAGAAGGGTCCCGTGCTTCGTTTAACACTCAGCAGAAGCTGTCTTGAAATTTGCATCCTTTTTGAGCAAGGGGTCTCCCATGTTCATTTTGCATGGGGTCCTGCATGTCACGTAGCCAGCCCTGGCCTAGGCCAAGGTCCCTGTGAGGATCAGCCATGCAGGGCCAGCATCTGAGACTTCTGTGGACAAGACTCCCAGGGCAGGAGGGAGATCACATCTTCCTTTCTGAGCCTCAACATCACCTTGCTCAAGGCAGTATTAATTACGGCCCACCGAGTTGGATTCAAACTTCTCAAAACATTTCTCTGGGCTCCCCTGACACAGAAAAGGCACAAGATGGAAGGCACGGAAGCACCCATGGAGCTGGGCATATGGTCTACTCTTATAAAAACAAGTAAAGGGACAAAAGTAAGTCAAGGAAGGGAAACTAACATTTGTCACCAGCCTTATATTCAACAGACACTGTTCACCACCTTCTTGATCACCTCCAGCTGTGAGGGCCGTGTGCCTCCATCCATCTTCCAGAAGAGGAAACGTGGGCCCAGAGAGGCTGAGAAACTCGTCCGAGGTCACACAGAGGACAAGAGTGGGGCTGAGACGGGAACTGTGCTTTGTGCTGCTGAAGCAGCCAGAGCGGTCCTCTCCCGGCACTCAGCCACTCTCACCGGGGCTCGTTCAGGAAGTGAGTCCACTTTTGGGAATGCTCTTACCTGAGGTCCCAGGAGCCTCCTGCTGAGGGCACACCTGTCTTCGGACCCTTCACTGAGATGAGCTCAGAAGCCCAGGCTGGGACTGTGGCTAAGAAGACCAGCATGAGCTCAGACTTCCTCACACGGACCGACCTGGTCCCACCCAGGCTTTCTCACGCAGAAGGCTTGAGGACACCACACTTGATTTTTAGAGGAAGTAAATGTCCCTGAAAGGGAGAAGTGAGAGAAATAAATCACGGCTTCACCCTTAAGTAGTTATGGGCAGTCTTCTCCTCCAAGCACACTCTACAAAAAAAAAAAAAAGAAAAGAAAAAGAAAAAGACAAATGAAGAGGATTAGCAATTACCTCTCAATGGTGGCCACTGGCAACCCAGTCTCTTCATTGCTGCTCTATCTTCCTCAGCATATCGCTTCTGCCTCATAGCCCCAAAAGGCTGCCTACCTTCATCTTGACTGCAGTCTCATGAGATCTTAAGTCAGACCCAACCAGTTAAGCTGCTCCCAAATTTATGGCCCATAGAAACTGTGGCCGGGACCGGTTTGGCTCAATGGATAGAGCGTCGGCTTGGGGACTGAAGGGTCCCGGGTTCGATTCTGGTCGGGGGCATGTACCTTGGTTGCGGGCATATCCCCAGTAAGGGGTGTGCAAGAGGCAGCTGATCGATGACACTCTCTCATCGATGTTTCTAACTCTCTATCTCTCTCCCTTCCTCTCTGTATAAAATCAATAAAATATATTTTAAAAAAAACTGTGTAAGAGAACAAACAAAAAAATTTTATTGTTTTTTAAAGCTATAAAATGCTAGAGTAATTTGTTATGCATCAATGGATAACTAGTAAATTATGTATACAGGTGTTAGCCTGTTAGCTCATTTGTTCAACTGTCCTAAATCCTAAACTTGGACACGCACGATGAATCAGACATGATGAAAGATTGCCATTAGAACATGAGGAGTTCCTGGGGGGTGGAGCAAAATCATGTGGTATGCGTCCTTGCCCTTGGAGCCCTTTCTGACCATCACACACAGTAGGGTCACAGTGCCTGGCACATAGTGGGAACTCTGCTTCCCAGAGAACAGCTTCAGCCTCCTGGCTTGCCTTCTGGTAGATGAGCCAACTTGGAGATGATGAGCTGCTAATGCTCAATTACCTGGCCTCTTCTCAAAAATGTGGATTTGTTTCCCAGAGGTCACAGTTTCAAAGTCTCTTTCCATTCTCTCACTCCAAGTGCTGCCAAGAGAAAGGATGTGATAACCAGGCAAGTGAGTCTTTCCTGGGCCAGCTGCCTTCCCCCTTGCCTGCAGCCAAAGTTAAGGGCTGAGTCCTTCACACCCACCAAGGGTTCCCTTCTCCTTTAGGCCTCCTGGACCATCCTTCATTGGGGTGGAGGGAAGAAAGAAAATGATCTTGAAAATGACTCTCTCATGCCGAATCTTGTTGTCAGAGCATATTGAATTTTACCTACAACATGACCTTGTTTTCTTAAATTATAAGCTGTGCACTACTCTACTATATAATCCACATGGCCAATTAATTCTCACTGGGGGCTTTCACAGACTTTTGCAAAAACACTTGTATCTATAACAAACCTCTTATTGCAACTGAGGAGCAATAAGAATGTTGTAAATGAACATGTTTTTGTTTACCCTCGTGGGTGCCACCAATGTGAAACAATCAACATGTAAGTCAACACCTGACTCATACATGGATGACATGAATGACTTCTCTGAATAACCAGACAATCGCCTTTGAAAACCAGAAGAATACTTGCTTTATCTTTTGTGCTTTTTGTAGATTAATGTCTAGAGCTATGGCATGCTTTTAAAAACAGCTCTTTTGAAGTATAATTGATATACAACAATGGCACATGTTTAAAATCCACAGTCTGATTAGTCTTGATAGAGAGGTAAATGTCCATGAAACTGCCACCACAATCAAGATAATAATTATATCAACCAACCCCGAACGTTTCCTCGTGTATGGCATTGTTTTTCTGGTAATTTCTATGCAGTTGTAGTGGACACTGTTGGTTATCTACCAGACATCCATTCTCTTCTTCCTTCCCAACAGAACCCTAATTTTGATGAGGTCTCATCCTCTCTCTAACATGATCAGGAAAGATCACTTCCACACCCAGGACCCCATGTGGGTCTTAATTAACATAAGCCCATCGGTGCATGATATTCTCCTGGTGACTGGGCCAGGCATGTGTCCTGGCCAACCACACTGCATGGACTTCTGTTCCAGGCATAGCAGGGAGGCTTTCCCCCTTTCTTGCAGGACGGCCCCCAGAGACCCTGATTCCGGCGGGCACTGGAAGTTGTCTTGGAACCATGAAGAACTCTCCTACAGAGAAGAGAGAGGGACCAACCTGAGTGACGGATGGCAGTTGAGCCTTGATGGTTTGCACCTGGGCCTGTGGTGCCTAAGGTGGCTCCCAATGAACCCTGCCTCTTAATGTCCACACCTTTGTTTAATCCCTTCCTCTTGAGGGTAGGCAGGATCTCTGACTTGCTTCTGACAGAATAGGGCAAAGGCGGTGGTATGCCACATCTATGAGTAGGTTATATATGGTTGTGATGCCCATCTTGCTGGTGGACTCTCTATTGCCTTCGCAGCTTGCACACTTTGATGAAGCAGTGGTCACACTGAAGATTCCCACACAGCCAGGCAATGACAATGACCTCCAGCCCACAGCCGGCAGGGAACTGAATCCTACCAACCACCATGTGAGTCTGGAAACAGATCCTTCCCTAGCTAAGTTTTCAGATACAACCCTGGCCAACAACTTGATTGCAGCCTAAGAGAGACCCCAAAGCAGAGGCAACCATCAAAATTATGCCAAGACTCCCAATTCCTAGAGACTGTTGAGATAATAAATGTATTGTCTTAAGACACTAAGTTTTAGGGTAATTTGTTACACAGCAATAGCTAACTGAAGCGCTAGCTTTTGATTTACACAGGACAATCCAGTTCCTTTGTACTCAATCCCTAGAGTCTGGGTTTTCTGTCACATAAATCCAAGAGCATCTTCCAATGGCAAGGCTCATCCCACCCACCATGACCTCCCAGGGCCTCACTGATGTCACCACTTGATAGACAACGAATTCAGGGCATTCTTGACCCTAATTTTAGCCCATCCTCTGATGGCACAAAGTTGGCACAATACTCACAGTGGAACAGAACTCAGAAATGGAAAAGCCTTTCTCTTTGTCTCCAAGCTGTTCTCATTTAGCCCACAAGTGCTTATTAAGTGTCTGCTGTTTGCAAAGCCCTCCACTGGATATTGGCAGGAGCGGAGGGGAGGGAGAGGAAAAAATTAAAAGGACAGTGTAGTCCCTGCTCCCGAGGAGCCTGCACTCAGAAGGATAATTGAAGCATGAGACCCGTGTAGTGTCTGAAATATATGACAAGTGCAGGTTAAGAGGACACTTCAGTTGGGAGCAGACGAGCTTCAGGGACAGGCCTTTGAGTCAGATGAACCGATGCAGCTGTGGTCAGGGCAGGACCCAGGTTCCCTGAGAAAGATCTGGGAAGCCTCCAGTTTCTGCCACAGGGGTGGGTGGGGCTGGTCAAGGGGAAGTGGGACACCAGGCAAGAAGCCCACTGATAATCCAGGTTGGGGGTGCTTTGAAAACTTTTTTGGGTGTCTCCTCAGTTCATGAGCGCGCTCTCTCTCTCTCTCTCTCTCTCTGATATTGCCAGCCAGTGCAGAGGCTTTGTTCCCTGCTGACCCCTGAGAATACTGGTTGATTTTACAATAAGCGCCCGCCCCCCCCCCCTGGGCCCCCAACCCGCCCTCTTCCCCTCTTCATAAGGATTTCTCCAAAGTAACAGGGAGAAATTTTCAAAACCCTGTGGGGCTTACTGGGAGTCAGAGAAGAGGGAAAAAGTCACAGAAAGAACTGGGTTTGGTACCTACTTTTGCAAAACAAAATACAGCATACAGCAACCGTTTTACTCTAGTTCACAATTTTACATTCAGGAATTCAGGCAGGGCCTGGCTGGGAGTTCTCCCATTCCATGTGACAGGGACAGAGGTCACTGCACGACGGTGTTCAACCAGCAAATGGGCTGGTCCTGTGTAAGGTTTGAGCCCAATTTGTCTGACTCCACAGCTTTGCCTTCCTGCTGCCCACCCCCCCCAGCCTTTCTCTACATCCCAGGAGGCTGACCCATAGGGACTCCACACCCATAGGGACTGACCAATGGGCTCCCAAGCTTTCTGCTTCCAGCTGGCTTTGTAATTGGGGGTGGGGTGGTGTCGGGAGCCGAAAAAGAATTAGTGACTGCATCTTAAAAGACACCTCCATCTTAGACATTGAGTTTCTGACTTACCAGAACTCATGTGACAAGCTGCGGTGTGGCAGTTAACTAGAAACAATCTAAATGCCTAGCAGCATATCTGGACATTAAGCAAGACACACCTGTTGTGATAACTTGCCCCGCCCCGGAGAATTTCTGCTGTATCCTCCCCTGCAGGCACATCCTGCTGATACACAACCCTTCCCGCCCTGGAATGTCTCCGTGGCAACTTCCCCCTACTTATATTGCGGCTGCAACAAATAAAATTTGAGGCTTGATCAGAACCCTGTCTTGCCTCTATTTCTCCGCGTCTCCTGTCCTCCCTCATTTCCTTCCAGGTGTCTCCTCGCTCCCACGTTGCTGTCCTGCTGGCGGGGGCAGGGTGGGGGGAAAGGAAAGTTGGGGGGGGGGGGGGGAGACTACATGAGATTGAAGGGAGGAAGGGAGGAGACAAGAGTATTTATTTTCCTGGTCGCCTCCCTCAAGACTGTCGTGACAGGCTGTGTCCCTTGATGCAAGCCCCTGCCCTGCTCCACATGAAGCAGATTAACAAGAGAAAATTGCCCAGTTTCTTTACATAGGTATGTATGGAACCCCACCTACACGAGAGTCAGAGTCCCCACATACATGAGAGGTTGGAAGTCAGGAAAGACTTCAGAGGGGAAGGTCATTGGATGATGATAAGAAGAGCAGATGTTTAGTAATTACATGCTTGCCTTGTCTTAAAAATAGGTAAAAAAAGTTCTTCCTGATAATCATTTCTTATGAGCAAGGCCTCGAGTTTAAGTCCTTCTAGGTAGTTTGGGGGTGGGGAGTGGGGCTGGAATAAGTTTCTCTTGAGCTCTCATAATAACCTGCATACTACAGAGGCACATCTTGGGGTGACTCATTCTGAACCCCTCTAGTAGCAACAGGGTCAGGGTGGGGCTTCGTCTGGTGTCCTCACCAGAGGAACTCCATCTTCATGGAGCAGGCGAGAGGTGGGCCTGTGGAGGCCTCTGTGGGCACAAGGCGAGAGCCTCGGGGTTGGCCCCATGGAACCAGGCTTTGAGGGGCTCGTCCTGAGTTTCTCAGCAACGGCCCAGGGAGCAGAAGGAAACCTCTTTTGGGGGAAGATGTGGAAAAGTGGGATTACTGACAGCTCACACCAGCCTAGAAGGGCCTGAGGGACTGTTCTAGATGCTATCGTTGGATAGATCTTGTCCCTGGGGCCCAGGGAGGCCTGGGAGTGGTTGAAGGGTTTGTTTTAGCAACAGCAAAGGACTACTAACAGCACCCTGGGCTGGGTACCTTCTTGCCACCTCACTGGTGCTTGTGACTTGTACAAGCTGAGGCACTAGGAAGTAAATTATCCCAGACTACCCAGCTGGAAGGCTTGGGCTTAGATTTGGATGCAAGTTTGTGGCCGAAGCCTGTGTTTTCAATCAGGGAGCTATAGTCCTGTCCAGCGACATGAGGAGAAGATGTTCCCATCCAGTGAGGAGAGCGTTTAGCCTCCAGAGGAGAGGAGAGGTCAATGGGTCCTGGTCATGAACGAATGGGGGCTGGGTGGGAATCTGAGCAGAGGAGGAAGTGGAGTGGCTGGAGCAGTCAGGGTGGCCTCCAGGAGGCTGTATTTTTTTTTTTTTTTTAAATAATAGTTTAAGATAGAATTCATATAACATACAATTCACCCACTTAAAGTGCACAATTCAATCTTTTCAGTGTAGCCACAAAGTTATGCAACCATCACCACCATCAACGCTAGAACATTTTCTCCCCAGAAAGAAACCCTGTAACCATCAGCAGCCAACCCCATCCTCCCTTCTTCTCCAGCCTCCGACAACTGCCAGTGGCTGTCTCTACAGATTTGTCTATTCTGAACATTTCATGTAAATAGTACCCTACAATATGTGGTTCTCTGTGACTGGCTTCTTTCCCTTAGCGTAATGTTTTCCCAGTTCATCCATGCTGTAGCATGTATCATATGTCATCCCTTTTTGTGGCCTAATGATATTCCATTGGATGGGCATGTCAGCAGCAGAAAAACAGCGCCGGGTGTTAGACCAGTGGAGTCATGCAGGACCTTGGTTCAACAACCTGGGTACTTGAGTTGTGGCTAAGAAAGAATTCAGAGCCAAGACTCAAACTGTAAGAGAAAGTTTATTTAGCAAGTCACAGAGGTAGAGGAAGTGAGCCTTGGAAGAAATGGGCTCAGGAAACGAGTTATAGATGCAAAAGGCGGGGCCCTGGGAGCTTAGGAGAAAGAGAAGCAAGGAAAGGAGTTATAGATGCAAAAGGCGGGGCCCTGGGAGCTTAGGAGAAAGAGAAGCAAGAAAAATGCACCCAGGGGGAGGGGGTGGGGAAGGGCTCAGGCATGCTCCACAGAGAGCTCCTTGGCAGGGTCCTTGCCCTGAGGTCTCAGGGGAGAATCTCAATAGAATATTCATCAGCTTCCCAGCTGGGCCCTTTCAGGGTTGAGGTCTCACTAATTGGTCAGGCCCCAGGGCAGGGGGTTATTAGTCATGGCAGCTGGTCCTGATGTCAGCCATGGCATCTCCCAACCTGGTTTTGCTGCTTTTCTGGGCCTGGAGCTGAAGCACACCTGAGGCCTACATGTCATCTCCAAGGTTAATGTGTAAGGGAGTGGTGGTTCTAGAGCTTGGAGTTTTGCCCATTGCTAGGCACCTGGCCTATCGGCCCCACGCTGCTCAGGCCTGTCTGCCTACTACAGAGAGGCCACATCTTGTCCATCAGTGCATTAACTAATGGACACTGGGTTTGTTTCCGTCTGGAGGCGATTGTGAATAACATTGCTATGGACACTCGTGTACATTTTTTGTGTGGGAACATGTATTTTCTTTTTTTGGGTGTGGCACTGCTGGGTCACTCCTTTTCCTTTTGGGGAGCTGCCAGACTGTTTCCCAAAGCGGCGGCACCCTTTTACACTCCTCCTTGGAGGCTGCACTTTCAGTGCATTTCTCTCCCATTCCTGCCAGGCTGACCTGAATGTCAGGAAAGACAGGGAGGAGCACGTGAGCGGAGACCAGCAGGGCAGAGGCGTGGCGGCCTCAGGAGGCTTCTACCAGAGCCTCCGGCCTGTCTGCACTTAAGCTACTGTGTGGTCCCAGGCCTGTCATCTCCTCTCTTTAGGTCTCAGCTTCCTTATTTATCCAAGGAGGTGTTGACCAGTGGGTCTCAATACCCCCCTCTCCCCCCACAAGGGCCACCTAAAATGTCTAGACCAGCAGTGTTTCCCAAAGTGTGGTACGCGTACCCCCAGGGGTACGGGAAGAGTTTGGTGGGGGTACGTGTTGCACCGGAGTTTGGTGGGGATATGCACTGCACCGTGCTTAGCTGCGCCTAATTCTACGTTCTCATGAGGACGAGGGGTATCAGCGTTACAAAAATTATAGAAGGGGTACACATATGTCAAAAGTTTGGGAAACACTGGGACTCTAGAGGAAGTTTTGCTTATAATAAGGAGAGAGTGATACTATTGGTATCTAGTGGGTAGAGACCATGAATGCTGCTAAATATCCTGCAATGCATGCAACAGCTCCAAAAACAAAGCATTAACTGGCCCCCAGTAGTGACAAGGCATTCCACCTGGCATTAGACTGAGGAGACTTCATAGTGTCCCGCTCCGCTCGCTGTGAAATGCTCTGAGGGCATTTTTGGGTGTCCCAGGCACTCGGACTAGAGGCCTCACCCTCCCACGGGGGTTGCTGTGGGTGCTGTATATATGTCCACGGTTGCGGTGGGTGTTGTATGTAGCTTCACCCTCTGCTCCCCTCTAGGTGTGGGGCAGATGGATGAGGTCCCTGGCTGGGCGGGGGAACTGACTGCCTTGTGAGATAGTGAGCTCATCGTCAGTGGAGGCATCCAAGAGCAGGAAGCACGGCCACCTGTCAGGGGGGGGGCGCTTTGTTTCTGTTCTGGGACCATCCCTGGGCGATTGGGGGACTCCTCGTCCCAAGAGTGCCCCGCGCAGAGCTCCTGGCCTTCCCCACCTGCCAGCCCGCGACCATGACCGTGGCGGGCAGTGGGAGCAGGGAGCGCCCTCCTCCCCACGGGACTCCTGGCCAAGTTGGAGACGTTTCTCAGAGTTTCCTTCCCGGCCCTCCGGGGGCCTCCCGGGCCACAGCACTAACCCCAACCCCAGCCCCAGCCCCAGCCCCAGCCCCAGCCCCAGCCCCGCCGCCGAGGCAGCACCCGTGGTTGGGAGCCTCCGCCAGGCACCGCCCGCGCCAGGCCCGGCCCCGGGGGCGCGGTCGCCGCTTTCCGTGCGCCCTGGAGGGCTCCGGGCCGCGAGCCGCCGCCGAAAGGCTTTGACCAAAAAAAAAAAAAAAACACCCTTGACCACCAAGGCCGGCCTCTTCCTGAGAGCCCCGCTCGCTCCGATACAGGAAGTAGCGGGGCGCGGGCGCCCGGAGCGCGGCTTCCACTGGGCGCGCGGCTGCGGCGGCGCCCGCGGCCCTTCCCGAGGCGGCGCCGGGGATGCGGGCGCCGGGACCCCCGCGGCCACCGCGGCCCGCGCCGCCGGCCGCCTGAGCCTCCGCCTCCGCGACTGCCGGCGGCATGAGCCGACGCGCCGGGGCGCTGGCGCGCGAGGACCCCGCGGGGTAAGTCCGGGGCCGAGCCCCTCCTGCCTGGGTGGCCCCCGTCCCCCCTCCCCGGGCCGCGTCCTCCAGCCGCCCCACCCGCACCCCCGTCCTCCAGGGCGCTCGGAGCTCCGGGGAGCCTGGGCTGGGGACCTCGGGGAGTCCCGCTGAGCCCAGGCCGAGCCCCGGTGCAGCGCGGAAGGGGCGGCCCCGGGGAGCCTGCGGGGCCGGAGGAGACTTGGCTAAACTTCCCGGCTCCGGCGGCGCTCGCTCGCGGGGAGAGCCAGCCGGCGCGGGTGCCAGCAGGGCGCCTGTCTCTACCTGTCAGAGCCGGGCGAGGGGCCGTGTGGACGTGGCCCGCCGGCTCCCGTCCCTCCGGAACTTTGGATGCAAACTCCCGAGGCTCCGCCTGCTCGCCGGGCGTGCACAGGCGCCGGTGCCGGCAGGACTTGGAGTGGGAGGCCGGGATCCCCGTAACTCTGGGCGCCCGCGGCCCATCCATGGCCAGCCCGCCTGGACTGAGGACCCACCGGGATCCACTCCCCCCACCCCATCCCTCCTCGCACCCCCACCCCTGCACTGCCCTCCGGGGCATCCGGGGACGGTGACCTTCGGACCGGCCTTTGCCAAGCCGGGTGCTTGGGGAGGGACCAGGGCGCGCGTGGGCTGAGCGTGTCCGGCGGCATCGCTGGGGAGGGCGCCGCTTGGAATGTGTGGGAACCAGGTCTCTGGGGACCAGTGTCACCGCCTCCAAACCCCGGGCTTTGGGACGGCGCCCTGGGCGCGCTCCGAGGAGGTTCTGTGGCCTCACTCAGCCCAGCGGGAGCCCAGGGCAGCTGCAGGGAGGCGAGGGGACTCCCATTCGCAGGCAGATTCCCGGGAAAGACTCTCAGAACCTTTCTGGGTGCCAGGGTTGGCGGGACGCCTCTAGGAGCGCCATTCCCAGGTGTTTTTGTTTTTGGTTTTGTTTTTGGTTTAAAAAGTCCTGGCCTACTTCTGTGATGGACACCCAGACCCAGACGCTGCCTGGCCTAGCTGGGTGAGCTCAGCTCCCAGGGCCTTCTCGGTTGTCCGCTGGTAAAACTGGAGGCTTGGGCCCGTCTGATGCCGTCCTGAGTGGAGGTGGGGGTGGGGGGAGCAGCTGGAGATGTTGGCTCCCACTCTGGTGGGTGGGGTGGCTTGGAGGGGCCCTTCCATTCCTCTAGATTGGAACGCCTTCCTCCTCCTGCCCAACCCCTTCCCCACTCCCACACACACACACACACACACACCCGTTGTGGCCCCCGTGGTGTGCCTGCACGCTTTCCCTTGGAAGTGGCTTCTGGAGAGACAAATGCCATCCAGTGGGAGGAACTGGGAGTTCTGCTGGGGAAGGCTCCCTCATCCCCCACCCACCCAGGGGCAGGTATCGGGTACACCCAGTATTTCTGGGTGAAGCCGGTAAGGAGGCGTTTCCCTGGGAGGAAAGAGGGGTGAGAGGCCAGCGTCCTAACCTCTCCAACTTCCCATTTCCCTCCCAGCGGTGACTGAGCCTGACCCACTTCCTCTTGCCTGTCTTTGTTCATTAGTGGGCCGGTGACTTAAACTCTCCGTACCTCCCTGAGCTCATCTGTAAAATGAGTAATAACTACCCCTCACCGTTGTCTTCAGGATAAAAGAGAGAGTGCCTAGAAGAGCTTTGTACCTTGGCTTTTGCTGTCATTACTACTGTTGTTATTTGTCAATATTGTTATTTGTGCAGCCCCTCTGTTTGCCAGCTGTTTAACCTTGGACCAGAGATCTGGCCTTCGCCTCATCTGTAAATGGGGGGTGCTGATAACGTCCACTCATAGGGTGGTTATGAGCGTTGGATGAGCTAAGGGTTAACACACCAACTCAGCTGGGGACCCCGGACCAAGGGCCCGGGAGGGAGTGGGGGTGGCGTGAGGGTGAAGGAGGCTGCAGGATCTTGTCAGGCCTTCTTAGAGCAGTGCCTGGCACATACTGAAGGTCAGATGAATATTGGTTTGTTGCTGAAAATGTTGCTTTAAGAGGACCCCACGGGTTGGAAGGTTTCCTAGATCCCATCTCCTTTAGCCTTGCCCCAGGCACAGCAAGCATGCCCAACTCAAAGGCTAACACGGGCCAAATACGCCGAGGCATGCGGCCTTCGGGCCGAGAGTTTGACATGCTTGAGGAACAAGAATCCCTTTGACGACATTTCTGAAAGGCCCCGTGACAGAGAGTTTGCCACCACTCGACAGGCAGCTTACCTACGAAAGGAATTCCTGAGTTGCAGTCTGCCTCCTTCTAAGGTCTATCATTGGAGACGCTGCTCTCCCCTCAGGAGCCCAACCCTCTTGTCTCTCAGGGGCCAGAGGGCGGCTCTCCGGTGCAGCCCCTGTCCCCTGGGCCACCTGCACACCTGCCGGGTCCAGGGTCCCGGGTCCTCAGCTGAGCACAGCTGTCCACCTGGCTGCCCAAATGGATGGTGGGAACGGATGTTCAGACAGCTGGAGAACGTCTCCCACACTCAACCCCCAGGGACCCGGAGGGTGTCCCTTGGGTGTTGGCTCCCTGGAAGAGGAGCGTGAGGATCTTGACAAGCAAACCCTGCCTACTTCTGGTTGAAAATGTCAACTGGGGACAAAGGAACTGCAGACAGGATGCCCAGTACCTCTCCCTCCGTTCAGGGTTCTGCTGATTCACGCAAGACTCATTCAACAGACAGTGTCGGCATGAGGTGTGGGCGGGGACCCGGTGTTTAACCAAGACGCTGCCCTGTGGCCGCTGGCATTCCCAGGATAAGAGGCAGAAAGTTAAGATGAGGGGCGTGGGGAGCCCAGGGGTGCTGTTCTGAAGCAGGGGGTCAGGGACGTCCGCTCAGAGGAGGTGGCGTCTAGCAGAGGCCTGGAGGAAGCGGGGAGCGGGAAGCCAGACCTCGGGGATGTGGGTGGCCTGCTGGGAACTGTGCGAGGAGCGGAGTGTGGGTGCTGAGGACAGATGAAGGCTGGTCAAGTGGGGGAAAGGCTTTGGGGACCCTGTGAGCCAGGCCCACGGATGGGGTTCACAGGGAGGGGTGACCTGACGTGGTGTGGGCTGTCCTGAGGACATGACTGGGGGAGGGCCCTGCGGGGTGTGGCGGCCAGGACAGAGGGCTGGAGGCAGGGCTGGAGTGAGAGTGGAAATGTGGACGCTGGAACACAGGACGGTGGTGCTGGTAGTTGGGAGCGGGGGAGGGGGGGGGGAGGCGGGGCATCCAGGATGCCTCTGTGAGGGGAGGGGGCGGGACAGCTCAAGGGCGAGGTGCTGAATTCTGTGCAGGAGTCCCTGAGGGTGTGAGTGCTGAGCCCATGCTCTCCTATGCTTGACCAATGAGGGCCTGTGTGAGATTTCATTTGAAAAAGGATTCCACTCACAGACCTAATCCAATCCCCAAAAGTAACAACAAGGCAATGGGGACCCCCAAAGAGGAAGTGCCTTACCCAAGGTCTTAGGAGCCCGAGGTGGAGCTGGGCCTAGAAGTCTGGGCCCCTCAGCCCAGGGGGTGCTAGGGGCTGCCCCAGCAGGGCCTGGCTTTCTGTCTCCCGCTAACATAAAGTGGGGGGTCCTGCTGAGCCCCTTGAGAGGAGCCCCTCAACAACCCCAGTGATGACTTCAGGGATCCAGCTTCCAGCTCCAGCTCTGCCCACTGACCTGGGCCTCTGCTTTCAGGGGCCAATGCTCCCTGGTGCTCCTGGCTGGTGCTCACCCGGGAGACCCACCCCCTCCCACTCCTAAAAGAAACTCTGGCCCGCAGGCTCACGGCTCAGGCCTGCACTCTGGGCCCTGTGAAGCCCCTGTGTACCCCCTCTCCCACCGGCCCCCCATTAGGAAGTCACCGTAGAGCCAATGAGGGGCCAGGAGTCACCTCATTCTAGGCAAGTCGGCTTAGAGACAGTCGGTGCTGCTCTGATGGCCGACTCTAGAACTTTTGGTTGATTTAACTATTACCCTGAACCTGCCATTCACCCTACAACACAGGGGTGCCCAAAACATGGGTGTCTTCTTCAAGGTGGTGCTCAAGGGGAGAATCACAACATTAATGACTTTCCCAAACTGCTGGTCTCCCCTGTACCCCTCCCCCTCCCCATGACCCCTTCTGGTGCTGTGTGTTCGCTGATAGAGACAGATGACAGCTGCTCCAGGCCCAGTGAGGAAAGAAGCATGCCCCCCAGCTCCCCTTCTCCCAGTAATCACACTTAGGTGCCCGCCAAAACCGGTTTGGCTCAGTGGATAGAGTGTTGGCCTGCGGGCTGAAAGGTCCCAGGTTCGATTCCGGTCAGGGGCATGTACCTTGGTTGTGGGCACATCCCCAGTGGGGGTGGCAGGGGGGGGGGCAGGAGGCAGCTGATCGATGATTCTCTCTCATCGATGTTTCTAACTCTCTATCCCTCTCTCTCCCTCTCTGTAAAACATAAATAAAATATATTATTAAAAATAAATAAATAAAAGAAGACCCTAGAGTAGGGGTGTCGAACTCAATCAGAGAAGGGGCCAAAATCTAAAATCCAGCCTAAATCGCGGGCCGAATGGTTTACTGAACAGTCATAAACTGTCATTGTGATGGAAACGCAGCGGAGTGCAGTGATGACAGCGCTGTGCGGGCCACATTGCAAGGCCTGGCGGGACGGATTTGGCCCGAGGGCCTTGTGTTTGACACATGTGCCCTAGAGGAATCCCTGTCCCTCCTGCCCATTCCAGTCCTGCATGAAACCAATATCCCGCGTCACCATTCTGCCCTTCGACGTGCAGACCTGCCCTCAGCCTCCCCACATGGTGCCGCCACCTCCTCCACAAAGCTCTCCGTCCCCCAGTTCTCGGAGATGTCTCCTTTTTGAATCCTCCAAAACCTTTTCACATGGACTGCTTAGTCGCCTAGCAACTTTAGAGAAGCCAAAGTCCTTTACTATCATGTCTTCCTGCTTCATTATAAAGTTCCAAATTAAAGGGATCCGATTCCAGGTCTTCCTGCCCTGCATACAGTTGGCACTCAGCAAATGTTGGAGGAGGAGGAGGAGGAGGAGGAGGAGGATATACTGAATGGCATTTTTAAAATCGCCTCAGAGCCCTCTCTTTTAAGTCTGGAAGCACCTGAGCCTTTGACATCCTCAGCCAGGCAGCCCAGACCTCGGGGTGGGGCCCGGAAGGGTGGGGCCCAGGATTGGGAGGGGAAGAGCCCCCTCCCCTAGTCTTGCCAGCTTCCTAGGGAGTTGAGGGGAGACCCTGTGTCACCCCCACTCCCAGTTGTGTTCCCCTCTCCCTCCCCGCCTCCGTCAGCTGAGCTCCCCTCACTCCTGTGGGAGAGAGGCCGGGAGCGGGAGAAGGCGGCTCAGGGACCCACACTGCGTCCTCAGACGAAAGAAGGGAGTTCGCTGGGTGCGCGGGTTCTGGGGGGTCCCAGATGCAGGCCTGTGGTCCACCGATAACTTAGGAAGATGTCAGTGTGTGCGCGTGCATGTGGTGTGCTTATCAGCCAGCGGCGCCCAACTCTCTTCGCGGGCAGAACTGACCCAGTCTTTTCTGTTATGAAACAATTGGGTGAGTTGATGGTGGTTGTTCCTTTTTAATGTCTTTTTTAGCAAAATAGAAGGTTGCCGGAGGGAAGTCTGGAGTGCAGGGCTGCGGGAGTCGGGAGTGGGCCTCTTTGTGTGGCTCTGTGCTGACCAAAGGGGAGTTGGGGGACGTCTGTGGGGTGCCCTCCGCTGACTCGGGGTTGTGTTCTAGGAAGCAGATCCTTTCCTCTCTGGGCCTCAGTTGCCCTGTTAACATGAACTCAGCGATGTCTGAGGCCCCGCGGGTCTGACATTCCGCGCGAACAGTGGGAGCTGGTGTCCCAGAGCAGCCGTGGGGTTCAGGGATGGAAGCGCCGTTCGCAGAGAGGACAGCCTCCACTCTCCCCGCCTGGCCTGCCATAAGCCCCTGTGCAGCCTCAGACGCACCCCCCCCCACCCCCACCCAATGGGTGACGCTTGGAGGAGGCTCCCCAATGGCTGAGACAACTCTGAGGTCAGGAGCTTCCAAAATGGCACAGAACTCCTCTCCCTATCTTGCCAGTCATTCCTGGGGTGCCCCTACTCCAGTCAGTACGTGTTTGAACAACAAGCCGCCCGCCCTAGAGTGTCAGTTCCCTTTTAGAAGAAACGGCACAGGGAGCGGTTGTGGTCAAGCCCTGTGCGCGCGTGTGCACAGAGGCAGAACACGCTCAGGCCACATCCTCTGGGGCAACTGCGCCCGCCCGAGGACCAGGCCCTGCTCCCTCCGTCCATCCGCCCGAGGACCAGGCCCTGCTCCCTTCATCCGTCCGCCCGAGGACCAGGCCCTGCTCCCTCCGTCCATCCGGGGCCAGGCCTCCTGAGAGCCCCCAGACCTCCCCCCACGCCGGGGGCTCACAGAGGACCCGGTGGGCGCCTCCGGGCGGGTGTGTGCGGGGCCGGCTGCAGGGCTTCCTGCGACACACTTCCCCCCACAGAGGCGGCCCCATTGCATCACTGGCCCTGGCATCTTGATCAGAGCCAAGGACGTTTTGTCCCTTAGATAAGAGATGGGACTTCAAATGCCAAGCAGCGGCCTGACTCCTTGACTGGCATTCAATCGGAGGTGTCAGGGTGGAGTAAGGGCCCGTTTTATGGAAGACAGGAGATGGGGGGGAGGGGGGAACAGCCCTGAAGGAAGAGAGCGAATCCCCGTGTACCAGAGAAACTCCTGCAGAGGCTCAATGGTTCCCCGGGTCAGCCACCTCCAGAACAAAACAAATAAAGGGCTGCTTCTGAAATTTACCATCTGCAGTGTGTGTATATGCATGCATGTGTGTATGTATGTGTGTATGCACACGTACGTGTGTGTGTGTGTGTGTGTGTGTGTGTGCATGTGTCTCTGGCTAAGGGAGCAAGCTGTCAGGGAGGAGTTCACTGGGGACTCTCATCCTGCCTCCCTGTCCCCGCTGCCTCATCGCGGTCACTGGCAGAGACTGG
The DNA here is from genome assembly GCF_014108245.1 of Pipistrellus kuhlii. Taxonomy (NCBI): domain Eukaryota; kingdom Metazoa; phylum Chordata; class Mammalia; order Chiroptera; family Vespertilionidae; genus Pipistrellus; species Pipistrellus kuhlii. The sequence continues at coordinate 827,742 of NW_023425542.1, forward strand.
CGCTGCACATTGCTCTAGGGATACTTAGCTCTTAGCTCTCTACCTGTGGTGACATTTATTATGCTTTCTTTTCTCTGGTCTTGACATTTTCGACAGAGCATTCATCTAAAATATATCCAGAGACTCTTTTCTCAACTAATGTCTTTCTCAGCCATCCTCACCCATCCATCTCTACAGCTACATACCCATCTATCCAAATACCTCCCTCCCTCCCTCCTTCCTTTCCTCCCTCTCTTCTTCCCTCCTTCCCTTCCCCTTCCTTCCTTCTTCCTTCCTTCCCCCTTCCCTGCATCCCTTCATCCCTTCATCCACCCACCATCTACCCAATCCACTCAACCACCCACCGATCCATCCATCCATCCATCCACCGAACATTTGTTGAACATGCAAGAGTTTCCGGTTTACTAGGGAAAAGAAGAGAAAGTCGCAGCACAGGGCACTGTAAAAGTCTCAGCACAAGGCGCCTTTACACTCACCTGTGCTGAGAGGAAAGACTCGCCGCAGAGGTGGCACCCATTGGGTTTTGAAGGGTGAGTAGGATGGAAACAGCTGAAACCGGGCATGTGCAGAGACAGGTGCCCCGGACAGGAGAAGAGCACAAAGCGGGAAAGTGGGGGAGCACATGCTGGGAGTCCTGGGAGGCTGTTTTGGGGACAAGGAGGGGGGTGCTGTGTGTGTGTGATGGTCCAGAGGTGCCCTGGGCCCACTCGGCTACCCGTGGGAACGTTTGGATTTTTCCCTCGGTGGTGAAGACCGCGGGTCTGCTCTGCCACTTAGAGCTGGGCAACCCCGGGCCAGTGACTTCACCTGCACCTGCCAGGTCACCCCTTCCCCCTCCTCCTCTGCCAAGTGGAGCCATGACCCCTACCTCACAGGGCTGCTGCCATGGTTACATGAGAGGATGTCCTTAATTCTCTGGGCTGTGAGACCTGTTGGAAGCTGTTACTTGCATTATATGGGATATGTGTGTGCCTGTGTGTTGTTTATTTAAAAAACAAAATAATAATAGCATTACATGCCTGATTTTCATAAACATACCCACAGAACAGTGACATTTCAGGCATCGAACAAGGTTACTATCTTTGTCCAAGTACATGTTAACCTAATTTCAATCTCTATGTGCACAATTGTGATCTGTCTACATGTGAATTTGCATTTCTCTTTTCTTACTCGTATTTCCTGTACACCTTTTCCCATGGCGTGCTGTGGACATAAGTTACCTACCTCCCGTCTTTGGCGGTCTCATCACAGTGTGATCATTTTAATGGTTGCGGTGGACAACATCTTTCCAAGTCCTCTCAGTTTTAGAAGCTCCTAAAAACTCACATGGGTCTAGATCCATCCCCATCCCGGGAGTTTGAGTTCAGGGGTGAAGCAGAGCCTGTGGATTGGTCCTGAGGTTCAGCTGGGTGTACCTTTTAGCTGAAGAACACTTCCCAGTTGCCTCCCAGCAAGGTCTGGCATGTGAGGAAGTTCACGACAGTGAAACCTAAGTGGGGAGTGCAGTTTTCTCGGAGATGTCCCTAAAGAAAAAGGGCCTACTTTTCCTTCCTCTTTCCTGGTGGGTGGGCTGCAGATGTGATGGCTGGAATGGAAGCAGCCACCTTGGACTCTGAGGAGAACTTGAGAATGGAAGCTATGCAGGGGGAAGCAACAATTGAGTAAGGGTTCAAGACACATCAGAGTACCATTCAAGCCCTGGACTCCTTATTCAGGCTTTTGTATGAGAGAGGAGTACATACTTACTTATCACTGTTATTTTCGATTTTCTGTCACTTACAAACTTAATCCTAACAGAATGTTTTCTCTCTTGTCATATTGTACCCAATTATGTGCCGGAAATAGTAAAGCTGCTTTTCAGGGTCACCTGCAAGTCTATTCCTTGAAGAGGTCGAAGAGAAGGAGACAGGAGAGGCATGTTTGCATTGGCTGAGGCTCTTACTCCAACGACTAGGCTACAAACTTTTTTTTTTTTTTTTTTTCCATTTTGGGTGTTTGTGAATTTTAGGTTTCATTAGAAGCTTCAAACTATTACTTCAAACTATTCAAACAATAGTTACTTTGGTTTGAGTTCTGACTCCCAAACTACTGTAACTAGTGCAAGGCCTGGCCACATGTCTCTTCCCTCAGCCTCCGTTTCCTCCTCTCTGCTTTGGAGGGAGAATGCTCCTGGGTTAACTCTCCCGTGCTCCTTCTGAGATTGGGTCTCCCACCAACCAGCACTAGGCAGGCCAGGACCCACCTGGCACAGGCCTGAGTGCTTGCTGGCTGACATCATTCATTCATTCATTCATTCACTCGTTGCTTCTTTATCGAGCACATGCGGGGGGGTCAGGCTGGGTTTGAGCTGACTACTGGCCCACGGTCACCTTGATTGGCCCTGGGCCTGGGCCCTGTGCATGGCCAGGGATTGAGAGACTGGTTTGAGAGCCATCAGGGTCTTCCCTGGCCCTAGCATTGTCAGGCATCAGAGCCCTTTGATGCTCTGGAAACCCCTAGCCCAGGCCCTGCTCACAGGGGAGTCTGAGGCTCAGAGGGGGGAAGGGGTTGCCTCGAAGTCTCAAGGCTGGACCTAGGCCCCTTCCAAGACTCTGTGCAGCCACCACAGCCCGCTCCCTCGCCTGAGGCACTGGAGATGAAGAGAGGGGACTCAGGGCACGTCAGCTTCCTCCAGCCGCCTCTCCCTCCAGCCTCTGGAAAGTGCTGAGCTCGTACCCCTGGCAGGGACTAAGCACAGATGCCCCACTTCTGCCTCCTGCAGGAAGCCCTCCAGGCTGCCAGGCCTCCAGGGCTGCTGCATCAGCTGTGCATGTTGTTCACGCACGAAGCACCTGGCTGAGAGTGAGCCAAGTGGGATCTGGCATTTCTGCATCCTGACGTTCTGTCTTTTTGAGAAAGCCGTGTCTATGCTGCCTGTGAGCCTGGCTCCTCTCGCGCTGCGGACTGCATCGGGGCCCCGCTCATCCTGTCTGTCTCGGGGCAGTGCTCCTTCAGTGCCGAGAGAATGGCCTCTTGTGGACGAGTCGCCGTTTGTGTAGCCGTCGAGGCGCCTCTGGGTTGTTTCCAGTTTGGGGCGATTACAAATAAAGCTGCTACAAACATTTGCATAGGCCGTGGTCGGCAAACTGTGGCTCGCAAGCCACATGCGGCTCTTTGGTCCCTTGAGTGTGGCTCTTCCATAAAATACCACGGCCTGAGGGTGAGTCTATTTTGAAGAAGTGGCATTAGAAGAGGTTTAAGTTTAAAAAAATTGGCTCTCAAAAGAAATGTCAATCATTGTGCTGTTGATGTTTGGCTCTGTGGACTAATGAGTTTGCCGACCACTGGCATAGAGGGAATAGGTTTTTGCGTGGGGAGCCACATGGGCTGGCTTGCTGTGTGAAGAAGGGCGTGGGGTCAGGAGCTGGGGAGGCACATGGAGAGACCAGAAGGAGGCTACTGCAGGGGTCCAGCCAGCAGTGATGGTGGCCTGGACTAGGGTCTCAGCAGCTAAACAGGGACGGGGACAAGCAGCCCCAGGGGGCAGAGGGGACAGACTTGGTGCTGGTGGGGTGTGCCACCTTCATGGCCTCCCGCTCACCCATCCCCCGTGTCCCCAGGGGAGGATGGCTGCCGTGGCTCTCTGGACCTGTGGGCGTTGAGGGGTGAAGAGAACAGCGTGGGGGCTATGGGTGCGGGCGCTGGATCGAACTTGTGAGAGTTCACATTCCACTCTGTGCCTCAGTTTTCTCCTCTGTAAAATGGGGGCTCCAATGATGCCCAATTCATAGTACTGTTGATGTGTTATATGAGTTAATCCCTATAAGGAGCTTGAGCAGAATCTGACTCACACGAGATGCTTAAGGAATGTAGTCTTTGGCTCTCAACTCCATACCCCTGAGTCCACTCCACCCGCCCCTTGGGCCACGAGCCACCCTGTGCACCCTGTCCTTTCCCAGGCCTGTCCTGACTTGCTGTGAGACCTAGAGCTGGCCCTCTGCCCTCATCGTTGCCTCCTCCATCCATACCGAGCCCCACTGTGTGCTGGGCTCTGCGAGGAAGCGTGTGCCGCAGCAGCCCCCACACCGGAGGCTCTTCATCAAAACTTAGGATTGTGTGACCCTCTCAGGATGCGGTGAGGGGAAGCCTGAGGGAGTGGCTCTCGGGACACCCCTAGGTTTCAGGGCTGGCAGAGGCTCCCCCAAAGCTGCTGCAGATATCTTTCTCTGTTTTCCCAGCCAAATATCAGCTCTGCCTCCGACAGGAACCAGGCAGCCGGGCAGCCTCAGCAGCGAAACAGTCGCTGAGGAACTGGCTGCTTGGCATGGACCACGGGGGGGTTCAAGTTCAAATGGCACAGCAGCTCCCAGTGTGGGACGGAGAGCCCTGCTCTGAGACCAGGGTCCGTGTCCGGGTTGGCCACAAAGGGGACCAGCCTAGTGAAAGGACATTTGCAGTCCATCCTCATTACACACAGATTCAGAATCTGTGAGCTCTCCTACTTGCCAAAACTCATTTGGTACCCCCAAACCGGAGTGCCTGGGGAGTCACTGCAGACATGGCAGAGCGAGGAACATTGTGACTCTCCCGACACGCACGGCCCCACCTGAGGCCGCACCAGGGGACGCTCAGCCTTCCTGGCCCAGGGCTCACTCTCCGAACAAGCGTCCTTGTCCTTAGGGCCACGTTTTTCACGCTTTTAGGCTTTTTGTTGATGGTTTTGCTGTTTAAAAGGTCTACTATGGCCGAAACCAGTTTGGCTTAGTGGATAGAGTGTTGGTCTGCGGACTGAAAGGTCCCAGGTTCGATTCTGGTCAAGGGCACGTACCTTGGTTGCGGGCACATCCCTGGTAGGGGGTGTGCAGGAGGCAGCTGGTCGATGTTTCTCTCTCATCGATGTTTCTAGCTCTCTATTCCTCTCCCTTCCTCTCTGTAAAAAATCAATAAAATATATTTTTTTAAAGAGAGAGAGAGAGAGAGAGAGAGAGAGAAAGGCGCCCTGCGGGTGGGACTCCGGGCCCATTTCATTTTCCCGGCACCGGGACTGAGCGTGCACATGACGGCTCCTCCCCCCAGAGGAAATGTGGTCACCACACGGTGAGGTGGGTTGCAGGCTGACTCAGTGTCACCAGGGGTGGAAGGAATGTGAGGCGGCAGTAGTTTCCTGCAAGGCGCAGGCGGGGGCCGTGTCCACAGCCTGCCCCTGGGAGGCCGCTGGCAGGGATCACTGCATTCGGCCCCTGGGCTGGCTCTGTGCCAGGCCCCCCTCCAGCTCAGAAATGGGGGTTCACTTGGTCAAAGCACATCCCCCACACATGGGCCATGTGTCACCCTTCTAGCAAGCTCTGAAGCAGGTGGGTGTGAGTATCCTGCTCACTTCCTTACTGAGCAATGGGGGCTCAGAGAGGCAGGGAGACTTGCCCAAGGACACCCAGCAGGCCTGTGGCAGAGGCTGGAATAGGCCCCGGCTCCCTTTCCGGGCCACACCTCTTCTGCACCTCTCCCCCCATCTCCCCTGGAGGCCATCCAGGAAGAATGCCGTCTGCAGGGACCGTTCCTGGAGCCATCGTTAGGTCTGTGGTCCACGCTGCCCTCGCAACCACCCTCCGAGCTCGGTACTGTCCTCAGCCTCATTTTGCAGACATGAAGTCAGGAGCAGCGTGGGCTTCGGCCAGGCCCCAGGGTGAGGGGAAGAGAAATCCTAGCAGAGATCCCGCAGGAGGGGCCGGAGAGAGGGCACAGGGGCCCCTTGTGTCTCCTTCTGGGGTGAGTCACGTCCCCCGTGGGGCTGCCCCCCTGCACGCCTCCCCTCTCGGCCCAGGGTCAGGTGGGGAGGATAGGCCTGTGACCTCCTTCCCGTTTCCCCGGAGGATGGGGAACCTCTGAGTCAGCAGCAGCATGGCCTGAGGCCCGGGTCACAGTTGGACGAGGCTTGCGGGTCGCCCCAGCTTGCGGGTGCTCCTGTGGGGGAGGGGGGAGAGGGGAGGGAGGCCAGCAGGGGTCAAGGACGTGCCTCCCCGGAGCCCTGCGAGCCTCCTGCTTTCTGAGCCTGGTCCATCCCCGGACAGGACAGGGACTCGCGCAGCCCTGCAGGGACAAGCCTGGGGAGGGCTGGGCTGGGATCAGGTGCAGAAGCCAGACCCGAAAAGAGCCCGATCCTGCTGCCAGCCCCATGGGGCCGCTCCTGAGAGAAGGGGCCCTTAAGGCTCGGGACAGATGGCCCGGAGAAACTCTCACCCCCTGCAGAGGGGGGTGGCTAGGGCAAACAACACGCAGCATATGCATACAGTTTCCTTCATCGTCTCGTTCTCTCTCCCTAGTTAAAAACATGTCCCGCCCATAGCACGAGTTCACACACTGAAAAGACGTAGTGGAGATGCAGCTACGCTCACTCCTTCGCTAGGAGCCCTGGGTGGCTGTTTGTTTTATAAATTAATTAACATGAAGTCACAGCCACAGACAGCGGGCGCTGGCCACACTGGGCGATGCAGACGGGAGACACTTCCACCTTCGCGCACAGCACGTCCGGCGGCGCGGCTAGATTGAGGACTGGGAATGCCCTAGGCTGGAAATTAGTGTTTGGAACCCGTTGGGTCTGGGTTCCCACCTCTCCTGGTATGCAGTGCCATCTGACCCGCTCAGCTCCCTGGCCCATGTTTTTCCAGAGGAGACTGAGGTTCAGAGAAGGTTGATGGGCCACCGGTAAGGGGAGTGTTGGACCAGGTTGCTCCCTAGGATAGAGGCCAGTGCCCGTGGCGAGTCCACATGGCTGAGGGATAGCCAGCGGGGCCTGCGGTGAGCTTGTCTGGCTCCAGCACTTTCCACCTTGTTGTGTGTGAGGGAGAGACCCAGATCGAGCTGATCACCCACTGCTTCCTGGTCTTCACAATAGGACACGCTCAGTGTAAAACTTTGGAATGTACCAAGAAGCGTGAAAAGAGTCTCCTCACGGCGGGATGAGCACTCCCACCAGCAGAGCAGGGCGCCTGGGGCCTCGCACTGCCCCCCAGTCCTTGGCGAAGTTGGTCTTCGTGACGCTCTGCTCACTATGGTTCTCATTCCAGGGTGCCTGCATCCTCCTGCCTTTGAGAACCTTCACATACACTTGTTGGCCATTCAGATGTCCTCTGTATGAAGTTCCATGTTTTTATTCATTCCATCTTTTCCTTGTGGGTGTGTGGGAGCTCTGTGCATACGCCGGTTCTGAGCCGTTGGGTGGTTGTGTGGGTTACAGATATCTTCTCCCACTTGGGGCTGGACTTCCACCCCCCTCCATGGTGTCTTAATGAACAGAAAGTCTTCATTTGAATGCAGTCCAAGTCAGCAGTCTTCTTTTAAGGGTGTGTGTGTGTGTGTGTGTGTGTGTGTGCATGCACGCGTGCTATTAAGAAGACTCATGCCCTAACCAGTTTGGCTCAGTGGATAGAGCATCGGCCTGTGGACTGAGGGTCCCAGGTTCAATTCTGGTCAAGGGCATGTACCTTGGTTGCAGGCACATCCTCAGTAGGGAGTGTGCAGGTGGCAGATGATCCATGTTTCTCTCTCATCGGTGTTTCTAACTCTCTATCCCTCTCCCTTCCTCTCTGTAAAACATCAATAAAAATTTTTTTTTTAAAAAGAAGACTCTTGTCCACCAGATTATGAAGACGTTCTTTATTTTCTTCCAAAAGATTTTCCGTTTTGGTTTGCACACTTAGGTCAGGACAGTCTTCCTGGAACTGGTTTTTGTAGACGCTGTGAAGAGGAGTCAAGTTTCTTTTTTTCCCATGTGGCTCCCCGGTTGTCTCAGCACATTTTGTTGCAAAGACTGTCCATTCTGCAGTGTTCCACTGTGGCCACACATAAATCAGGTGACTGCATATTTCTGGACTGGTCTGGTCCGCTGACCTACTTCTCTGTCTCAATCGGTGTAGCTTCAGAACAAGACTTGGTATCCAGCAGAGCCAACCCTACCCCCTTCATCACACGCAACTTTGATATCTGGGTCCTTTGTGTCTCTCTGTGCCTTTTCACAGAGCACCTTTGGGTCTGAGCTGGGATGGGACAGAGTTCGCAGCTTGACAGTATTTTGTCTTCCACTCTATGGGCAAGATATACCCTCCCATCTCTTTATTCTCCTGTTGTATGTTTGTCAAGTTTAATCTTATGTCACAAGCAGGCATCTGGAGGGATTTGGCAGGGGAGTTAAGGTCCTGGGACTGTACACATACAGACTACCAGGGTTCGAATCCCAGCTCTGTCACTCCCTAATTTCACAGCCTTAGTGAGCTGCTCAGATTCTCTGTGTCTCAGTTTCCCCCTCTGGAACACGGGAATGATAACCAGAGTTATATGGTTGTTTTAAAGGATTAAGTGGAAGTTAATGTATACAAAAGCAGTTAGAGCAATGCCTGGCCCTTAGAAATTTCTGGAAACATTACTAATTTATTTTTCAAGTAGGTGATACACTCACAGATGCACAATAAAATGTAATTTTTAAAAGTACATACAGTGAAAAAGTCTCCTACTTGTTCCCACATCTGGCCCGCTAATTATTAATTTCTTGTGCCTTCTTCCAGGGCTTCTTTAGGCAAATACCAGTAATTTCTCTTCCTTCCCCAGCAGGGGAGCAAGTAGCCTACTGTTGTGTGCTTTTGTCATTTATCCACGTACCCCAGAGACCTTTCCCTGTCAGGACACAGAGACCTTCCTCATTCTTTCCTTTTTCTTTTTTTAAACACTTGCGTAGTATCCATTTGTTTACCTGGTCCCTCTATGGTGTGCATTTAGAATGTTTCCAGTCACTTCCCCATTTCAGACAAGGCTCCAATGAACCCAGTGAGTATCTTTGTCTCCGCATCCTTTTGACCTGTGCAACTCTACCTTGATAGATCTGTGATCCTAGGTTTGCATTTAGATTAAATATCTAAGCGTACTTCCCTTGTAGGCCTGAAGTGGCTGAATGTTTCCAATTTTACATAGCACTGATATTTCCTGACCCACTTGATCATTAACACAATTCTATTGAACACACATTCCGTACTGAGCCTGGACACGGCAGTACAAGTGACCATCACTGGGACCTGGGACGCAGAGTTAGGGGAGGAGCCAGGCATGTGACAAGCGGTGTTGCTCATCATTTGTTTCCAGTTCTGGGCGACTGTAAATCACACTGCAGTGAACATCCTTGTCCATCAAACGTTATCTGCATTTTTTAAAAATATATTTTTATTGGTTTCAGAGAGGAAGGGAGGTGGGGGAGAGAGAGGTAGAAACATCAGTGATGAGAGAGAACATTGATCAGCTGCTGCTTGCGCTCCCCACCCTGGGGAACAAGCCTGCAACCCAGGCAAGTGCCCTGACGGAGAATTGAAACGTGACCTCCTGACAGAGGTTGACGCTCAACCACTGAGCCATGCCAGCTGGGCAGTGTACATCTTTAAAGTATGGCTTTGAGATAGATTCCAGAAGGGAGATGACCTCCAATGTGCAATCTTAGCCCAAACAAGAAAGCTCAGTTCCACACCTGCAATCCCCTTAATAAGAACCTTTCTTGTTCAAAGTCCCAAATTGGTGGTGGTGGTTGTTTTATTGCTATTATTTGCAGTTTTAAATTTTTATACACAAAGAGATCGCATGCTGCAGTGAGGTGGATGTCTTGAGTGACCCATTCCTGGACGTTCACTCAGTCCAGCTTAATGAGCCTCTATCCTTCCCGCACGAACGAGAACCCGGCTGGGTTTTCTCCCGAGGCTGAAGTGGGGTTACTGGTGACCCACCCTTCTTGCTCCCTCTGAAGCAATGAGGCAAAAGGCCAAATTGTTTTAATTCTTTGTTGTTGTTTTTTGTTTTTTTTTTATATGTTGTTATTGGTCCCAGAGAAGAAGGGACAGGGAGAGAGAAATAGAAACATTAATAATGAGAGAGAATCGGGCATGCTTTCTCCTGCACGCCCCACCCTAGGGATGGGGTTCACAACATGGGTGTGTATCCTGACCAGGAATCAAACAGTGACCTCCTGGTTCATAGGTCGATGCTCAATCACTGAGCCACACTAGGTGATGGCTCAAATTCAGAAGGTACAAAGGGTATGAGGTGAAGTGCCTCCCTCCACCCCTGCCCGTCAGCTTCTCAGTCCCTCACTCCCCAGCGGCACCACGTGGTCACCCTCCCTGTCTCCTTGCAGAGGTGGCCTCCGCCCATCTCACCGTCCATGTGTCACCTAGACACACGGGGCCTGCCCAGGGCCCTTGCTGACCTGGGTTCCTGTGTCCCTGCTGCCTCCAGCTTCAGTCCCAGTCAGGAAACTAGCCGCCCAAATCCTGTCTTCTTCAGGAACCATGCCTATGTTTAGTGAGCTTTCTAAGGATTGCTTTGTAGGGAAGAGAAGGGGAGAAATGTCAGCTGCTCTTTGACCATGTGTAACTATTATTGTCATTATTATGATGATAAGTCTAGAGTGGTGTCTGGTCCATAGTGTATGCTCAATAAATACTCATGGGATGAATGGATGGATGATAGCATGATGGGATGTTTGCCATATGCCGGGTGCTATTCTGAACTTTTTACATCAATCCTATAGGGCAGTGTTTTTCAACCTTTTTTGGGCAAAGGCACACTTGTTTCATGAAAAAAAATCACGAGGCACACCACCATTAGAAAATGTTAAAAAATTTAACTCTGTGCCTATATTGACTATATATAAAGTAATTCTCTTGAATAGGAATCAAATAAACACAAAGAAAGTATTTTATAATTACTTTATTATGAAATATTAAGTAAACAAAATAGTGAAAAATTATAAAATTCTTGTCTTGTCTGCACCTACGGCACACCAGGCAACATCTCGCAGCACACTAGTGTGCCGCGGAACAGCGGTTGAAAAACGCTGCTATAGGGTAGCAATACTTATATTATAGTTAATATAAGTATAAAATATTGATATAATACTTAAAATATTTATAAGTATTATGTATATTTTTAATTTTTTATTGATTTTTTTTACCGAGAGGAAGGGAGAGGGATAGAGAGTCAGAATCATCGATGAGAGAGAAATATCAATTCAGCTACCTCCTGCACACCTCCCACCAGGGATGTGCCCACAACCAAGGGGTGTACCCTTGACCGGAATCGAACCTGGGACCCTTCAGTCCACAGGCTGATGCTCTATCCACTGAGCCAAACCGGTCAGGGCTATGAGTATTATATTTCATACTTACATTAAATGTAGGAAGAAATTGAGGCAAAGGGAGGTTTAATCACTTGCCAAGGCAACCAAACCGGGATTCTAACTGAGCTGCCTGGTTCCCGAGCCTGTGCTTAAACTATTGTCAGCAGCCCTGGCCAGCACTCAGTGCCTCATCACACACAGCACTGGGGGCAGGGTGGGAGGGTCGGCAGCATGGCAGGCTGAGTCTGGTTAGGCTGGTTCAAGGGGCTGGGGCCTGAGAGCCAGAGGAGGTCACAGAGTGAGCGGGGAGGAACCAGGGTTGCAGGAGGTTAGGGTGTCTAGGGCTCTCAAGAGCACAGAGCCGCCAGGGCCAGAAGGCAGGCCGAGGGAAGCCGTGAGGCAGTGACTGGAGTGGCTGACGAAGCGGTTTTGGGGGGCAGGCCTGGCACAGAGGGAGCAGCCATCAGGAAGGCCCGCAGCCCTGAAGCTGGTGCCCCTGCAGGCTCCACCAGGCCTCATCTGGGTAGGCATAACCCCCAGGGAACAGCTGCACACCCAGCAGTCCTCCTGGAAGGCAGGCTGGGTGCCGGGCCTGACACCTGCCGAGCAGCAGGGTCTGCAACACACACAGGTGCGGAAACTTTAAAGGCCTTTGCCTGCTAGACCCCTTGATGTGGTCTGTGACGTGCAAGCGAGACAGCCTGACCGGCTCTCAGCACTTCCTGGGTCCGGAAGGCCTGGGGGGCTGGCTTCCCCCAGAAGCTGCGGGCAGAGGCCCACAAGCTTAGGCTGACACATGGAGGGCCAGGGGCCTGAAGCTGCCCGTGTGTCCCCCTCAACATAGAAGGCTCTGGGTTCTGGGCGAGAGAAACCCAGGGATTTTGGCCACACAGGATGGATCCACCAAGGCCCATGTCAGTATTTAGCCTGTGGACCTGGGCTGGGGGCATTTGCCATGTGTTTGCCACTAAGTATGTGAGAAAGTCTGATTCTGGACCCGGCTGTTTCTCTCCCATCCCCACACGGCTGCCACGGTCAGCTGGGAGATGTGGTTTTGGTGCTGAGTCCACCCAAGGCAGGGCCAGAGGTGAAGCAGGCCGCAGCTGCGGCTCAGCTCCCACACGTCCAGGCAGAAGCATCTGGCAGAGAGGAAGCCACCGAGGAGCTGGCCTGGCCTGGCCGCCCGCCTGCTCCCCGGCTGCTGCTGGGGCCGAGCCAGCCTGGCTTAGCAGACAAGCCTGAGTTGGCGGCTGGCCAAGGTTCAATGCGTCACAGAGCCCTGGAATTCTTTGTGCTGGAAGGACCTCCGTCCCTGGTCTGGGCACGCTCAGTAATGGTGCAGAGCCCGGGGCAGACGTCACAGAGAGACCCTGACCTTCTCTCTCTGACCGGCCTGAAGCATAAGCATCTGGGCAGCTGCTGCCAGTCACCTGGGGTCACGTGGAAACTCAACCTACCTGCCGTCTCAGATCCTGTCCAACCGTCTCATTTTTCTGAAGAGGCCACTCACTGAACCTAGAGAGGGGAGGACAGACCAGACCCAGGTCTCCTGAGACAGAGCTCAGTGCCATTTCCTTTGTGTCACACCCGTTCTGTGAGTGCAGCATGTGCCATGTCACTACGCAGCTCACCAGCTCTTACCTCCCTTCATTTCCACAATGTGATCCCCTCGAGTCCAATAACCACATATAGAGATGGTAGAGGACTACAAGGAGGGGAACAATGGAGGCCGAGGGCAGCCTTCATCCCAATGGTGCTGCAGCTGGTCGGCTCTCAGAGACATACTGTATCTACTCGGGAGTTTTGCAAGGTTCTTGTTAAACCATTGATGGCTTCATATCAATCACGGTGGGAGTATTGACATCATGGGAACTGGCAAACACTCCAGGGCTTATTCTTTTGGGTCCGAGACAAGTGCTTTACTGGCTCACCACTGATCCAAACCCAGTGTTCCCACTGGTCTTCGGGTGTGCTTGCCCTCCCAACGTTCTCAGATCCTCCTCCCTCGCCAACCAGAATTCCTTCCCTGGGGCCTAGGGTCTTGGCTTCCTCCATGAACTGTCCCCGAGCTTCCATCCAACCTAGTAGTTGGCACTGGCTAAGGGTCAGCTGCGGCTGGATCCTTTCCTTACACTTTTCCATATGATCCTCAGGGAGGGCCACAGTCTCCCCACCTGCAGGGCGGGACCCTTGAGGCATGGAGGGGCGGAGCGGCCGGCCTTTGTCATCACACCAGGGCCTCGGGAGTTCTCCAGCCCCACATTCCTGCCAGGCTGTTGCAGATCCCTGCCACCATCTTCACCTGCAATCGGGAATTCCTGGGCATCATTCCCTCTGGCTCCAGCTGCTACTGCTGGCCCAACTCCCGTGGCAGAAAAATGGCCCGTGACTCACTCTCCCTGGCTCTGCTCTGTTGACCTCTGTGGCAGCTCTCCGAGGATTTCTCAAAAAGTCCCTGGGGCTGATTCTTTGGTGGACTCATCCTGATTATTTCCAACCCTGGCCCCCAGCTCCAGACTGAGTTGACAACACCAAGGAAAAATAGCCGGAGTCATCTCCGAGAAATTGATGAGCTCGGTGCTTGAGAACCCCACGCCGTATCTGCTCGGCTGTGCCAGGCTCTGGGGCCTGGGGACAAGTGTGTGCACGTGGGCATTCTATTTTGCTGTTTAATTAAATATTTCTAGCACAGCGAAATCTAGGGAAAAGCCTAACAATACCCTGAGTACTCACACGTCAGCTTTGTTCGATCCTATCTTTTGCCTCATTGCCTCAGATCTTTTCAAAACCAGTAAATCGTTATAGAACTGGCTGAGGCCTCCTTCACACCCCTCCCCATCCTGGTTTCTCCCCACCTCCCCCTCCCAGACGGGCCACCATCCTGACTTTGGTGTGCGTACACGCCCACAATCAAGACACAGAACTGTTGTGTGTGTTTTTATACCTCATCTACATGGATGTTCCTTCTGTGATTTGCTCCTGGCACTTAACATTAGGTTTTGGGGTTTGTTTGATTTAAAAATTTTTTCATTTGGCATGACTCCAGACTCCAAGAAGAGTTACAGGAATAGGCCCATGAATCCCCATGTGGACACTCTTCACCCATATTCACCAATTATATTAATCCTAGAGGCCCACTGCAGGATATTTGTGAATAGGCCTTCCTTCCCCTGGCTTTGCTCCCGGCCGCCCAGGAGCTGGCAAGTCCTTGCTCCTGGCCACAGCTTCCTCTGCCTCCCCTCCCCCTCATAGCAGGCGTCCTTCCCCCCAGCCACTCTGTGCTTGCATAGGCAAATTAACCTGCCATCTTTGTCAGGTTAATTTGCATATTCACACCTGATTGGCTGTGGGTGTAGCAGAGGTAGGGTCAACTTACATCAGGTGTCTTCAAACTACGGCCCGAGGGCCACATGCGGCCCGCAGAGGAGTCTGATCCGGCCCGCCAGGTTTTTTGGGCAGTGAGCGTAGCCAAGGTGTTACAGTAGGAATTAGTAGTTCATATAGTCCGGCCCTCCAGCTCTCTGAGGGACCGTGATCTGGCCCCCACTTTAAAAAGTTTGAGGACCCCTGCTTTACATGTTTGTCTATTATTAGGTAAGACTAGAGGCCCGATGCACAAAGATTCATGCAAGAATGGACCTTCCTTCCCCTGGCTACCAGCACTGACTTTGCTCTATCTGGAGCCACCTTTCCGCCTTCCCATGCTGCCCTGAGGCTCCGAGGAGCTGGGTTGGTGCAGAACACCTGCATCCTGCCCCACCCCCAGCCACTCAGTGCCTTCGTATGCAAATTAACCCTCCACCTTCCTTGGGTTAATTTGCATACGCACTCCTGAGTGGCTGGTGGGCATTGCGAAGGTACGGCAATTAGCATGTTTCTCTTTTATTAGTGTAGATTTTTGTCACACCTACTTGTTCTCTCTCCCTTCCTTTCTCTCTCTCTCTCTCTCTCTCTCTCTCTCTCTCTCTCTCTCTCTCTCTCTCTCTCTCTCGTTCATGTTTTCCTGAACCTTGTGAGAGAAAGAAGCAGGCTTTGTGCCCCTTTAGTCCCATTTATTTCAGTGGGGATTTCCCAAACTCAAGGACATTCTCCTACTAACCTAGGCATCGGGGTCAAAATCAGGAAATCAATGTGTGCTATACACAGGGTTTCGAGATGAAATGGTGAGGTGTTGGTTTCTACCTCCTCACAGCTGTGTGCCAGTCCAGGGTGGATGAGGCCCATCCTGTTTCCCCTTCTCTGTGGATGGACATTGGTTGTTCCCAGCCTCTCAGTGTGAGTGCTGCTGCAGTGAACATGCTTGCTGTTGCCTTACGCTCTTGAGTGTGTCCTGGGAGGGGGGCTGCTGGGACCTGGGCTCCAGGGTCCCCATCTCATAGATTTTGACAGATTGTCTTCCAAGTAGGTGAAACCATTTTCATTCTTGGGGTACTTTACCCCCTTGGTCCTCTGATGGCTTTTAGGGGGCTGACTGATGGATTCCCACCTCTCTCAGGCCAGGTCTCATGCTGTTGCTATAGCAACAGGTGTTCCTGGGAGAAAAGGCATGACCGTACACATGGTCACCCCAGCTAGAATAGCCACCTGTTTGAGGGGCTCTTGTGTTCTGGATGCTGCCTGATGCACCTTACAAGTGGCAGGCGTTACCAGCTCTGTTGTACTGACAAGAAACTGAGGCCAGGGGAGGTTAAACACCCTGCCGAGGTCCCAATGGCCGAGAGGTGGCCGGGTTGGTGTGAGAGCTAGTGCTTTATCTTCAGGCTGGCAGATGGTGTGAAATAAGCACCAAGTCTCTGACTGTGGATTTGCAGTGAGAGGATGTCAGCTGAGAGGTCAAGGCCTCTTCCTGTGACATCCCCCACTCCAGCTCCTGCCCCATCTTCTCGGTTCCTTCCCCTCTGTGCACTGTGCAGAAGGAATGGGTGAGCAGCATTGAGCATGGAGGAGAAGGGAGAGGAGAAAGTGTGGGGGTGGTGGTGAGTGCCTGTCCCCCCTCACCCGAGAGGGAGGGAGGGAGGAAGGACCGAGGCACGGTGTGGCCTTAGGCTCCGGGGTCAGAGTCAGGCAACACTCCTCCCCAGGCTGCTGGAGGGTCCTGTCCCAGCTTGAGAAAGAAGTGCCACTTCAAACTGGAGAGAGGGGCTTTGTCTGGTATCACACTCCTTGCTCAGAGGGTGGGGCCACACCTTAGCAGGGACCACTGCAGCCTCGCCTGCCCCTGCCGGCCTGGAGCCCCGTGAGCCTGGGGTCCAGGCCTCTCCCTTGGTCTTATGGTGGCTGGAGGCCGGCCAGCCGAGGTCGGAGTGGTGGATGGGACGAGGTGGCCTTTTCCCAGTCCTCCCCTTCCATCCCACACTCCCTGGGGTTCTGCCAAGTCTGCACAAGGGGCCTCCGCTCTCTCCCCTGGGAGGCATCGTTGGAACTTCCTGAGCGGCTGCCCTGGGGCAGAGGTGGGAAACCTCTCGCCTTCCTTTCGGAGAAGCAGAGTCCAGGGAGCCCCACCCGGGGCAGCCTACCCCTGGCTCCACCTCTGTGCTCAGTGGTCCCCGTGGATGCCTCTCCCCCTGGAGCAGATCTTTCTCTTCTTCTCATTCACGTTGCATAAGCCTGTGACGGGGACACAGGTACCAGGCCAGGAAGCAGGGACACGCCATGCCAGTTTACTCCTTCCTTCCGAGAGCTAGTGAGAAAATGTCCCCCAGGAACTGGATGCTAAGTCCGACCTGGTCCCTGCAGCCCTGGGCCAGGGTCCTGGCGTGTCTGACCACTCGGCAGCCGGGCGGTGCAGCATGGGTGTCAGAGGCTGGCAGCGCTGCAGGTTCGAGCTAAGGGCTCTGCTCCCAGGAGCAGAAGGAAAACTAGCCCTGGAATGGTTTCTGTTTCCGGTGGAATTGCCCTAAAGTTTCTGAGGCTCGTTGTTTTTACGCCAACAGTGCCATTAACTAGCCAAGGCCCCCGGGCTGCCTCTGCAAGGCCCTGAGCGGAGTTTGGCTGCTGAGAAGGGAGGTGTGGGTGTCGGGGTCACTGGTTCTGCTGGCAGATGATATATCCAGGGCTGTGTGGGCTCCACGACGGTCCCTGGCAATTAGCGCTGACATGGCCAGGCTGCTGTAGAACAGTAATCACTGTCCTAAAATAGAGCCAGACCTGGTGCCAGCTCCGGGGATCCCCAGCGGTGCCATCCGCCAGAGCATGAAGGCCACCATCATGGCCATGGGTGTGGTGCAGTCACAGGTGCGCGCCCGGCCCCGTTACCCCTCCTTGGCCATGTCAGAGCGGGTGCCCCTGTCACTCTGTGTCCTCAGGGCTTCTCTGCTCTTGTGACCCAAGCCTTCCCCCGCTCAGCTGTTCCTTCTCAAACTTCTCCACTTGCTGAAGCCTTTGGCACTTAGAGATCCTCTCCCCGCTCAGATCCCACAGCTGCCAAGTCACTCTTAGGGGCCTTGCACAGGCCTTCGTTACGGCTGCCCCTGCCCCCGGGAGGGGAGGACGCTGAGCGGCGTGGACAATTCCTGGAAAGCAGTATCTTAAGAGCCTTTGGCCTCTCCGGTGGTTTAGTCAGAGCCGCCACGAGGGCCTCTATGGCACACGTTATAGCCAGGTTTCTGGGACAGCCAGCACCCGCTGGGCTCGCTGTGTCAAAGGAACCCTCCCAGGGTGTTTCTGTGCCAAAACAAACTGACGTCCTTTTGCATGTCAAGCCATGGGGTTCCCAGGCACTTGAACTTGCGGTGTCTCTGGGACCAGATGTTATCGTGGGTTTCAGCTGAGTACACACCCAGATGCATACCTCAGTCACTCTATCCGATGCGCTAGGTCCTAAAATCAAGGCTATCAAGTGGGAGAATTGTAGCAAGAAGAGAAAAAAGAGTATTTGAACTAGAAAAATAATAGTTGACATTGACTATGATTGTGTGTGCTGGGCAAAGTACTTGAGAGACGTCTTATCAAATCAGCACAACACCTCTACTACCAGTTGGACTATTATTATTAGTCTTTTTTTAAATGCTTATGCTGAAGCCCAGAGAGGTAAAGTATCTAGACAGAGATCACACAGCCTGGATTCAAACCTAGGGCTTCTATCAACAGCAGGCAGGCTTCTTCGGAACGGGCCTTCAAGGATTGGGCAAACTTTATCCCTAGTAGTTTACTACAAAAAAAAATTTAAACATACAGAAGAGTTGAAAGGATTTTGCAGTTAACTCTCAGATACTATCCCCTTACCTTGAATGTTTTTATATATTTGCTTTATTACATATCTCTATCCATCTACTTTTTCTTGGTGTTCTTTTTTTTTTTTTTCATTTCAAAGAAAGTTTTGGGCATCCCCTGAATATGTAAGAATGCATGTCATTAACTGGAGTCCAGTACTTATCTATGGTTCTCTTTGATTGTCTTAGTGTAAAATTTACACGTGATAAAATGTAAATACACATACTGAGTGTACACTTGAATTTCATATCAGTGGATTCATGCAGTATGAATTTTCTTGCCTCTGGCTCCTTTCACTCAGCAGAAAGCTTTTGAGGGTCATCCATGAGGGCGGGGTGTTTCTGTAGTTGCGTATGTATTGCTGTTCCATTCTGCCATGCCCCAGCATCTGTTTGTCCATTCTCCCATCGGTGGACCCCTGGACCAGACTGGGGCTATTAGGAGTAAAGCCGCTTTCGCTTCAGGTCTTTTGTTTGTTTTTTTGTTAATTGTCACCCGAGGATATTTTCCCATTGATTTTTAGGGAGAGAGGGAAAGAGAGGGAAAGACAATAAGAAACATCGAGGTGAGAGAAATACATCCATTGGCTGCCTCCTGCAGAAGCCCCAATCAAAAAGCCCAGGCAGGGGAGGAGCCTGCAACCAAGGTACATGGCCTTGACTGGACTTGAACGAGGACCCTGTGGTCTACCGGCTGACACTCTCTCCACTGAGCCAAACTGACAAGGGCATCCTCAGTCTCTTAGTGGATATCCGCTCCCCTTTTTCCTTGGGGATGCATGTAGGCCTGGAATGGCTGGACCAGAGGACAAGTGTGTATGTTAAGGTTTATTAAAAAAAAAAAATGCCTTTTCCCAAAGTGGTTGTGCATTCTCCCTGGCAATATAGGAGAGTTCTGGTTACATCCATCCTCCACCGTGCGATGGTGGCGGGCTTTGTAATGTTAGCCATGCTGGTGGTTGGGACGGGGTATTTCATTGTGGTTTCAATTTGCATTTCCCTGGTGACTAATGAGGTGAGCTCTCTCTCACCTGCTTTCTTTTTTGGCCATTGGTATGCCTTCTTCTTTGAGGGCTCTCCCCATCTTCGGCCCGTTTTATAAATTAATTTGCTTGTTCTCTGTTGCATGCGTGCTTTGCAAATATTTTCTCCCCACCTGTGGTTTGAGTATTCGTTTTTCTGAAGGAGGTATTTTGATGGGCACAGGTTTAAATTGTGATGCATCTGGTTTATCCGTGTTTTCCTATATGGCTCTTGCCTTCTGGGTCCAATCCAGTAAGCCGATGCCCAGCCATTGGAGAGCATGTTGGAGGAGGTGATAGAGAACCTGCAGGAGCCCCAGGCAGGGAAGGCAGCCTTGGCTGGGTGATGAACAGCCCTGTGTAGGGGAGTCTGCAGGGAGGTGCTGTTCAGAAAAGGAACACCTTCAGTGTTAGGAGGTGGGACTGATTCCTTAGGGCAGTGCGGGCCATTGCAGGCTTCAGAGCAGGGGAGGGTGTGATTGCAAGAGAGGGATGGCATACTCCCAGGGAAGCGAGAGCAGAGTTTCTTCTTGGTCACCTTGAAAGCAATGTGTGCCCCCTGCCAGGGAGCTGGGAGCTGCAGGTTCGTCTCTGTGGCTCCTCAAAGACTCTCCAGTCCCCACTAGGACTTACGGGGCCCATTTCTTACCAAAGAGGCCTGCAGCTGGCGTGGGCCAGTTGTTAGAGGGTAGCCCAGGAAGGCGTCCACGTGCATTGGTTTGTTTATTTATTTATTTACTTATTTATTTATCTATTTATTGCTAATCCCCACCTGAGGATATTTTCCCATTGTTTTTTAGAGAGAGTGGAAGGGAGGAGAGACACACAGAGAGAAACATGGATGTGAGAGTGACACATCAATTGGTTGCCTCCTGCACACACACACACACACCCCGACCAGAGCCGGGGATCAAGCCTGCCCTTGGCTGGAATCAAACCCGGGATCCTTCAGTCCAAGGGCCAACGCTCTGTCCATAAGCCAAACCAGTTAGGGCTCCATGTACATGGGTTTAGAGCCAATTCTCCCAGCATCCTTACCGGGACCCCTGTCCTTCCCCATGCGGACCTCGCCCCCTCCCTGGCTCCGCCACCTCCCTGGCTTCCTTGCAGTTTTTTTTCTAGACCAGATAACATAAGCCCTGTGTCTGGACTCTCTTCCCCTCGCTAGCACCATTCATCATGACATACTCTACGTCACTGATTGTCCTTGTCCATCACCACCACCCCCACCCCCACAGGAAGTGACTCCATCCTGGCTCATCCCTCCCCCAGGCCTCTCCCAACAGCACATGCCAGCCCTGATCCTGGGTGCCCCTGGGCCACATCACAGGAACTCACAGGGCAAGGAGCCATGTCTTCCTGGCTCTATAACTAGGTTTCAGTGTGTGTGTGTGTGTGTGTGTGTGTGTGTTTAAATCATTTTGTTCCCTACTCTAACCCAGTGCCTAGACCAACATCTGGCACTTGCAGGCCCTCAGAAAATATTGTATTCATAGAATGAATGAATGCGAAGCAAACACCTCATTTCTCCCAGGGGTCACCCAGGGCCACTCAGCCAATGGAGGAATCTTCCCGGCCACCCCCTGCCCATTGCACAGATGAGGAGAGTGAGGCCCTGAGAGGGACCGGACTTGCCTAGTCTGTGGCAGGGCAGAAAGGAGCCTATAGCTCTCACCCCAGCTGCCATTAGAGTCCTAATTGCCCCGCAGGGAGGCCCTGGGCCGAGGGAGGAGATCTGAGGATGATCATCAAGCCTTTTGGTGCCAGAAGATATTTTTGGTTTTCAGGGGAGTGGGGGAGGTTAGAGGAAACTAATGGGCCCCGAAGTGCTTGTTTTCTGGGTAATTCTGGCTCCTCTGATTCAACTTCTCTCCCAGAGGAGAAACTGCAGCCACGCGCAGGCGTCTTCAAACTACAGCCCGCGGGCCACATGCGGCCCGCAGAGGAGTCTGATCCGGCCCGCCAGGTTTTTTGGGCAGTGAGCGCAGCCGAGGTGTTACAGTAGGAATTAGTAGTTCATATAGTCCGGCCCTCCAGCTCTCTGAGGGACCGTGATCTGGCCCCCACTTTAAAAAGTTTGAGGACCCCTGTTAGGGCCTGGGAAGAGGTTACATCAACATCAGCTGGGCCTCCCCGGTCTTGAGCTCCAAATGAGACCCACCAGGCCCCAATTTCACAGCCTGTGAACACCCCTGAGACTGCCCTGCTGCCCCCATGCCCCCAGCCCCACGGTGCCCGCTGCCGCCTGGGACACTCCTGTTGTCCTGGTAAGCCAGCACCGGCTTCTGTGTGGACCCAGAGGGAAATCCACAAACACCCACGCGCACACACCACACAGCATCCGTGAGAGGGAGGGCCTCCCGGAGGCTTTGGGGTGGGGGCGGCAGAGCAGGGATGTTAGCTCAGTGACCCTCATACCTCACATCTCCCTGCTCAGGTCCCTGCAAAACCCACCTGCTTAACACAGCACAGGTCTGCTGGACGCACAGGTCTGCTGGACGGTTTAATCCAGCACTTCCCAGGGCCTCCTCACCTTCTCCCCCACCCTCCTCTTTAGGAAATGCTGTTCCCTTATCAGGGCTTCTGGGTCCTGCTGCCCTCCGCCCCCTCCCCATGCCCCAGGAAGTGGCTCCATCCTGGCTCATCCCCCAACCTCTCCGGGCCTTTCCCAACAGCAAATGCCAACCCAGACCACGGGGACCCCTGGGCAGCATCACAGGGACTCCCAGGGCAAAGAGCCAACCTTCCTGGCTTCATAGCGAACTACCCCCTTTGGTCTGATTAAGGCTTCACCCCTGCAAACTTGGTCCCCGCCTCCGGTAGGATGCAAACAGACCACGCAGCCCACCTGACTCCGGGTTTGAGTCCCTCAGATGCCTCCCTCCTTTTCTAGAATCAGTGTGTGGGGGGTGTGGGGTGCTCCCGGCAGAAGATCTCCTAAACTGGACCTCTGCTTTGGTTTTGCTGTTTCTTAAGCCTGAGACTCTCCTCCTTGGCCTGCCCTGGCCTGTCACGTCCTCCTGGGGGGGCCAGGAGACACCTCCGGAAATGTCTGTATCAGCGTGTCCAACAGGTGGAACACAAGCTTCATATGTAGTTTTAGATTTTCTAGTAGCCACATTTAGAAAGCAAAAGGAAATCAGTGGCATTAATTTTACTAATGTCTTATTTAACCCAGTATATCTAAATGATTATCATTTCAGATATAATCAACATAAGTTATTATTAATGAGCTATTTCCAGTCTTTTTTTTTTTTCATATCAATAGTGTTCAAAACCCTGTGTGCAAGTCTCAACTCAGACAACCCACTTTTTTTTTTTTTTAAATAACTGTACATTCAATATTAGCTTGTATTCATTTCAGGTGTACAGCATTGTGGTTAGACAATCATTATTTTGCAAAATGTCCCCCCCAATATTGCCAGTACCCAGCTGGCACCATAAAAGTTATTGCAATATCATTGACTATATTCCCTGTGCTGTACTTCATGTCCCTGTGACTGTTGTGAAACTACCAATCTGTACTCCTCAATCCCTCCACCTGTTTTAAAATATATTTTATTGATTTTTTACAGAGAGGAAGAGAGAGGGATAGAGAGTTAGAAACATCGATGAGAGAGTAACATCGATCAGCTGTCTCCCGCAACGAAGGCACATGCCCTTGACCGGAATCGAACCGGGGACCCTTCAGTCTGCAGGCTGCTGCTCCATCCACTGAGACAAACCGGTTTTGGCAATCCCTCCACCTTTTCACCCAGTACTCTAAACTCCTGGCCCCCAAACCACCCTTCTTTAAAAATATATTTTTGTTTTGATTTCAGAGAGGAAGGGAGAGTGAGCAAGAGATAGAAACATCAATGATGAAAAAGAATCATTGATCGGCTGCTTCCTGCACGCCCCACACTGGGGATCAAGCCCGCAGCCCGGGCATGTGCCCTGACCGGGAATGGAACCACAACCTCCTGGTTCATAGGTTGACACACAACCACTGAGCCACGTGGGCCAGGCTTGAACGCCCATTTTTCAGAGCTCAGTTCCCACATGCAGCTACGGTTTCAGACAGAACAGTTTTCTGTCTTGATCCGGGTTAGAGCCAGAATGTGGCTCACTGTATGCTAGAGACTCGTGCATTTCAGTGTGTGTAAGCTACATGTGCATTAAAAAGGTTTTTAAGAGCCTGCACGCAGTTACGCCAAAAGCACCCTCTGCCTCACCCCTCCCCCAGGCCTCTGAACCCACCTTACATTGTGTTTCTGTGATGTTCACTCCAGTGCTGTCCTACAGCTGGTTGTTTCTATGTATGCTTAACCCACCCTATATAATGAAAGCCCAATATGCCAATCAACCAAATGGCAGAACGACCTTCCGGAACAACCTTCCAGAACGACCTTCGGGAACAACCAGTGCGCAGGGGGCGGGGCCATGGTGGCTGCGAGGGCCTTCCCTTGCAAGAATTTCGTGCAACGGGCCTCTAGTGTTGTTACAAGCATGGGAAGGTGAAGAGTTCATCCATTTCTAACTCCCTCGAGGGCCACAGGCTTCTGAGATGCTAAATAAGTCAGCGGGTTGCATTGATGCCCCATGGGTTCTAAACCTACCTCTCCGTGAGGCTGCAGAACCGGCTGACCATTCCATTCTGTTTTCAGTCCTAGTCCAGAGGCTGATAAAAGAGAGGAAGAGGAGGAGGAAGATGGCATGGGGCCTTGTCCGCCAGTCACCCCGAAGAACTGCTTTGCTCCCCGGGGCATCAGCGTCCTGGAGAAACTCGTCAAAACGTGCCCGGTGTGGCTGCAGCTGGGCCTGGGCCGGGCGGAGGCGGCCCGGATCCTGCACCGGGAGGCGGCCGGGGTGAGTCCGGGGTCTCGCCATCGCGTGGTCGGTGGGGCAGGTATAGCTTCCTTCCGGGAGCTGCACATTAGTTTCCTTTGTTATGTTCATCAGCTTCCCCACCAGGGTGGTTTCTCCAGAACTCAGGAGAGAGTGGGGGCTGCGGGGAGGGCTGGGCTCTGTGTGGAGAGCAAGTGTCCCGCTGGAGAGCAGGGCGGTGTGGCTGGCTGGGGCCTCTGGGCCTTTGGGCTCCGGAGGCAGGACTGATACTTTGAGAACTAAGCCAGGTGTCTGGGGACCAGAGAGAGCCAGAAGCAGACAGACCTGAGAAGTCACCTTACATCCCTTATTGACACATGAAAACAGGGCTGTGGACCAGAGAGAGCCAGAAGCAGACAGACCTGAGAAGTCACCTCACATCCCTTATTGACACATGAAAACAGGGCTGTGTGACGGGGCCACAAGACTTCTTTGGAGTCAGGCTCGGTGGGTTGGGCAAGTGCTTACATTTGCTGAGTCTCGCTTTCCCCCGTGGAGACGGAGCCACGAGGAGCACTTTCCTCCCAGCGGGGTAACCCCACGGGAGTGGGCAGGGGGGCAGGAAGGATGAGTCAGCGCTCACCCAATGCCACCCCCACCTCCCCCCCACGCAGTTCCTCTTACGTGCCCCTTCCCTTTTAAAAAAGAATATACATGAATTTGTTTAATTATAAAAGGGATATGCGTGTTCACTGTAAAAAAAAAAAAATCAAACTGGACAAAATTGATAAAATAAAAAGGAGTTTCATAAAAGTTCTTCCACCAGTTTTTCTTCAACGAACCCAGTTCCTACAAGTCTTTTTGTTTTGCTTTGTTTTTTCAGGAGGTGAAATTCAGTTAACATAAAAGTAGCCATTTCCAAATGCACGATTTAACATTCACGATGTTGTGTAGCCACCACCTCTGTTTAATTCCAAACATGGCATCACCCCCAGGTGAACCCTTAGCCCTTAGCCGTGCCCCGTTCCTCCCTCCCCGGGCCCCGGCAACCACCAGTCCGCTCCCAGAGGTCAGTTCTGCTAGAAACGCATGTGTAGCTCTCCAGCCCTTTGCCATGGAGAGTCCCACATCCATGACAGCTGGTGTTCACTCAGTACTGCTTCCTGTCCCAGGCACTCGTCTAAATTCTTCCCGTAAATCCGAACAATTTCTCCTCACAGCGGCCCTCTGAGGCAGGAAGGACTGTTCTGCCCATTTTACAGATGAGGTAACTGAGGTGCACTGTTGAGTGTCTTCCCCCAGGTGACACCTTCCGTGCAGCCTGAGGTGCTGCCCTGGGTCCGGGGCATAGACCATGCCCACTAATTCATGAGCTGAGTTGGTCAGTGGACTCATTCTGACCTTGGCCGAGGTAAAATCCATTGAGTTGGCGATGGTACCTGAAAATAGGAATTCCTGCTACGTAGGGGGCCTCCAGCTAAGTTCTAGAGTTGGAGCAGATGCCCCTTCTGTTCCCTGCTCTGACCTTCCCCCCACTCTGCCCCAGGAGCTGCTGTATTTTCAAGCAGAAGCAAAGCCCTAAGTTCATGTTCTGCACAAAAGATTGGCCGACGTTACCCAACATTGCTCTTCGCCTGATCTTACTCATCCTCACAGCGATTTGCCTCTGTTCTCAGTGGTCCCGTTTCCAGGGAAGGAAACGAAGGCACAGAGACCTGGCCTCAGTTGCCTGAGCTCACACAGCTAGAAGAGCAGAGCCTGCACGGCCTGGTCTTCGGGGATCCTGGGAAAGCCTTTGCTGCATAACGTCACCCCCACTGAACTGTCCAAAATCCCGCCCCACCCCCCAGCGCAGTGCCTCTAGTGTTTTAAAGATGCAGATACGGTGTGGGTGGTCCTCAGGCTGTGAGAGCTCATAGGGTCATCCAAGGTCACCTGGACCCACTTCTGCTGGCACCAATGAGAGACAGTGCTTCATCCAGTCTGGGGCCAGTGGTCAAGAGATTGGAGATCCCGGCCCTTTTTTCCCAAATATCTATGTGACCTTGACCCTGTCCACCCCTTTCACCACTCCCCGTCTCCCCTCCCAGCAGCCTGCTTTTTTCTGATAAGGTGGGAACATATTGGCTCAATTTTAAATTTGTGTGTGTGTGTGTGTGTGTGTGTGTGTGTGTGTGTTTCTATCAAGAAGCAAGGCAATCAAAAAGACACCTTTATTCATTCTGCACCCAAGTGGTGTTTTTGTGTGTTCATTTTATTTTTAGAGGTTTTAGATGTATAGAAAAGTGGCAAAGAGATCTATATCCCTTATAGATCCCTCACCCAGTTTCTCTTGTTGACATCTAACATTAGTAGGGCACATTTGTCCCAATGAATGAGCCAAGACTGATACACCCATATCAACGAAACCCCGCAGTTTACTCAGATTCCCTTAGTTTTTGTCAAATATCCTTGTTCTATACCAGGATCCCCCCCAGGGCACCATGTACTCATCCAGTCTCCTTGTCAGCATGTCACATGGCTGTGATAGTTTCTCAGACTTCGTTTTTGACGACCTTGACAGTTTTGAGGAGTAGTGGTTGGACATTTTGTAGAATGCCCCTCAGCGGGGAGTTATTAGATAGTTAGACTGGGGTTATTCACATCCTCTCAATACTAGCAACATGATTAGTCACTGTGGATGTTGACCTTGGTCACCTGGCTAAGACCATTATGTGTCACTTCCTCCCCTGCCAGGTAGCTCCCTCTTCATAAGGAAGTCACGGTGTACAACCCACACTTAGGAAGAAGTCACTCTCCACCTCTTTGAGAAGCTACATAAATTATTTGCAATTCTTCTGCCTAAGACATGTGTCTCTTCTTCCCTGTTTACTTATTTATTCAGTCATTGACTTGAAGCAATATGGACTCTGGATGTTTATTTTATGCTTGGGGTGACAATGCAATACTACTTTCATTATTTTCTTGCTCAAATTACTCCAGCGTTGGCCACTGGGAGTCTCTCCGTGGGCTCCTGTGTCTCTTTGACATTCCCCCATTGTGTTTGGTTTTGTTTGCTCATTAGTT
Organism: Pipistrellus kuhlii; assembly: GCF_014108245.1. Taxonomy (NCBI): domain Eukaryota; kingdom Metazoa; phylum Chordata; class Mammalia; order Chiroptera; family Vespertilionidae; genus Pipistrellus; species Pipistrellus kuhlii. Next base: position 854,975 of record NW_023425542.1, read on the forward strand.
TTTGGAGTCCTCCCTTACTTTCTGTCACTACAAGATGCTCCAGGCTTATCTTGTATTTTCTTATTAATCCTCACCCAAGGATATTTTTCCATTGATTTTCTTTCCTTTTTTTTTTTTTTTTTTTTTAAGAGATAATGGAAAGGAGGGAGAGAGATAGAGAGAAACATCAATGTGAGAGAGACACATTGATTGGTTGCCTCCAGCACGTGCCTGGGGACTGAGTCTGCAACCCAGATATGTGCCCTTGACCAGAATTGAACCTGGGACCCTTTTGTCCTCAGGCCAGTGTTCTATCCACTGAGCCAAACCAGCCAGGGCTCTCATATTTTTTGCCCTAGTTCTAGAACCAGCCATTTCTCCAAGGAGCCTTCACTCCTTTTACTGGAGGGTAGTATTTGAAACCAAGATCACAAGGCCATGTGTGTTCATTGCTGCTGGAGTGTCCTTGCTTCCAGGCCCACAGGTGGTGTTTAATGACAGACTCCCTATAAGATTGCCTGTGGTGATGTGTGTGTGTGGGGGGGGGTTGGTGGGGGGAAGAGAAGATAAGCTGAAGAGTTGCAGGAACCTGAGCTGTGATGCAGAACAGCCATGTGGGAGGTCCAGGGCACCTTCCCAGGTGTGAGTCCAAGGATGACACTTCTGATCCATGTTAGTTTGGTGGAAGCATCACTGAAGCCCTCTCTTGCCCCTTCTCTTGCTGGGGCCAGGGAAGAGCTCACAGTTAGCAGTTACTACAGGTCTACTCTGTGCCATGCACTGTCTCTCATCTCTCCAACAGCCCTGCAGAACAGGGGCGGGCTCTCTAGTTCATAACTAAGGAAACTCTACTGTGATGGTAAGGAGCCTGACTGAGGAATAGAGCCGGCAATGCTTTCAAAAGCTTTTAAAAAACCACCACAGCCTAACTGGCGTGGCTCAGTGGTTGAGCGTCAACCTATCAATATGAACCAGGAGGTCACTGTTCAATTCCTAGTCAGTAACATGCCTGGCTTGTGGGCATAATTCCCAGTAGGGGTCTTGCAGGGGGCAGTCCATCAGTGATCCTCCCTCCTCATTGATGATTCTATCCATCTCCCTCTCTCCCTTCCTCTCTGAAATCAATTAAAATCTGTTTTAAAAACCACCATGTCTCAGCCTCAGCCTTAGAAATGCTGATTCTTTGGCTCGGAAAGGGACTTAGGCACCGATAGGCTTTAAAAGCTCCCCAGGTGATTCTGTCCTGCAGCCAGGATTGAGAAACTCCAGTCCAGGCCAGGATACAGCTCCGGTGTCAGCCATGGGAAGGTGGGCCACGTACATCCATAGCAGGCTCTGGCAACTCAATCGCCGACCTCCACAGGTGAGGCAGCCCCTGCACCCGTGGCCTCAGGAAGGCTAACCACTCCGTTCCTGCCCTGATGGGCCCGATTATAAAATCTCCCCAAGCAACTGGAAAATAGTCCTACAGTAACAAAAGTGGGAAAGCAGACAGCTCGGGATTGTCCAGGCCAACAATGGCTAGTGCAGTGTTTTTCAACCTTTTTTGGGCAAAGGCACACTTGTTTCATGAAAAAAATCACGAGGCACACCACCATTAGAAAATGTTAAAAAATTTAACTCTGTGCCTATATTGACTATATATAAAGTAATTCTCTTGAATAGGAATCAAATAAACACAAAGAAAGTATTTTATAATTACTTTATTATGAAATATTAAGTAAACAAAATAGTGAAAAATTATAAAATTCTTGTCTTGTCTGCACCTACGGCACACCAGGCAACATCTCGCGGCACACTAGTGCGCCGTGGAACAGCGGTTGAAAAACGCTGGGCTAGTGAACACAAAACCATTTAGAGTATCGAGTGTTGGGTTTTCAGACTTGTGTGTGGGGAGGAGGGGGGGCGCAGTGGCTGCAGACTTCTCTCCCTAAGCATCCCTGTGCCAACCGTCACTGGAATCAGCTGGTCTTTCCAACCCCCGCTGGCAAAGGTAGCAGGAAGGGGCTCCCGGGACCGCTGACCCCTGCCTCCAGCACTGCAGTCATTTACCTGTGAAGCTAAACTCACTTTTGTGAAAGCCTCTTGGGGTCTGACTGTGCTGGGACAGTACCTGGGGTGGGGAATGTCCGGCCCATGGGCCTTAACACAAAATCCTCATAAAAGGAAGAGAGGAAAAGGGCACCCAGAAGTTGAGGCTGTGTGTTTATCTACCCGATGGCTATGTCAGTACCTTCTGTTGCTTAACAAACTGCTCCAAAATTCAGTGACTTACAACAGTCACCATTGGATTTGCTCACGATTCTGTGGGTCAGCAGTTTGGGCTGAGTTCTGCTGAGCGGTTCTTCTGCCCATCTCTCCCGGGGTCAGCATGCAGTCACATTGTCTGGCAGTGTGACGAGCTGGCTGGCCTGAGATGACTTCACTCACATGTCCAGCGGCTGGGCCCGCTGTCGGCTGGGCCCGCAGGCTCCTGCAGGGTCTTCACCTGGCTGTGATCCGAAGGGTGAGTGTGGAAACTGACATGCCTCTGAGGCCTGGCTCAGAAAGCCACGCATCACTTCTGCTGCATTCTTTTGGTCCAAGCGAGTCTCCAAAGCTACTTGCAGCGGGTAGAGAAAGAGAAGCAAGGGGGGCTTGGAGAATTTGCACATGGAACCCCCAAGGGTGTTGGAGGAAGAGCTCTGGGTGGCCCACCCAGCACTTTTGCCCCCTCTGTGGGAAGCATCTCTTTAGAGGATAACAAGTGGGCAACCAGTGAGGGTGGGGACCAGGGGAATTGGTGGTCTCCCTCCTAGCAATGACCTTGGTGGTCTCCCTCCTAGCAATGGCCTTGGTGGTCTCCCTCCTAGCAGTGGCCTTGGTGGTCTCCCTCCTAGCAATGGCCTTGGTTGCACTCCCCCGGGTGTGAGCCCAGGAGATGCGCTACAACTTAGAATGCTTTGCAGGAGTCCCTGCTCTGCTGCGCTTCCCCACTGTGCTGCACAGAGACCCTGTTTTCACACTGTGGTTACTTCCCAGAAGCGACTCTGTGACTAGCTGAGCAGCTAAAGCTCCCTGAAGGGGAATGAGGAGCAGGCCCTCTTACTCCAAAGGACAGTGGCCAGAACAGACCACTTGGTGGAGTTGTGCCCACAGCAGGCACCTGTGAGTGCCTCCTCCCCACTAACTAGCAGTCTCTTATACCCCCGCCCCCTTTCCCCCAGGGCCTGTCTTGGCTCCTCAGATGAGAAGCCCGGGACTCGGCCACGGCAGAGGAGGTGCTGGGTGAGCTGTAGCCATGCTGACAGAGGGGGGACTTCGGGTTCAGAACTGAGGGCTTGTCAGAGACCAGCCAGAGGAGCGTTCCACCCCTCACACCACCCCCTCACGCCGGCCCCCGAGGAAGTAAGTACTAGATCATGCAGGTGATGGCAAGAGATAAGCGAGATGCTCACGGTGACACCTGGGGCTGCATCCTGTGTCTGCACTTCCTGTCCACATGGCCCTGGGTTCCTTTGGTCTGTCTGTGCCCCATACCTTCATCCATCAGAGGGAGCAGTAATAGGACCAGCCCCAGAGGCCTGTGGCGAGAACTGGGTGATGCCCCGTGTCAGGTGCCTGGGCCGGAGCGCAGGCCTTAGCCACTCTTTTAACTTGTGGCTCCTTCCTACCGACTGGTTCCCTCTCTCCAGGAAGCCCCTCCTCCTTCTCTCCACAGTAAGCACGTGTGGTTCTAGATGGAGACCGAGGAACAAAGGCCAGCAGCGGGGTGGGGGTGGGGTCGTCTGTGGAGACCCACGTGTCCAGAAGGGCATGCTCCTAGGCAGTATCTCAGGTACTTCTCCCAACCCTGAGGGCTTTGACTTCCTTTCTGGCTTCGGTGGGTGGTCTTCGGTGTTAGTAACCCCATTTGCAGACCAGAACACTGAGGCTCAGGGAAGCCGTGGAATTTCCCAGGCCCACAGAACTCAGAGCTGGCTGCTCCCCTGCTGGCCTCTGACAAGTCCTCATGCAAGCCCCAGCCCCCCTCCTGGTGGGTCTGGGCCCATCACCCTCCCAGTACACCGATGTGTCACCAACCAGGGCTCCTCTGAGCTTCTGGCTACAGAGGTCTATTAGGAGGGGAGGGGGGAGGGGTGGAGAGTCAGGGGAAGGGAGGGGGCTGCAATTCCAACCCCCTTTGAAACTCAGGGCCCACCAGGAGTCACCTGTTAGCTTAAACTCAGGTGTGGTAGCGAGGGGCTATTTGTGAATAACAGAAGACACTCCTATCCTGTCACTCAGGAAATTCCAGGGATTTCTGAAGCTTTGCCAGGAAAGGGGACAAAGGCCAGATGTATTTTTGTAAATCACCCCCACACTCATTCTCACACACACACACACTCTCTCCCGTTCCCTTGATCACTGGTTCCCACTTGGTCCTCGGAGGAAGGGGCAGAGGGACCTCCTTTCTCTGAAAGACCACGTGCTCCTGGCTCAGCTCAGAGCAAGGCCAGGCGTACTGGGAGCCCAGGACACCACGGAGCAGAGGACGGCGGCGTCTGGAAGGGAGCCGCCTTCCTGACGGTCCCCTGGAGAAGGGCCCCTCCAGCGTGGGCCCCTTTGCAGGCAGCATCCCGCTTGCTCCTCCTCTCTGCCCCGGAAGCCTCCCTCCCACCCTCCCGTCCTTTCTGCCTCAGCGTGCTCCAAGAGAGGGGCTGGTGAACTCATGGGCAGCCCCCGTTCAATGACTAAGAGGCTCTTTGTGTCACTGCCCCCAGGGGGACAGGCTCCCTCAGGAGGGAGAGCACAGCCTTCAGGCAAGGGCACCCTCTGGGCTGGTGGAGGGTAGGGCGGTGCCTGAGCTCAGATCCAGGGCCAGCACTTCCTCACCTTTCGGCCTTGGGCATGACGGAATGCTCTTCGTTTCCTTCCCTATGAGATGGGGATAATCACAGCACCCGCCCCCATGTGTTAGTAAGAGAACTAAGACTGTGGACTCTGAGGAACTGGTGTTAGGGCTTGGGGCGGAGGAGGGAGGTGATACGAGTTAGCTGTTACTATCAATAATAACGATATTATTATGCTTCATTAACCGTTATAGCAACATTGTGTTAATGACAAAGTAATATGATCATAATAGCAATGGCAGAGAAATTGGGGCATCACGGGGGGCTGGTAGAAACGTGGGCCTCGGTGGGAAAAGGGGGGAAGGGCCGTCTCAGTGGTCCTCCAGAGCCCCTCATGTGTGGGCCACGTCTCTGAGCTGTCCCAGCCCCCCTCCCCAGGGCCCTCCACCCCACCTTCCCTCTGCCGCTTTGGCGGGACTCCTGGTCTTCCCAGCTCTGGACCTGGATGGGATGTGAGGGAGGGGCGGTGCCTCCGTGACCAACTCCTTTCTCAGGAAAGGAAGGCATGACCTTTCCTTGGCTAAGGACACCCAGCCCCCCTCCTCAGGGGAGGCTGTGCCCCTGTAGGCTGGGGACATTCTAGAAGGTGTCGATCCTCTCCTGGAAGGAGGGCAGAGTTTGTGAATGAAGCAGGGACCCCCTCCCCAGGATGGCGGTGGGAGGTGCAGCCTCTTCATGGAGCGGAAGCACTGGGGAAGCAGAAGTGGGGGGCTGTGAACACCAGTCTGGTGTAGTCTGGTGACGCCTCAGTTACTAGAGAGAGAGAGACGCATCCTCCAGGCTGAGCGGCGTTGTCTCATTCGACCCCAGCAAACCCACAGGAGGAGAAAGGACAGTCCCACCCGGGGAGCCAGGCCCCGATGGGCATGCACTCAGGCATCACAGCAGCCAGAGGAGAGGGGCCCCGTCAGGATCTGCGAGCGCCTCTGTTTCTTCATCTGTGAAATGGGGACAACACAGCTCAAGTCAGAGGGTTATTGATAGGAAGGAGCAAGTGAATGTATGCAAAGTATTTATCACAGTTCCTGTCCCAAAGAAAGCTCTATGGTAATCGTTAGCTGTTTTCATTTCTGTGGGGACAATAGTGTGAATGGACCCATGTCTGTGACCGTGTCCACCGGCCTCCCCAGAGAGCTGACATTCAACCTGACTCATGGACGTTAGGACTCTCCTAAGTGTGGATCCTGGACCACCACCCGGGTCAAAATCAGCTGATTCTGGGGACACCCCCCCCCCCCCTCCGCAACCAAACCAGCATCTCGGAGATGGGACATGGGACTCTGTGTGTTAAACCCCTCCTGCCTAACCCTGTCTCCAGCACAGAATTCTTGGGGAAACAACAATTTAGTGGAACCCCGATCTGTGGGCAAATGAGAAAATGGCCGTTGGACATGGGCTGGGTGACACGTGGCTCGTTGGCCAGAATCCCCCATTCTCCTGAGAGATGCTTGACTGTCTGCCCCGCCTGCTTGTTTCTGGAACATTCCAGATGACTCCCGTCTCTCTGTTATCCTGGTGGGTTCACACAGCCCCCTTCTCTGTTGCAGACCTTCCTGGTGCGCAGGGACGGCGGCTCGAGGCACCTGGTGCTCTGTGTCCACTTCCCTTCCCGGAACGGGAGCTCGTCCGAGGTGCTCGAGTACACCATCAGAGAAGAAAAGTCGAGTGAGTACCCGTCCTTCTGCTCGGCCTCCGACCACAGCAGCAGATGCTGCGCCTCTAACCACAGGCCCCCCCACCCCCCCCACCCGCCCCCCGGGCCGGAGGGTGTAGAATTAGAACCAGGGGAAGTTCTCAGCGCGGACGCCATTGCCGGGTCACTGTCAGTTTCCGCTCCCTGTGTCGCTGCCTGCTGGCTGGCTTCCTGGAGGCCGCTGTGGGGTTTCCTCCTGTCCGCCCAGGCTGGAGAGAGGGGAGAGATGGAGCAGGAACGTCTGGGGCCCTGGGGCGTGGTGACAGCCCAGACACACTCATGATCTCAGACAAGTCACTGATCCCCTCTGGGCCTCTGTTTTCTCATCTGTCAAATGGGCACAGTAGTCGCCTCAAGGAGCAAGCGCTTTGAAAGACAAAACCCCTATGTGTGCATGGGGTTGGGCTTGCACCTCAATGGGGAAACGTTTAGGGACCTCCAATCCAGGGTGGGTTTGTACTGAGACACAATAAGAGCGTTTGGGCTTCCCCCGCCTCTCGTGGGCCATGCCCCATATTAAGGGCCCAAAAGCCTGTTAGAAGAATCTGAAGAATATTCCAAGTACCAGCTTAAATCCTCTTATAACTAGGTCCAGGGAGTGTGGGCAGCTTTTTACTCTTAGTTAGCAATAGTGACAACAGTTAAAGGAAAGAAAATAGCCCTAGCTGGTTTGGCTCAATGGATAAAGCATTGCCTGCTGACAGAAGGGTCACAGATTTTATTCCGGTCAAGGACACATACCTCAGTTGCAGGCTCAACCCCTGGCCCCAATCGATGAGTGCAGGATGCAACAAATCAATGTGTCTCTCTCACATTGATGTTTCTCTCTGTGTGTCTCTCCCTCCCCCTCCACTCTCTCTAAAAATTAGTGGGAAAATATCCTTGGATGAGGATTAACCAAAAAAACTAAATAAATAAATAAATAAATAAATAAATAAATAAAATATTTATTAAGTAGTATATAAGTATTATAAGTATATAACACACTTATATAGTATATACTTAAGTAATTTATGTTTACACTAGTAGCCCTGTGCATGAATTCGTGCACCAGAAGCTCTCCAATAGCTCACTGCCATCCTCCCATAGCTCCCCCCTGTCCTCCCTCACAGCTTGCTGTAGTTCTCCGCCGCCCACTGGTAGCTCACTGCCCCACCCTCCTGCTGATTTGTGATCCAGTTGTTATGTGGTCGGTCGTTACGCTTCATGGCGTAATGACCATTTGCATATTATATCTTTATTATATAGGATAACTATTATCTACATATTTTTAAACATTTACTAAATATTTTGGAATGCTTGTTTCCTAAGAGGCACTTATGCCCACCCCTGGGACTATGCCAAGATGAATAAGAGAGCCCTGGCTTCCAGGGTCTCCCAGTCTAACAGCGGGTGGGGCATGGTGGGTGATAAAGACAGACATCCGCACTCGCTGTGCAGTGTGGCAGGTGTGACTGTGCCCCGGGCTGAGGGGCACAGAGGCCACGGTTATTGAATGAATTCAAAGAGTCTGGAGGATTCGGCTAGAAATAAATGATAGCGATTCAGTCCACAGGCCAGGCAACAACCCAGAAATGTTCCAAAGAAGAAAGAAAAGTTGAGAATTCTTATCATATAAAGCACATTCTGGCCCTGCATTCTTAGCGGGCCTCCAGGGCCATTACCGGATGTCAGGTGACCTGGAGGATGGGTGCCAGGAGGTCTGGTCATGTCCAGTGGTCAGGGTGATGTCATGTGGTCTGAGCACACGAGCCCTCCGGGAGATCATCGGAAGGTTATCTGGAGGCCGGAATGTGTGCAGATGTATAGCCAGGCTCCGATGCAGGACTGGAAAGTTCAAAGCGTTTACGTTCCAGGCTCGTGAGAACAAGAATATAATCGCTTCCTCAGGCCTCCACCTGCTTGAGTTTGGTAACTTAGCATCTTGTCTCTGGGGACTGCGTTCATTTCTTCAGCCGGTTCCTCACAGACCGTGGTGAGAAGGATTTGAGAGGGTGCCAGGCAGGAGGGGGCCCAGGCTGGGTCCTGAGGGTGAGTGTGTGAGATAAAGGCTGGTTTTCTAGCTCGCGGTTGGAGGAGAAACTGAAGGCAGAGGCTGGTTCCCACTCTTGCTGTCCTAGGGTCCTGGCTATGGAGACCAGGACTCACGAAGAATGGGTAAAACGGAACTCTCTCACTTGTGTGTCCAACAGATTGTTATGAAGCATCTGCTCTGTGTCAGGCACTGTCCTCCCACTGGGGACACACAAGAAACAAAACCCAGTCCCTGCCTCTCAGAGCTTAGGTTGGGGTGGAGGGAGGAGACAATAAGGAAACCATATTGGGTGACTGTCAGGCAGATGGAGCCAGGCTACGCAGAACGTGGAGGTGGGAGATCAGCCAGCTGCTGGGACGATGATAAAAATGTCTAATGGCTTAACCATAGAAGAGGCTAGTTTCCCACTCATATGCACCATTCCTGGTCCGTGGGTAAGGCTCAGGGATCCTGGCTGATGGAGGCCCTGCCACCTTCAGCACACAGCTTCCAGTTTCCCATGGTTGACTCCACCCAATAGGCTGGCAGAGGAAACCACCTGGAGGAGGCTTGTGGGCGGATTTACCAAGTCCAATCCTGGAAGTGTTACTTGTGCTTGTATTCCATTGGCTAGAACCAGTTATGTGACCATACCCAACTGCAAGGGAGACTGGGAAATGTGGTCCACACCTGTGTCCAAGCAGAAGCAGAGGGCCTAGATTTTGGTGAACTGCTAGAGTCTAAGGTTATAGAGTGTGTACAATTGTTAATTTATATAGCAAACCTTAGTGACACCCCCCTCCCCCATCATGCAGTGTCCAGCAGGAAAGAAAGTGTAGGAATCTCAAAGAGGAAAGAAAGAACCTCATAGTCTCCCCAGATCAAATATTTAGCACCTTCTACCAACTGCAGAAGTGGTGAAGTCAGTTGGGGTATCTACTGCTCTCCAAGCACCCTTTCTTAGATGTTCTCAGCAGGTGCTTCTGGGGCTGCAAACACCCTAGATGCTCTCTTGAGGTCATGGGAGAGGGACACACATGAGCCTTGTGTGGACTTGTGTAGTCCTGCCTCTTAATGAGAGTAACTGGGCTGTGGGAACTAACCTAGACACTAGTTAGCTACTACAATCCTTTAGAAACCCAAGGGCCAAATGGACTTGACATTTTATCACCAACCTTAGGAAAGAAGCTGGAAGTGGGGAGTAGGGATGCGCTGAGCGTGTTACACGTCAACATGTGCTCTAGAAGTGCAAGCGGGGAGCATCGTGCAAGGTCAGGCTGATCGGGAAGGCTTCTTGGAGGAAGAGGGAATCGTGCTGGACCGAAGGAGAGTCTGGAAGTTCTGCTCTTCTCCTTTGCCCAGCTGCTTCTTTCCCATCTCTCTGCCCCCAGAGCAATCCTTTCTAGGTCTCTCCAACCCAACCCACCCCCCAGCCGCCCCAGCTTCTTGGAACTCGGTCAGAAAGCACAAGCCTTCCCAATGGAACCAGGACATTGAGTCTGATGGGATGTCTCCTTTCTGATTAGGAGACCAAGGGACCAACCAGGGCACTTAGGGATGGAGGCAGCTTACTCCTCTGGGTTTGGGACTTCCTCCCAGAGCCATGCAGTAGAATCTCAGTTTCCATTATATATATATATATATATATATATATATATATATATATATATATATATATAGTTATTGATTTCAGAGAGGAAGGGAGAGGGAGAGAGAGATAGAAACATCAACGATGAGAGAGAATCATTGATCGACTGCACTCCCCCGAACTGGGGATCAAGCCCACAACCCAGGCCTGTGCCCTGACCGGAACTGAACCATGACCTCCTGGTTTATAGGTCAATGCTCAGCCGCTGAACCATGCCAGTCAGGCTCATTTTCCATTTTTAAACTTTTAGAAAGTTCAGTACCCAGCTTTGCTGAAAAGACTATCAACACCCAAACCAAAAATCCTTTAGGTAACATAACTTTTCTAACCTTGATTCGTGTTCACTCACTGAATGCGTTTTGTTTTGCTCTTTCTTTATATTACTTCACTGCTCCCCATACCTCTGGTCCCTGAGGTCTGCCTGCCCCAAACCCAGACAGTAACAGAGAGCAGCAGTAATATGTATTTTTGCCATGTTGCTTCGCTGAACCTACCTTTCTCCTTGTCTTCCTGTTCGGCGGTTCCTTCCTTAGCCTCGTGCTGGAGCACAGACTGCAGGAACAACACAGCCTGTGATGGCACCCCAGGGCTGCTTTTTCTCCCTGTGTGACTTTGGGCACCAGGGTCCTACAGTGGGATAGCGGTGCCTCCCTCAGTGGAGTTAGTGTGTCTAAAGTGTCTAGAGCCCTAGCCGGCTTGGCTCAGTGGATAGAGCGTCCGCCTAAAGACTGAAGGATCCTGGGTTCAATTCTGGACATGGGCAGATGCCCAGGTTGCAGGCTCGATCCCCAGTAGGGGGCATGCAGGAGGCAGCCAATCAATTATTCTCATCATTGATGTTTCTATCACTCTCTCCCTCTCCCTACCTCTCTGAAATAAATAAAAATATATTTTTAAACAAATAAATAAAGTGCTAGATGGGATGCTGCCTGATTCATGAATCTCTCAATAAAGCCAATTAGATCTTTTTAAAAAAAATAATAAGGTGCTTAGGCTCATACAGGGGACAATAACAGTTAGTGTTTGTTGTTGTTGCTGTTAATCCTCCTGCAGGATTAAGCCGAAAGGAGGAGTGGAATGAGCCTGCTACACACGTGGTTCCAGGGCTCTGGGTAAGTCCCAGCCCATACTTGGGACTACTTTGTGGTCCCTCTTGAGAGGAGGGAGCCACCAGCCTCCCAAGTCCTCCTGTGGCTGTGGTGGCCGCAGTGAGGGGCAGCCTGAGGAGGAAGTGGGCAGGGAAAGGCCCAGGGCCTAGAACTGGGGCCTTTTGTTGGGATTCCCCACCCAAAGCTGAGGCCAAGGGAGACAAGGGGATCCCCCAAAAGTGGGTGGTCAGTCTCATTGGGGCCCTGCTCTGTTTGCTTTGGGGGAGAAAGACTCCCCTGGACCACCTCTCTGAGTCTGCGTGCTTGGGTTGTCCTCCGGTTCCTTGTTCAGGGTTTCTTTGCAAAACCCTGAAGCAGACAGCTCAGACTCGTTATGCCGCAATAACAAACAACACTAAACTACAGTGGCACTCACGCAGGTATGTACGCACATGGAGTCCTGCACACAAAGCAGCGTGAGTGTATTTTTCTCTCATGTTACATGTCAGCTGAGGCTCTTGATAAAAACATCTTCATCCTGCAGTCAGGGCTGAAAGAGCAGCCCGGGCCTGTGCTCTGACTGGGAATCAAACTTTGACCTGCTGGTTCATGGGTCAGTGCTCAACTACTGCGCCACACTGGCTGAACAGGGGTACCTTTTAAACCAAGGAAGGGGAAATTCTAGCTGAGTCCTCCTGGAGCAATGATCCGTATGTATGGGCCTGTCAAAAGTGTCACCCAGAATGACTTTGAAGTCCGCACAGGAACATTGCATGAGAGCTCTTGGGTTTGACCCCTTCACCAACTGACCCATTATCCTAGAGTGAGGTTTACACCGGCATTCACACCAAAATGTGTGCCAAGTCCAGCCAAAACCGGTTTGGCCCAGTGGATAGAGCATCGGCCTGCGGACTGAAATATCCCAGGTTCGATTCCGGTCAAGGGCATGTACCTTTGGTTGCGGGCACATCTCCAGTAGGGGGTGTGCAAGAGGCATCTGATCGATGATTTTCTCTCTCATCAATGTTTCTATTGTAACTCTCTATCACTCTCTCTTTCTCTCTGTGAAAAATCAATAAAATATATATTTTTAAAAAATGTGTCAAGTCCAACAAATGGTAAGGAAAGTTTATTAACGTCAGGTTGGAATGGAGAAGGCCACTCTTTCTGTGTTAGCAGGGGCGGTATTGCCTCGTGGTGGGTTTGGCACTCTTGTCAATGCCAAGCTCTTTTGAGAGCATGAGCTTTGGAAATGCAGGCCGTTCCAGGTCTGTCTCTGCCTCTCTCTGTCACCTTGTGACATCAGCCAAGTTCCTTCACTTCTCTGTGCTTCAGTGTCCTCGTGTGCAGCACAGCTCTTGGAGGAGTGATGAGTGAATACGTGTGGGGACACAAGACAATATTGCCTGGCACGTGGGAAGCACTCAGTAGCATCGTGCCTGTAATACTGTGATTTGTAGTAAGAAATAGCCTATTTGGTTATTGTTCCACTCCTGGCACAGAACTCTCAAACCCTTGGAATTTTCTAAGTGATAGGAGCAATAAAGGTGGCTTGATGCTCAGAACAAGCCCCTTTAACATGAGCTTATGTGAATGGCACCCAAGGACAGGGACCAGTTGACAGGGGAGACGCCATGTGATTAGAAGGTTGGAACTTCCAGTCTAGAGGTTGAGTCAATTCCTGATGGCCCAATGCAGCAGGCCTTGGTAATGATGCCTCCGTAAAACCCAAAAGGCCCGGTTTGGAGAGCTTCCAGGCTGATGAACACGTGGAGATTTAGGGAGAGTGGCCCCTCAGAGACCGTTACTTTGCCCGATGCAAGCTCCATGGCCCTTCCCACTTACCTGTGCCTCACTCCCATCTGGCTGTTCCAGACTCATGTCATTTTATAATAAACCGGTGACCCAGGAAGTCACATGTTTCCCTGAATTCTGTGAGTCGCTCTAGCAAATGACAAGAAGGAGGTCATTGGAAGGTCAAATCTGTAGTTGTCACGTGGGCTTATAATTGGCAGCTTAGGAGTAGGGCAGGAGGCATTCTTATAGGACTGAGCCCCTAACCTGCAGAGTTTGACACTGTCTCCCAGTAAGTAAAATCAGGAGCTCCAGTGGCGCAATCGGTTAGCGCGCGGTACTTATACACCAGTAAGTAAAATCAGCATTAAGCTAAAATGTAGGACCCCCAGCTGGTGTCAGAGAATTGTTTTTGGAGTGGGGGTAAAACATGCTTTGGAATTGATGTCAGAGTTGGAGTCACTGTCTAACATCATAGCGTTGTCTCCTGGATGAAATGGAGACATTTTGGGGGAAGAGCTATCACAGTACCCATGTGTCGTAAACACTCAATGAAGCCAGCAGTTATAATTAGCTACGGGGACTGAGTAGCATGCAGCTCACACCTCAAAACCATCATTTCCTGCCCTAACTGGTTTGGCTCAGTGGATAGAACATCGGCCTGTGGACTGAAGGGCTCCAACATCGATTCTGGTCAAGGGCATGTACCTTGATTGCAGGCACATACCCAGTAGGGAGTGTGCAGGAGGCAGCTGATGGATGTTTCTCTCTCATCAATGTTTCTAACTCCTAACCCTCTCTCTTACTCTCTGTAAAAAATCAATAAAATATATTATAAAAAAACACACCTACATTTCCTGCAACACCTGCTCTTGAGAACTCCTCTAAGAAGTTGATTTCTTTTCTTTTTTTTAACATTTTAATTTTTAAAAACATATTTTTTTATTTCAGAGAGAGGAAGGGAGAGGGAGAGAGAGATGGAAACATCAAAGATGAGAGAGAATTATTGATCGGCTGCCTCCTGCACACCCCCCACTGGGGATCAAGCCCAAAACCCTGGGCCTGTGCTCTGGACCAGAATCGAACCCGGGACCCTTCAGTCCACAGGCCAATGCTCTATCCCTTCAGCCAAACTAGATAGAACTAAGAATTTAATTTCTTATCGCACATCAGTTATTACCCATGGAGGTTTGGGCTAAAAACTTAACAGAGTTTGTTTCTTTCGGTTTTTTGCAACTTCCTTTTTAGCCTCATTTTAAAATTGGAGTTCACCCAGAAGAAACAATACATCATTGTGTAATTCAACTCTAAGAATTTATTATTACAAAACTTTGATAGTTTTTTGATTTTTTAATAGATTTTTGAATCATAGTGGTCCCTATAGTTTTTAGCCTTCCTTTGTTCACTTGAGCATTTTATTGTGAGCTTTTTCCGTGTTATTAAACATTTAAAGTTGTTCCAACTAATTAAATACAGGCATACCTCATTTTGTTGAGCTTCACTTTATTTGCACTTTGCAGATATTCTGTTTTTTACAAATTAAAGGTTTATGGCAACGTTGCATTGAGCACATCTGTTGGCGGCATCTTTCCACCAGGCCCAGGTGATAGTCAGCAGTTTTTATCAATGAACTATTTTTAAATTAAGGTTATGTACACTTTATAGACACAATGTGATTACACATTGAATATGCTACGGTATAATATAAACATAACTATTATATGCACTGGGAAACCAAAAGAGTTGTGGGACTTGCTTTATTACACAACATTTGCTTTACTGAGGTGTCTCCCTGTTCTCCTCGGCCAATGAGGGCTCATCCTTCATTGTCTGTTTTATGTTTTCACAACTCCGTCCCCTGGTGGCTGGAAGCTCCTGAGGGTAGTGCATGTGTCTGGTGTGTCTGATATAACATCTGAGGTCTCCAGAGCCTAGTAGGAGGACAGGGCCTGTAGCAAGTGTTTGGGAAACACCAGGCCACTGACCTGCCAGTTAATAACACCTCACACTTGAGCAGAGAGACAACCTGGTCTGGAAGGACAGAGAAAGTAGCCTACACAACCCAGTGGACCCCAGTCCAAATCTGACCCCTTTGCATTCATCAGCTGTGAGGTCTTTGGTGATGCTGCTCAATCCTCTACCTTACTAAGCCTTGGTTTTCTCAACTGTGAAATGGACTCATAATCCCGGTGGAAAGACATACAGAAGGTGCTCCTAAACCACATGTGTCAAACACAAGGCCCACGGGCCAAATCCGTCCCGCCAGGCCTTGCAATGTGGCCCGCACCACGCTGTCATCACTGCACTCCGCTGCGTTTCCATCACAATGACAGTTTATGACTGTTCAGTAAACCATTCGGCCCGCGATTTAGGCTGGATTTTAGATTTTGGCCCCTTCTCTGATTGAGTTCGACACCCCTATCCTAAACGTTAGTTGCCCCTCCCCTTCCCTGACTGCCCGCCTTCCCCCTTGGCCTGGGTCTTAGGGTTCAAAAACCTGGATTTGTATTCGGTGCTGCTGCTTAACTGAAGCAACTTGTTTGACTTCATGGCCTCACTGTCATCCACCACAAAAGGGTTAATGATGCCTCTAAGGGAACTGTTACGAGAGACTGATGAGAAAACATGAGAACATATTGAAAACCTGGCAGAAATGCAAGAGTGAGCTGAACACTGTGGCAGGCATGCATTTGTGTGTGTATATATATATATAGCTAGCAACCATGGAGTCCTGGGCTGGGATAAGACCAGATTCTACTCTTAAAAGGCTCACGTGGGTAGCTGAGTAGATTGGGGCAAGAATGGAAGCAATGAGGGAAAGTGCTTTGAGGCTGCCATGGGTCCCTGTGCGGAGGCTCAGCTGGCCCTGGGAGGATTACCCACATCCAGGACTTGTAAGTAGATATTTCTAGGGGACTCAGCTTTGGTTTGTTTGTTTTTTTCCAAAAAGAAGAAGTCAATTGTTACTTCTGAGCACCTCTGGAGGGCCTCCCAGGTTAATTTTGCTCTGGGAGTTTCCAGGCAGCTCCCCCACTTGGAAGAGTGAGCAGCTTTAGGGCCATTGTGAGCTTTGCAAAGCCAGGGGTAAGGACCATGAAATGGGTTCTAATATGGTTCCCTCGGTAGCTTGCTACATGACTTTAAGCAAGTCACTCAGTGTCTCCGGCCATCCTGACTTCACCCAGCAAGAGATGGATACAAAATGCCCTGGAAAAAGTTAAAGATAAAGAGAATCTTAAAAGCAGCAAGAGAAAAGCAGTTAGTTACCTACAAGAGAGCTCCCGTAAGACTATCAGCTAATTTCTCAACAGAAACTTTGCAGGCCAGAAGGGAGTGGCAAGAAATATTCAAAGTGATGAAAAGCAAGGGCCTATAACCAAGATTACTCTACCCAGCAAAGTTCTCATTTAGAGGCAAAAGACATATAAAGAGTCTCACAGGCAAGAAAAAGCTAAAGGAGTTCATCACCATCAGACCAGTATAACATGAAATGTTAAGGGTTTTCTTTAAGAAGAAAGAAAAAAAAAAGATTAAAAATGTGAACAATAAAATGGCAATAAATACATATCTATCAACAATTGAATCTTAAAAACACACACAAAATAAATGAACAAGCAGAACAGAAACAGACTCATAGATACAGAGAACATTTTGATGGTTGCCAGATGGGAAGGAGGTGGGGGTGGGGGTTAAAATGGTGAAGGGATTAAGAAGTACAAATTGGTGGTTATAGAACAGTCATGGGGATGCAAACAGGGGACATAGTCAATAATATCCTGAAAACTATGTCTGGTATCTGATGGGTATGAGATTTATCACTTAGTGTGTTATATAATGTCTAATCACTGGGGTGTACACCTGAAACTAATAAAAAAAAAATGCATTGAGTTGAAACCGGTTTGGCTCAGTGGATAGAGCATCGGCCTGCAGACTGAAAGGTCCTGGGTTCGAATCCAGTCAAGGGCATGTACATTGGTTGCAGGCACATCCCAGCTGGTCAATGTTTCTCTCTCATCGACGTTTCTAACTCTCTATCCCTCTCTCTTCCTCTCTGTGGAAAATCAATAAAATATATTTTAAAATAAAAAAATTAAAATTAAAATTAAAAAATGTATTGGAAGGATAAAGGCCCACACAGAGGTGCTATTCTTCATTTACTTGACCCAAGCACCTGAATTCTAAAGCCTCACCACAGCCAAGGAAAATACAGGATGCTCAGTGCCTAGGGAGCCCCCCTGGCCTCCTGGGAAGTCATGCTATTGTGCCTGTCCCATCAACTTCTCCTTTCTGCGCAGACTACTTAAAGAAGCAGTCAGAGGTGAGGCCTTCTGGAAAGTTCTGTAGAAATGGACTGGTATCTTTGCAGCTCTTTGTGTCCATCTCCCCTTATCTCTCGAGAATCAATGATTAGTCTGTGCTGCTCTTATCAGCAGCCCTGATCCTGTTACACACCTTTTGTTGTGCTTGTGGCTGTCTTGGCCTTGGTTTGCACAATGGAAACTTTTAGGGAACCTGCCGAGCAAAACTTCCCCTGCTGGGATGTTCCTTTAATGCAGTCTTTGTTGCCAGCCCAGGCTGCCCTGAGCAGCCCCCAGGGCAGCCAGTTCCCCAATAACTAGGCCTTACCCAGGCCATTCTATCCAGCCTTCCCCAGTTACTGGGGGCCCACCGTGTACCAGGCACGGGTGGGCTTCCATAGAACCCTTCCCTCTTGTCTTCATCACAGCCCTAGGGAGCAGGTGCTAGGACCCCCATTTTAACTGAAGAAATGGTGCCTAAGGAGGGAAATGGGTTGAACCGGGGCTGTTAACTCCACTGTCACCGCTGCCAGGTGCTTTTTTTGCTGATCTCATATGCCCCTTATGCACGTGGCTCTTCAAGTCTGGGGAGGTGGAGGACGCCAGAGAGGGAGGTAGAGCAGACAGTGATTGAGTACATCGAAGAACTCTAAAGTTACCCTAGAATCAGGCCTAAGCTAAGCTTAGACCCCGTGGCTTGATGTGCATTGCAAAGAACCAGAGCTGGACAGAGAGGTGGCAGACAGGGACTGGATGGCTTCAACAGGTGAGGAGGGGTCTCGAGAGTCGGTGAGGTCACCTGAGCTTCAGGTCTCTGAATGATTCTGGCTCTGTTGTTATTGTTGTTGTTGATGTCATCATCGTCGTCATTAGTATCACAGATGTCCCCTCAACCCCTCTTTTTCTCTCCCACCACACAACCCCTGCTCCATCCTGGTCTTTTCCCACTATTGTCTGTGTCCATGGGATATTCACATTTGCATATATGATCTTTGGTTAATCTCCTCCACTCCCCTCCCCACTGATCTCTATTGTTCTGTTCCATGCATCCATGCCTCATCAGTTTATTTGGTTGGTTAGCTTCCACACATAAGTGAGATCATGTGATGTTTGTCTCTCTCTAACTGGCTTACAGTATTTCGCTTAGCATAATAATCTCCAGGTCCTTCCATGCTGTTAAAAAGGATGATGGTTCTTACTCTTAAGGACCATCTCAAAGTAGACCTGTCTCTGAGCTGTGGCTTTGGTGACATACCGGAGCTGGCTTGTCCCAGCCCGTGAGAGTTCATTGTGCCCATCTCTCCCCCAGTCACATGGCAGGCGTATTTACATTATGGAAATTGGCAAATGCTGCAAATCGGAGCTTTCTCTCTGGGGAGCCTGTTGCTAAACATGTACCAGCACTCCACCACTGCTTCCTCATCTGTCAAGTGGACAGTAATGCCCACCTTATGGAACCATTGGGAGGTGATGTACGGGTAAAAATTATAATTTTTACAAGAAAAGATATATCTTTAGAAAAAGGGGGGCTGAATCTTTGCAGAAACATGAGATACATTGGGATCAGGAAGAAGTATGACGGGTGTAATGTAGGCCCCCAGAGAAATCACGGGATGACATTTGAGTCCTAGATAGAAACACTATCATGTGGCAGAGAAAGGTGGCTATACTTTCACTGACACTCTTCCCATCAGGAGCTGAAGGCTGTGGCCCCTCCCCTTGAACCTGGGTGGCCTGGGACTGCTGTGGCCAATGGAATAAGGTGAAATGGTACTAAGCCAGGTCTTTGTGCACCTTTTAGGGGAACTGGCGGCCTCTGCTTGGACTCTGGGAGGCCTGCGTTGCCATGTAAGAAGTCCAGTGATGGAGCGACCACCTGGACAGGCTCCGAAACTCTAGGGAGAGAGTCCCAGGGGGGCCTGGCTGAATCTAGTCTTTCTGCTGTCCTACCAAGGCACCAGGGGAAGGCTGCTGGGCCCTGTGGACAAGAACAGTCCTCCCCTGAATACCACCAAGTGACCTGGTCAGTGCCAGGAGGAGCAGAAGGCTCTCCCAGCGGAGCTGCACAGGAGCTTCTGAAACTCGGTGCCTGGCATTTGTGTTGGGTCATCCCGGGCTGTGGAGGCTGTCCTGTGCCCTGAGGAATGTCTCCTGGCGTCCCTGGCCTCTGCCCACTGGTAGTACCGCCCCCACCCCCGATGTGACAACCGAGACTATCTCCACACTCCCAGATGTGCCTGGGGACACATTTGCTCCTGGATGAGAGCATCTCTTAGGCCCTGCCGTCCCATGTGGCAGCCACGAGCTGCATGGGGCTGTTGAACCTGTGCGATGTGGTCAGTCTGAATGGAGATGTGCTGTCCGTGTAAAATACACACCAGATTTGAACACTTAGTGTGAAAAAAGGAGCATCCAGTGCCTCATTATGTTTAAGGTTTTTGAAGTGATAATATTTGGATAGATCGGGTTAAGTAGAATATATGATGGAGATTAATGTCACCTAACGTCTGTCTCCTGGTTCTGATGTGACTGTGAGAACACTGAACATTGCACGTGGAGCCCTCACCGCCCTGCCACTGGACAGCAGGATCTGGAGCACAGCAGCCTGTGTGCTGGGTGAGAGCGTTGCCTGGGAGACATGGCTGCCCAGCTCCGTGACTGACAGAAAGCCACTTACCCTCTCTGTGTCTCACAGCTCATCAGTGGCCGTTACTTTCTTCTGGGCCTCAGATCAAAGTTCCCAGACTCTGGGGTGGGTCAAACCCTGTAAGACCCTGACATTGAAGGTGTGATGTTTTCTGGGTTATTTGTTTTTCCTTTTCTAATATATTTTTACTGATTTCAGAGAGCAAGGGGGAGGAAGAGAGCAATAGAAACATCCAGGATAAGAGAGAATCATTGATTGGCTGCCTCCTACACGCCCCACACTAGGGACCAAGTCCGAAACCCTGGGCATATGCCCTGACAGGGAATTGAACCGTGATCTCCTGATTCCTAGGTAGATGCTCAAGCACTGAGCCATGCAGGCTTAATGGGTCCTCCCGTGGCACTCAGAGCTGTTCTCACGACCAGGAGGTGCCCCGGGCCACCTCCCTTTCCTGTTTCTGCTCCCAAGAGAGCCAAGTGCTTCTTCATGGCAGTTCGGGCACAGACACCACCCCACCCTGCATGTGAGTGGAGGGGCAGCCAGTTCCCTGTGGGTGATTCAATGCCCCCATAGGACCAGCATGCGGGTGGGGATGAATGGCAGGTCCCTGCTCGGCGTCTCCTCCTCCACCCCTTCCAGGTTCTTCTCCGCAACACCTCCCTGTCTCCTTGCGCTTTATTTAGTCTTTCCTGGCACTTGGCAATTCACACATCTGTCTAATGTCTCCCCTTCTATTTTGGCATCCGAACCTATAAATAGTTCCCAGGCAGAGTCCTGTCTGCTTGTGACAGTTTATTCTGTCCTCCTGTTCCCGGACTGCAGTCCGCTTCTCCGTGTGGCTAAATATGGAAGCGCAGTGTGAGAGAGAGGCTTTCATTACAGCTTGGACAGGGTGGTGGCAGCTGCTGCAGATGTGACCGCCAACATGGGGTCGGACACGGTGCTTGCAACAGCCCCGAGGCCGTGAGGCGTGTGGTGTGATCCAGGCAGGTCTCGGGATTGTGGGAAGAAGGAAGGCCTGGCCCCTGCTCTCTGAGAGCGTCATTTGGGCCAGTGGTGGGCCTGTGAGCACATCGGGATGGGGAGTGATGCTCTCAGGTGGGGTGAGCCCAGTGCCGGGGCCTACAAGAGGGGCTGGGAGTTCTGCCCTGCCCGGGAAGGCTTCTCCCAGGGGAGCACAGGGCCTGCCCAGTGACGGGGGAGAGGTGTGCGAAGATGGGAGGAGTCTATGTAGCCAACCAGTGAGGCCGGGACAGGGTGAGAGCAACCAGGGTGAGGCACAGGGACTCCCTCCCTTCACCCCACACCCCCTCTCCTGGTCAAAGGCTGCTCCCAGGCCATCACTGTGGGCCTAGGGCCAGTTGCTAACCCTCTCTGAGCCTCTACTTCCTTGCCTGTAAATGAGGACATGGAGTTGTTATGATGATTCGAAATATAGACACTGGTACACAGTAGACGCAATAAATGGCAGATGATGTTATGATTACTATTAATGCTGTTATTAAAAGTTGACAACAATAACCCACCACTATTCATCAGGCTCAGAGCCCATGCTGGAGAGCTGGGGGAAGGGGAATAGCAGTCGGAATCTAGATTCCAGAGAGACCAGAGTCAAACTCGGGAAAGCGCCCAGGCTCACCCTCTCTCACGGCACAATGACACCCCTCCTCTGGGCCTCAGTTTCCCCGTCGGTGCAGTGGGGGAGGCCGGACCACAGGGGTCTCTCGGGGCCCTCTGGTTCGGCTTCCAGTGGTTTCCCGTCCACTGGGAGGGACCTGCGGGTGTGGTTGGGTCTCCAGTGTGAGTAAATGTGGTGCTGAACTCGGTAAAAAGGCATGGCTGCCTTTTCCATGCTGACATTTTGTAAGATGTAATCAAGAGGCGACTGCACTTTATGCCAACCACGACCAGCAAAGATGGCCATGGCTCGTCCCCAGGGCTGCCACGGACAGCGGCACAGCCGTGCACGGCCCAGAGAGCCGGGGAGGTGAGCTGAGTGGGGGTGACACCCAGCTGGGGTGGCACTT
Organism: Pipistrellus kuhlii; assembly: GCF_014108245.1. NCBI lineage: Eukaryota > Metazoa > Chordata > Mammalia > Chiroptera > Vespertilionidae > Pipistrellus > Pipistrellus kuhlii. Next base: position 877,034 of record NW_023425542.1, read on the forward strand.
GTCAGGTTGTGCATTTTTGTGCCGGGCAGCCGTTCCCTGGACCACGAGACACTTCTCTGCTCCTGGACCAAACCTGCAACAGGGCTCCCTGCTTAGCCCCTGACCGTGGCGGCCAGGGCCTCCCCTGTTCCCTTCCCGCCTGCACAGGAGGGCCTGCAGCTGGGCCTGCACAGGGGCCTGTGGTGGGTGGAGGAGACGGGCAGGGGGGCGACACTTCAGGGCTGGAAGGGGTGTGGGCCTTTACAGAAATAGGCTCGAGCAGGCTGGTAAGCACAGTGAGGAGCTCCAGGGCCAGCCCGTGAGGCAGAGGCCAAGGTGCCCGCCTGGCCTGTCAGTCAGTGACAGCCCAGGGGAGAGAGGGGGAGCTGATTCCAGCACATTTTCAAATCTACCTTCTCTCCCCGCTGCTCCCTGAACCCTAACTTGCCCCCTGCCCTTTACTCCCCGCCTGCCACCCCAGTCCTTCCAGACCTCCGTTGTCTTCTCACTCAGAGCCTCTGCAGGAGGGCGGGGGGGGGTGTCCGGAGGGCCTCGGCTCAGAGTCCAGGTCTTTGATCGCAGGGAGTGTGATGGGCGGAGCCGGCAGCTGGCCTGGTCAGTCCCGGCCAGGCTTGGGCTTGGCCCGGAGCAGGAACACGTCCGTGCGCCCGTCCCTGTGTGGTTGGGCAGCACGTCTGCCCAGAGGACACAGGAGGCCTGCTGCCCGCGTGGGGTCAGTGCGTTTCTCGCTTCTCCTGGCACCGTGGGAACCGGGGATGGCTGAAGAAACCCGAGAGTAGCAGCACCTCCTCTGGGCAGGAGGGTGCGTGCTCCCGCCCTATGGGTGGCGCGGTGGCTGCAGCAGCATCGCCCAGCAGGTGAGAGCCAGGGATGGGGTGCAGGGGAGGCTGGAACCACGGGGTCCTGGGCTTCGGAGAGACTGCTGGTGTCCTCACTTTTCCTCGGGAAACAGTGGGAGTAGTTTTCACCTGTTACAGAAAGTGGGGCCTTCGGAGGTAACAGACAGTCTTTTTGCATCCCAGCCACAGACTGTCCAGGTGTAGTTCCCATGGCAACTGTGGTGTTGCCGGGCAGCAGTGGATCCTGCGGAGAAAAAGGCCACTGTGACCTTCCAAGCGGGTCTGGCCCTGCTTGTCTCCTGTCTGCAGGGGCCCCTCCCTCCCGCGCCCAGCGGGGCACCACGCCCTGACCTCTTGTCTGCACTCCTGGCATCTCCGGGCAGGGACCCAGCCTGGGCAGCCAGTGCCCCTTGTACAAAGGCGGATCGGAATCCAGTAGGCTCAGGCTTCCCACCCATCCTGGGTGCCAGGTTTCAGGGAGGTGCGCTTGGCAATGTCCCATGAGGCTTTGGCTCAGGGCCACTTCCGGGGCCCCCAAGTCCCCGCCCCACCCCCCGCCAGCCAGGTGGAGAGCCCTCTGACTGCCCACATGTGGTCCTTCCTGGGACCCTCTGGAGACACTTTCCTCCTGGGGCAATTCTCACCTGCCCAATGCTCAGCCCGTAAAGGGGCACGTTGGGACCTTTTTACATGCCAGGTTTCCTCTTAGATGAAATCAATTCCTGCCTCTCCCGCCCCAACCATGCAAATTTTCCATTATGAAAAGAGTGTGAGCAGGCCCAGCCGAGGTGGCTCAGTGGTTGAGCATTGACCTATGAGGTCACGGTTCGATTCACGGTCAGGGCACATACCCAGGTTGCAGCCTCGATCCCTAGTAGGGGGCGTGATGGAGGCAACCAGTCATTGATTCTCTCTCATCATTGTATCTCTCTCTCTCTCTCTCTCTCTCTCTCTCTCTCTCTTCCTTCCTCTCTGAAAGCAATGAAAATATATTTTTTTAAAAGCGAGTGGGCCAGCTGTTTGAATCTCTGGCCCTCAGGAGGGAGTTCAGCTAGTCCTGTGCTCATGCTGTTGGCGAGTTCCCTGTCACCCTTCAAACTGCACGGCTTCCTCTCACTTTCTATGTCCCTTTCCCCTTTCTTCCTACAGACCATGAACATGGTCCATATTTGTCAGTGATGATAATACAATGAAAACGTTTTAGCTGAGGAGTAACTCTGACCCAGCCGTCCCTAGGGGGCTCAGAACTGGGAATGTGTGAACCACTGCCGTGTTTGATCTCTGGGGTGACAAGGCCATCTGCTAACAGGAACGACGGGGCTCACGTTTCTCAGTCCGAGTTCCCGTGGCCATCTTAGTGACCCCTGGCAAGGTGTGGCCTCATTCCACGTTTCTGTGTATGGATCTGTTCCTCCGAGAAGCCGAGGGTCAGGCTCAGGGGGACGAACATCCATCCTTCATTTCCTCGAAGACGTGCCTGGCCCATTCTCTGCTCAGCGTGAACGTGGTGTGAAAGGGTTTCCGTTTGTCAGACTCACTCACCTCAGTCCCTGGGAGCTCGTGGTCATGAAAACCAGGCTTGTCTCAAGTTTACCTTTGCACCGTCCGTGAGGAAAGTGTCTGGAAAGGGAATTAGCAGTGTCGAGATTGCAGAGGGACTTTGGCCTAGATTATGGTAATAGCTGGTTAAAGGCTCGTTAAGCAGTAATTATAACCATAGACGCTGCCAACTACAAGTCAGAGTTAGCTGTTCACTATAACAGGTTGGAGATACCCCTATGGAATCAGTTATACACCACCAGTTGATGCTTACTATTTTGCAAACAAACTTGGACAGCATTCATCATTTTCCTCCTTCTTTTATTTTTTTAACCCACACCTAAGGATATGCTTTTATTGATTTGAGAGAGGGAGAAACTTCAATGTAAGAAACATCAATCAGCCCTAGCTGGTTTGGCTCAATGGCTAAAGTGTTGGCCTGTGAACTGAAGGTCCTGGGTTCAATTCCAGTCAAGGGCATGATACCTTGGTTGCAAGCTTGTGATCCCTTGCTATAGTCAGGGTGCATGCATGCAGCAGCCAATTCTTGTGTCTCTGTCACATCGATGTTTCTCCCCTTCCCTTCCACTCTCTCTAAAAATCGATAGGAAAATATCCTCAGGTGAGGATTAGAAAAAACAAAAAGAAACATTGATTGGTTGCCTCCCATATGTGCCCCAGCCAGGGTTGAACCCACAGTCTAGGTATGTGCCCTGATGGGAATCGAACCTCCAACTTTTTGGTGTATGGAATGACACTCCAACCGATCCAGCCACCTAGCCAGGGCCTTTCTTTTCTTTTTCTTTTCTTTTTTTTCATTTGCAAAAATAGATGTTTGAAAGACCTTATGAAAAGGCAAATTACAGACTGGGAGAAAATATTTGCAAATCACACAACTGACAAAGGCCTTGTATTAGAAAAAAACTCTCAAAACTCAACATAAAAGACAAGTATCCCAATTTAAAATGGGGAAAGGATCTGAATAAACTTATTTCCAAAGACTATACACAAATGGCCTGTTAACACATGCAAAGACATTCAACATCACTAATAATTAGGCAAATGCAGATCAAAACCACAGAGAGATGTCACCTCCCGCCCACTAGGAAGGCTGCACTAGAAAAGTCAAGTGTTGACAAGGATGTGGAGGAGTTAGAACCCTCATACATTGCTTGTGGAAACAAAGTGAATAGTAACTTTGAAAACCGTTTAGTAATTGGTAGTTGGGGGGGGGGGGTAGCAAATTTATTTATTTTTTATATTCTATTACATTTTACATGCATCATTATAATAGTTTCAGGTATACACCCCAGTGACCAGACATTGCATAACTTACTAAGTGATAACCCCAATAAATCCCACACCCATCCAGCACCACACCTAGTTATTAGAATAGTACTGACTATGTTCCCCATGCTGTGCTTTACACTCCATGACTATTCTGTAACAACCAATTTGTACTTCTTAATCCCATCACCTTTCTTGTATATCTCCCCAACGCCCCTCCCACCCACCAACCAACAAAAAGTTCTCTGTATCTATGAGTCTGTTTCTGTTCTGCTTGTTCTTTTTGTGTTTTAAATTCAATTGTTGATAGATATGTATTTATTGGCATTTTAGTGTTCATATTTTTATCTTCTTCTTCTTAAAGAAGACCCTTTGATTTCATGTGATACTGGATTGGTAGTGATGAACTCCTTCAGCTTCCCCCCCCCCCCCCTTTAGTCTATTTTGGACCATCATTTCTAAACGATAGCTTTGCAGGATAGGGTAATATGTCCACATAAAAAACTTACATACAGATTTCATCCACTTTTTTAACACTACTGCCTTGTAGTGGTCAAAAAGTGGATACAATGTATGCTAGGTTACATGCTTTCCATTAATTTGCCTCAACAACAACAACCTATGATGAAAATACTATTGTCACCATTTAAAGATGAGAAAATCGAAGCACAAAAAGATCAATAAAATGACTAAGCCGAGGGCACGCACACACATTGGGATGGTGAAAATGTTCTGCAATTGATTGTGGTGATGGTTGCACAACTCTGTGAATATGGTAAGACCATTGATTGTGCACTTTAAATTGGTGAATTGTATGGTACGTGAACATCTTAATGAAGTGATTTTAAAAAACATCAATGCTAAAAAAAAAAATACCCAATTAGAAAATTGGCAAAGGATAATAGAGACATTTCACCAAAGAGGATAGATATTCAGATAACAAATAAACACATGAAAAGATGGTCAACATCTTTCCAAAATCTAAATTAGAGAAATGCAAATCAAAACCATCTTGAGATGTCACTCTACACCTCCTGGAATGGCTACAATAAGGAACAGCGACAACAAATTGGCAGGCCCGGGGAGACACTGGACCCTGCCTGCATTGCTGGCCACTCAGGAAAGCAGTCTGGCAGTTCCTTTGATGGACATACCGTATGACCCAGCAATAGCACTCCTGGGCATAGATCCCAGAGAAAGGAAAGTATATTTTCTTTTTTCATATATATTTTTTTTATTATTGACAGTATCACAGCTGTCGCCCAGAAGGCATATTTTCATGCAGAAACTTGTACACAAGTGTCCACAGTGGCTTTGTGCATAATAACTCAAAACTGGAGACTCCCCCGATGTCCTTCAGCGGTGACTAGTCAAACAAAGAATGCTCCATCCAAACCATGGATGCTGGCTTAGCACTAAAGAGGAACGGGCGATTGGCTCGGCCAGCGGCCTGGATGACCCTCGAGGAAATCATGCTGAGTGAAGCAAGCCAGTGTCAAGGCTGGATACTGTGTGACTCCACTTATAAGACATTCGTGAAGTAACGTCACCCAAGAGATGGAGAACAGATTGGTGGCTGCCAGGGGTCAGGGGTGAGCGGAAGAGTGGCTGTCACTCTAAGGGGGGAGCACAGGGAGCCCTGCAGGGATGGTGCAGTGACATATCTTGATTGTGGTGGTGATTACATACAGCTACACACGGGATACAATTCATAGCATGGTACAAACACGCACACGCACGCACACACACACGCACCCATGTAAAATTAGGTGAAGGGTGCCCAGGCCATTCCTGTGCATCTCTGGAACTTCTTATGACTCTTCTAAGTATTTTCAAATTAAACGCTTTGTAAATAAATCACTAAATAAGGAGAGCCGGCAACATGCTAAGCACCATGCCTGGGTCTGGGTAACCATGAAGAACAGAAAATACACACACAGCCCCTCTCCTTGGCAGTTCATTTGGATGATTGAGTGATTAAGTGGCTTTTTTTTTTTTTAAAGATCTACTAGCTTTTTATTCTTTGTGGATATCTCTTTTTTTAAAAAATACATCAGCCGAAACCGGTTTGGCTCAGTGGATAGAGCGTCGGCCTGCAGACTGGAAGGTCCCGGGTTCGATTCCGATCAAGGGGCATGTACCTTAGTTGCAGGCACATCCCCAGTAGGGGCTGTGCAGGAGGCAACTGATCGATGATTCTCTCTCATCGATGTTTCTAACTCTCTATCCCTCTCTCTTCCTCTCTGTGAAAAATCAATAAAATATATTTTAAAAATTAAAATTAAATTAAATTAAAATATTAAAAATATATCTTTATTGATTTCTGAGAGAAAGGGAGAGGTAGAGAGAGATAGAAAACATCATTGATGAGAGAGAATCATCTATGGGCTGTCTTCTGCACGCTCCCCACCCCCACCGGGGACCCAGCCCATAATCCAGGCATGTGCCCTGACCAGGAGTTGAACCATGTCCTCCTGGTTCGTAGGTCAACACTCAGCCACCGAGCCACGCCAGTCAGGCTGTGGATATCTCATCCTGACGTTGGGGCTGTGAATGCTGGGAGCCATTCCGGCGTGTGTGGCCTGGCATCTGGACCTTGTCCCCACTCAGTCATGGGTGAAAGGTTTCCTTTTCTCTGAGTGGAGGCAGAGTTCTGTTGTTGTCACCTGTGGTCACCTTGGGACATGCCGGATGCTGCTGGCTGGTGCCCATTCTCTCTCCTCCCCCTTTGAAAGAGAAATGGTTAGAGAGGGTCTGGGTGTTCCCACCAGGGTTTCTGCCGAGGGACCCTGGAGACGGCACTCAGTGGAGGGGCTGCTGCCCGAGCTTTTCACAGGTCACTGCTGGCTCTGGCATCTTTACTGGGAGGAGCCGCTGGCCGGGTCCCAGCGTGAGCTGCTGCCAAGGGCAGGGTGGGCACTGGACGCTCCCAAGGCTCTTTAGAAGCTGGCTTGGGGGCGGGGTGTGGGTTAAGGGGTGACCTGGTGGGTGGATGGTGGCCTATTGGCTGTGCCCTGCAGGGCTGTGTGCGGTTCTATGGGGACAGGAGCTAGAGGACACCGGAAGCCAGTCAGCTTCAGAGACACGTTTACAGAGAACGGTAGAAAATTAGAGAAACATGTAGAGAAGCTTGACAGTTTCTCTGCTTACAGAACTCATAGATGCTCGTTATAAAAATCCCAGAAAACCTTAATACAGGCAGTGAAATTGTCCTCTCGGCAAGCATTTTTTCTCTGTTTAATAATGGCTTTATTGAGACATATTCCTGTCTTGTATCCTGTACCTTCAGTTTACCCATTTCAAGTGGCTCTGCTGGATGCTGAGGGAGGCCCTCCTCGGGGGAGGGGTGGGGGGGTGGGGGCAGACGTGGACAGCTGGCTGGGTGGGGGCAGAAGAGGTCACAAGGAACAAACAAGAGCCTTGACTCTGGCTTGTGATTGTAAAACGCGACCGTTTTAACGGTAGGAAGGCAACTGGTGCTATGGCTAGAACTGAGCTCTGTCCTCCTGACAAAAGTGAGTGAGCCTGGCCCCCTGCCCTGGAGGACCCGACCAGCCATCGGTAAATGACATCGAAAGAAGTACAGCTTTGAGTCAAGTGCCAGCAGGCCCAGCGGGAGTGCCTGCTTCATCTCAAAGGCTCCGTCTGTGTCAGCCGAGGTCAGACCAGGTCTCCACAGCGAAGGAGAGCTGCTCACGGTTGAGCACATCCCATGTAGGAGGAGGGCTTTCTTTCTTTTCTTTTCTTTCTTTTTTTTTTTTTAAATATATGTTATTGATTTTTTACAGAGAGGAAGGGAGAGAGATAGAGAGCTAGAAACGTTGATGAGAGAGAAACATCGACCAGCTGCCTATTGCACACCCCCTATCGGGGATGTGCCCGCAACCAATGTACATGCCCCTGACCGGAATCGAACCTGGGACCTTTCAGTCCTCAGACCGACGCTCTACCGCTGAGCCAAACGAGTTTCTGCAGGAAGCGGGCTTTGTGCGTACATCACCACCACCCCGGAGGGGCTCCTGTTTCCTGGTCTCCTTTTGCAGGTGGAATGGTCTCTAGCTCTTAGGGCTGCAGGTCTTTGGGACCCGGGCTCCCTTGGCCTGTGCCGAGGAGAGTAGGCGATGTACCAAATACCAGCACCAGGTGGCGCTGTGGGCCGCCCCACCGCTAGTACTTCATGGAGCAGGCTCCATGGAGTGCTCCTCAGACTGTAGGCACCTTCAGAGAACCTCCCGCGCTATCACCTGCTGAATGTTTTTCTCTAAACTCCCCTTAAACTTCTCATATCTGTCCTGATGGGAAATCAGGACCTCTTTGCCATAAATAGATGATAACATGTTTTTTAAAAAACATGTTTACTGCTTAGAACATGGAAAGAAGGCAAATGTAAAAGAAAAGCTATTAAAACTGTTGATCCACGTGTCACCTATAACCACCACGCAGACCACCAGTGCAAGGCGTGCTGTCCTAGGCTATGGAAACGGGCCGGCCGGCCGGTGTCACCTGGTTGGGGGGGTGGGGGTGCTCTGGTCAGAACTGGTGGAAGAACTGCAGTGCTAGGAGGGGAAGAGCCCAGGGTCAGAGCCCGGCCTGGGACCAGGACCTGCCTTCCCTCCATCACACAGCTGCTAGAAAGCCCTCAAGAAACTGGAACTGAGGGGTGATGCACACACGTCTCTCGGCCCTTCTGATGCCCAAGAAAGTGCAGTGGGGGGTCCCCAGCACGGGGAGCCCCTCTGATGGGCAAATGAGTCCTGAGTGAGAGTCAGGGGTCTTGGGTGAGGAGGGCGCCAGGAGCCCTGGAGAGCAGCTCACTCAGCGTCCCCGGGCCCTTGCCCGCGGCCAAACCAGGGTGTGGCGCTGTGCCACATCCTCTGGTCACTGCACCCCCAGCTCCGGGCACTGGTGCCACATCCTGGCACCCCGTCTCTCCAAGGAAACCTCCCCCCCGCACCCCGGGGTGGGAGCTTGGGCAAATGCCTTGGTCCCTTTCCCTGTCAGAGCTGGGAAACATCAGGGTCAGCCTCGCCCTGGGGTTGCCATGCAGGCGAGGCAAGTGAGGTCCGGCCAGGTCCTCTTGGGTGGAGGGCTGGGGGCCCCAGGTCAGCGCCCCGGACCGATGGTCCTCCCCGCGGCCAACACAGAACCGGACGGCCTTCTCCCGCCGTCCCCGCAGCCCTCAGAATTGCCACGTGGAGATGACCCTGATCAGTTAAACCGGTGGTCGGCAAACTCGTTAGTCAGCAGAGCCAAATATCAACAGGACAAAACGTTGACCTTTCTTTTGGGAGCCAAATTTTTTCAACTTGAACTTCTTCTCACGCCACTTCTTCAAAATAGACTTGCCCAGGCCGTGGTGTTTTGTGGAAGAGCCACACTCCAGGGGCCAAAGAGCCGCATGTGGCTCGAGAGCCACAGTTTGCCGACCGTGGACTTAAACGTTTCACTCTGCTTTTATTCTGGAGGCTTGTGTGTTTTTGTGCCCAAAATGATGTGTGTTCGTTCAGATAGTCACCACCCAAACCTCAGTGGATTAACCCGACCGAACAGTGATTCTCAGCCGGCGCTGCCAGAATGTTTAAACCATGCGACACCTGACTGTGTAGTCAGGGGCACCGACTCCTTTCCCCCCTAGACTGACAAATCAAAAAAATGACAGCAGCCAATACAGCAATAGCCGTCTGGTGTGAAGGAACCCATCGCAAACCTTTTGTTTTTCGGATAGGCCAAAAACAGACACTTCCGGTGTGCTGCAGAATTTTTGTAATTAGCCTCCGTGCTGGGAGATGAGAAAGGCTGGACATCGCTGCTGTAGAAGTTTGTTTCTCACCCCCTGTGGTCCCCAGGGCAGCTGATGGACACGTGGCCACCGCAGGCCAGGCCTTCCAATAATGAACTCCAAAGACACCGCCCCACCCTCAGGGACTCTCCCTCCCTCCCTCTGATGGGGACACTCATCCGAGCCTCTGTGCTCTCTCCTCAGTATTGTACCTGGAAGGCTCGGTTCTTGTGTTTGAGGACATCTTCAGACTGATCGCGTTCTACTGTGTCAGTAGGTGAGTACGCCTGGCCCCACAGGAGGGCGTCCTGGGGCGACAGATGACCACGCCAAGGTGGGTGGGGGGCGGGAAGTCCCAGAGAAGCCCCCAGAGGGAAGGGGGCGGCCCCCAGGATGCAGAGGAGGGGGGCAGTCCCTGGCTACGCCCTGGGAGCCCTGGAGGGTGGTGCTTTCTGAGATCTGCCAGTAAGGACCCCTCCTCACCACCACCTGCTCCCCGCCTCACTGCCTATGACCTTAGCATCCGGGGCAGCCTGGGGTTCTGTGGGGACCTGGTGCACCCGTGAGGGTTAGAAGAAGAGCTTCCTGTAGGGGCCGCAGGAAGGGCTGGTGCCCTCCGTGGGAGGGAGCTTGTGATTGTTGAGCAGCTGCTGGGTGGAGCGGGTGTCTGGTAACCGCCCTCAGAGCTGCTCTATTTATTCAGAACTGGTGGCAGGTCAACAAGGATTTAAAAATACTAGTTGGTGTCAGAAGCCGCTGGCTTACGCTCCCGTGTCTTGACTAAAACTGGCTGGAGGCCAGATAGGAGTCTCGGGGTCCGGGGCTCCAGGCCCACTTCTCCCTCCTTCAAAGACACCGCTCTCGCTGGTGAAAACCGCACTAAGCTAGAACACCACCTCCACCTGCCACCTGCCAGGACGCCCCGGGCCCCGATGGGCAGAAAAGCTGGTGCTGGTGAGAACAGGTGCAAAGAGCTGCTGCCCGCTGAGCTCTTCCCTGGTGCCCAGCGCTGAGCTCTGACAACCATTTTACCCTTCTCAGTCTCGCCAACAATTACACGAGGCTAGTGCTCTTGTAGTTCCCGTTTTATACACGAGGAAACTAAGACTGAGGGAAGTCACTTGCTCAAGGTCACACAGCTGGTAAATGGCAGAGGGGAGATTCAAGGTGGATAAAGCGCCCTGGTTGGGGGTTCAGTGGTTAGAGCATGGGTCCACGCACCGATTCCCAGTCAAGGGCACGTACCTGGGTTGCAAGTTTGATTCCCAGCCCCCCAGTTGGGCATGTGTGAGAGGCAGTCAATACATTTCTCTTTCATATCAATGTTTCTCTTTCTCTCTTTCATATCAATGTTTCTCTCTCTCTCTCTCTCTCTCTCTCCAATTTTGCTACTGTTATGAATCATAATGTAAATATCTGTGTTTTCTGACGGCCTTAGGCGACTCTGCTAGCGGTTCTATTTTTCATAACAGTAGCAAAATTACAGTTATGAAGTAGCAACGAAGATAATTTTATGGTTGGGGGTCACCACCACGTGAGGAGCGGTATGAAAGGGTCGGCATTAGAAAGGCTGAGAACCTCTGCCCGAGGGAGGGGGTGGGAGCAGGGGCTGCGGGGGAGATGCTGGGGCTCCTGTCCTGAGCAGCCGGAGGGGGAACACACTTGACCGTGTCTGAAGCAGTCACCACGTGGTAGGTCTCGGCTGAGCCCTTAGCAAGCATGTCAAACGCGCTGCCGGTGGGACATCGGGACATGCACCACAAGTGCGACATCCTTGCTCCAGGGCCCGGGAGGTCTGGTCCTCTACCCGCCCGGCCAGGGCCAGGTGTCTGCAGCTGCGTGAAGAGGGTGCAGCGAAGAGAAATGAGGAAGGAAGGGAGGAGCCCCTGGGCCTGCCCTCTGGAGGAGGTGTCCAGATGCCAGGGGCTGTGACTAAGCTGCCATCTTCCTGCCAGCTGGAGGAGGGGGCCAGCGGGCCCCTCTGCCTTTGAGGAAAGAGCTGTGATCACTGCCTGGAGCTGGGCCTTGCCCCCTCAGCCAGGAGCCGCCTGGTGAGCGGGGCGAGGCCCTGAGCGGTGCCCGTGGCCTGCGCTTCCCGGAGGAGGAGGGAACACAACCCACAGCCACTGCCTCTAGGTCCAGCCGGAGCTCGGCGGCCCCTACACCCCAGCTCCTTGGCTTCACAAAACGACCCCATTAGCAGGCATCATGCCCCCACCGTTACTGGGGAAATGGAAAGGACACCCCGCAGGGAACGCAGCTAGGGTTTGAGCTGGGCCCGCAGATGCTAAAAGTTCAGCTGGCTTTTTTCTGTCTTTCTCTCTCTCTCTCCTCTCTCTCAAAAAAAAAAAAAAGGCACCAAAGTGAACTCATGCTCTTCCCTCTATAGTTAGTGGTCGCCTTTCCAAACCACACGTCACCGGGATGTGTGAGGAGGTGGGTCTCAGGCCCGTGGGCATCAGAGGGGTTCAGAAGTTGTTCTCCCAGGCCGGGCCTGACATCTTAGAAGTGCTCCCCAGGTCACCCCCAAATGTTCCAGGACCTCGGGAGGTGCCCAGCCCCTCAGGGGTGTGGGGGAGAAACCAGCCTGTGCCAAGGAGTTAGTGCAACAATAGATGTGGTGTGTGGGGCTTTTTCATCTGGGACCAAAGCCGGGGGTGGGGGCGGGGGGGCAGAACAGAAAGACGTGGTTCCCATTTTATACATGAGAAAACTAAGACTGAGGGAAGTCACTTGCTCAAGGTCACACCGCTGTCACATCTCTATCAGGTCCCTGGCACGGCTCGCCTCGGGGCTTCCTGATGGTGGGGTGGCTTTCATTGTTCAGGATGAGCCCCCCTCTGCTGAGCTTATCTGAGGTGACACAGGTGGGGGCCCTAGCTAGTCTTTCAGCCCCACCCCCCACCTCCCAGACGGACGCGCAGGTGCAGGGATGGCATTGGGTCTGGGGAGGTGTGGACGTTCCCTGCCCCTGCCCCACCCCTTGGCGGTGCATCTCTTCCGTGGGGCTCTTGCTTTATAATAAACCAGTAGACATAGAAGTAAAGTGTTTCCCTGAGTTCTGAGAGCCATCCCGGCAAATTGTCGAGCCTGAGGACGGGGTCTTGGGAGTCCCTGGTTTCTAGCCGGTCAGAAGTCCAGGTAGCCTGGGATTCGCAGAGGGCACCCTAACGGGGTCTGCACTAATTCCAGGCAGATGGTGTCAGACTGCATTACCTTGGGGGACACCTCCCTCCCCCCCACCCCACCAGCCGGTGTCAGTGGATTGGTTGGTGATGTCAGAAGATACCCAGAGGGGTCGTCAAATCAATTGAGTAGATCATGACTGGCTCTTTTAAAAATATATATGTTTTTATTGATGAGAGAGAGAGAGAGAGAGAGAGAGAGAGAGAGAGAGAGAACATCGATGTGAGAAACATTGATCGTACACCTCCCACATGCCCCCTACTGGAGATCAAGCCCCCAATCTGGGCATGTGTCCTGACCTGCAAAGCTCAATCAATTGAGCCACATCGGCCAGGGCACAACTGGCTCTTTTTTAATGAAAAATTAAACTAGACTAGAAAAGACCAGCATGTATGTGTCTCATGTGGCTGGACTGTCTCATGCTACACCTATTTTAGGGGTGTGTGTGTGTGTGTGTGTGTGTACGCACTGCACCATGATGCCAGATGTGTTTCTTGCTGACAGTCATAATCCAACAAGTTTGAAAAGCATCAGCTAGAACAGCAGCCTCCAGGGAGGAGTGTTGGGGTCCTAGGAGGTGCAAGCTGACCCCCAGAGTGTGTGTAGGTGGTGGGGGAAGGTTAGGACACTTGTTCTAAAAATCTCACTTTGTCATTTTCTCTTCATGAAAGCTTTTCAGCGGTCTTAGTAGTTAATGAGGAAGTTTGGACATACATACGTGTCTGGAGAGCTACTTAATTTTTGTTTTTATTGATCGCCCTTGCTTTGGGGGACATGATTCCCACCCAAGGCGGTGTCCATCAGGATCCCCTCGAGAGCTGTTCAAAATGTGCTTCCTGGCCCACCCCCAGACCTGGCCCTGGGCACCCCCGGCGTGGATCTGGAATATGCATTTTTAGTAGCTGCCCTAGGGGTTCAATGCCAAATCAGTGATTTAACACAAAGGTACTAATGCCTACCCATAGGATTGGAATTGGGGTTTGGGGAGAAGGTGGATAGAGCTGGAAAGGAGGGAGGGGGAGTTCAGGGTCAGACTGTGATGGGCCTGGGATGCCAGGCTGAGATGTAGAATTGGGACCATCATCCTGGGGCTCCTCCCCTTCCCGGCCCCTTGAAACAGCCCCGGGCTAGAACTCAGGAAGCCCAAGGCTTAGCACACTCTGCCTTCAACCTGTTGTACGGCCCGGACATATTCCTTTTCCTCTCTGGGCCTCAGTTTCCCTGTCTGCACAGTAAAGGGAAGAGTGTCTGAGTCCCTGCCAGGAGGTCTCTGGGGAGACCCCTGAGTACTTCCCCATTCAACCAAAGGCAGCAGATTGAGCTGTCTGACTATGCGCTGTCAGGGATGTCTGACTGCGCTCACTGGGGAAGCCTGACTGTGTGCTCACTGGGGATGTCTGACTGTGCGCTCACTGGAGAAGCCTCACTGTGTGCTCACTGGGGATGTCTGACTGTGTGCTCGCTCACTGGAGAAGCCTCACTGTGTGCTCACTGGGGATGTCTGACTGTGTGCTCACAGAAGAAGCCTCACTGTGTGCTCACTGGGGATGTCTAACTGTGTGCTCGCTCACTGGAGAAGCCTCACTGTGTGCTCACTGGGGATGTCTGACTGTGTGCTCGCTCACTGCCCATCTCAGTGTGGAGCAGAAAGGGGCAGGTCACTGGCTTGACCCAGAGCAGAGGCCTCCCTGGAAGCTCCCTGGCTCCCAGGCAGGAAAAGTGGGGAAGCTGGGCCCCCTCCCCACTCCCGTGGGGTCTCCCCCTTCTCAGGCCCATCGTGCTGGCCCGGGGCCTGGACCTGCCTGGATGCTCTGTCAGCCTCGGGCTGTGCCCTCCGCCCCAGGGAAGTTTCCCGTCTGCTTGGAGGCCCAGCAGCCAGCAAGGTTGCTGGGGTTTCTCCTTTATGGGCTCTGGGTGTGGGGCTGAGGGGTGGGAATGGACACACAGGTCCCTCTCAAACATGACCTTGACCCTTCTTGTTTCCACAGAGATTTACTGCCCTTCACACTGAGGCTGCCACCGGCCATCCTTGAGGCCAGCAGCTTCACAGACCTCAAGACCATCGCCAACCTGGGCCTGGGTAAGTCCTCCCCGAGGGCCGGGGAGGTGGCGGGGCTCGATGAGACGGGGCCCCAGGACTGCCCCTGCTGACCACTGTGCAGAGAAGTGACCCCGCCGCTGAGACCCAGGCGGATCCTGAGTCTCGGCTCCCACGGGACCCAGGCTGCCCGCTGCTGAGCCCAACACCAGGGAGAGCCGCCAGGCTTCACAAAGATGCCTGCTAGCGGCTCTCCAGGGCACCTGCGGGGCTGGGCTGGTCAGGGCCGCATGTGGTCAGGCGTGGCTCTGGGAGAGGCTAAACCGAATGCCAAGGTCCTTCTCAACGGTGGCCAAAGAGGGGGGACCAGCTGCCACCACAGCCCTGGTCCCAGCCCCATCCTTGTCAGAGGAAGAGCAGCACTAACAGGACCATGGACTAAAGCGTGCGCCCCCATCTGGCCTGCCCCCCCCTCCCCCAACCAACGGAGCCTGCGCCTTACCCTTCCTGCCTTTTGGGGGATGAAGACGGAGAGGGAAGAAAGGAGGAGAAAAGACAGGCGTGTTTCTGACCCTCGCCCTTCCACGTCACAGTGAGATCTCACATCCACGGGCCCTCCCCTGGGCCAGGCTTTGCTGGGCGCTCTGACGGGGCCTCGCCGTGCTGGCCCCAGCCGCCTCTGCGGGCTCGGACACCCGGGCAGAGAGATCTGGTCACATTAACGAACCAGCAGCCAATCACTAGGCCTTTACCAAGACTGAGCCACACACAGGATGGCACAGCACGCGGCTGGAGAAAGCAGGGCCAGGGGGGACAGCGATGACCGAGGGGCCAGGACTCGGTCATAGAAGAAGTTGGGGGCACACGTGGGATCAGAGCACACCAGTTCCCAGGCCAGGCTGCAGCCCACCACCCTGAGGGGCCCTTGGTCAGCCGGGCATGGGAAGCCACAAGAAGCTCAGGGTCCCGATGAGCAAGTAGAACCCGCCAAGCCGGGGGTGTCGACCTCTAACGAGTGCTGACTATGCCCTAACCTCTTGACCTGCACCGACTCCTCAGGTCTTCAAGCAGCCCTAGACAGTGGGTTCTGTTATTGGAGCCCTCACTTCCTGGCAGAGAAAACTGAGGCACAGGAGCTTGATTGGCGTGTCCAGTGTCACACGGCTGGTTCAGCTGCCACCCCGCCCCTGACTCTTTATCCGACTCTCCAGGGTCGGATTTACCCTGATCGGGAACTTCAGGGCCGGTTCTCAGCTGCTGGTGGGAAAAAACACTGATCTCACCCCCCACATAATGTTAGTTTTGGCCTCTGACCCTCCCAAAAGTTTGAATGTGTACCTGGTGACAGTTTTGAAATTCGCACAGTCCCTGAGGTCTACAGTGGCATGAATGACACTCTCCTCGCAACACCCTTAGCACTGTCTTGGGTAACCCTGTGTCCCTGTAGAGGCGGGAGATCTAGTGTGAGCTTAGAGACGTGTCGGGGGGCTGGGAGGGAATGAACACATTGGGATGAGCACCCTGACTCCCAGCCCAGCTCTCCACCGCCCCTCATGACCTTCTCGGTGTCTTCGCCACGAGCAGTCAGTGGCCAGTTTGGGGCCAGTTGGCAGGGGAGTTAGTTGGGAGGGTGACCTGTGAGAGGAGGGGTGCTTGGCTGCAGCCCTTGGCCCCAGGTGGGGTTCAGGCAGGCATCCCTGAGACATTCCTTTCTGGACGAGGCGAGCCCTTCCCTGGAGGAGAGCTTGACCGACCGCCAGTGCGATGAAGTGGGGAAGGGAGGTTGTCATCTGGGAAGCCAGTGGCGGTTCAGACCCGTCTGTCAGCACTCATGCCCCTGAGAAGGGGATTCACATGAAACCCTTAGACTCGGCAGCTGAGGAAACAAAGGATTCTGATCAGACCTGGCGTCCCCGAGGGCTGAAGGGTGTACAGCGAGGCTCATCGGAAAGCTTTTCCTGGCTCCGTCCGCACCCGGGTTCCGTGCATCCCGGGGCCTGTCCATCCCCTGCATGGATGGAAACCGGAGCTGTGAGGGCACACCCGGTCAGAGGCCAGGGCTTGGCTCTGAGATGTTCCGGCCTAGCCTGGCCGCCCTAACCTGTGTTCTGTGATAACAAATGTGCAAAGAGCAGCGTTTGCCGAGGGCCAGGACATACCCAGGCACCTCACACAGTGTTCCAGGCAAAGCACGCTTGTGGCGGAGAACTGAACCCCGGCACACTGGCGTAGGACAGGACTCAGTGAAGGGACGGGAACCAGTGAAGGGACGGGAACCTCCCAGCAGGATTCAGTGAAGGGACGGGAACCTCCCAGCAGCGGCGAGGAGGGTCGGCGGGTGTGGCGGGCACAGCTGCCCCCACACGCAGCATCCCGTCCCGTTAGGTCCCGGCTCCTGCACACTTGGAATCAGAATACGTTGTTTTTATTTTTTCAATTACAGTTGACATGCAATATTATTTTGTATTGGTTTCGGGTGGGCAGAGTCATGGTTAGACAACCATACTTTACAAAGCACAACCCCCTCTCCCCCATATTTCCAGTACCTACTTGTAATAATAACAATTATTACAAGGTTATTGAGAATCTTCCCTACCCTGTGTTTTATATCCCCGTGACGATCTTGTAACTGCTAGTCTGTGCCTTTTAATCCCTTCACCCTTTTCCACCCAGTCACCCTACTGACCTCCCATCCGGCAGCCACCAGTTCTCTCTCTGTATCCATGCATCTGTTTCTATTAGGTTTGTTTGTTTGTTTGCTTGTTTTGCTCTTTAGGTTCCACACATAAGTGAAATCATGTGATATTTGTCTTTCTCTGACTGAATTATTTCACTTAGCATAATACCCTCTAGGTCCATCCATGCTGTCACAAATGGTAAGATTTCATGCTTTTCTTATGACCGAGTAATATTCCATTGTATATATGTAGCAAAACTTTTTGATCTACCCATCCGTCTATTGTTGGGCACTTGGGTTGCTTCCAAATATTGCCTATCCTACATAATAAAGATGTAATATGCAAATGGCCATTACACTGTGAAGCGTAATGACCAACCACGTATCGACCGGATCACAGATCAGCAGGAGGGTGGGGCAGTGAGCTACAAGCCGGCGGTGGAGAGCTAGAGGAGGGGGCAGGGCAGCAAGCTGTGATGGGGGCCCAGGAGGGAATGGGGGGCGAGGAGAGCTGCAGTAGGGCGGGGCAGCAGGCGAGAGCTATGGAGGGCGGCAGTGAGCTACTGGCGCCCGGATTTGTGTGCAGGGCTCCTGGTTGTAAGCAGTGTCGCAGTGTACATAGGGGTGCATGTATTCTTTCCAATGAGTGTCTTGTGTTTCTTCTGATATATTCCCGAAGTGGGTGCTCTGGGTCAGTTCCGTTTTTCATGGTGTGAGGATCCTGTAGATTGCTTTCCTCAGTGGCCACGCCACTCTGCATGGAATTCGTTTATGAGGCGTGCGTGTGTGTTTCCCATCACCGGCCTTCTACTCACTTTTTACAGAATGAATAGAATGTAATAAACATCCAAGCAGCTGCACAAGCCCTGCTGGTCAGGCCCGGGTGGTGCCGTGTGTTTGTTTGAAAGGGAGCTGTTGGTTTGCAGGCTCAGTGCCCACGATAGCATGGGACGTTCGCTCGTGAGCTGACGCAAGGAACTCTGAGTTTGGCCTTGGAAAAGCCATCACTGGAAAGGGCAGGCCAGGCGGTAAAGGAATGACCTTGAGGCCACAAAACTAACACTGGGAGCAATTTAGCACTTACCTGTGTGCGGTTGATCCTAAGAGCAAAGGAATCTAGAGAAAGTGCTGGTAGGTAAGGGTTAGGCTTGCCGATGTTCTCTGATTTGTCTGCTGTGTGCTTAATGGGCTTAAAATATGTCTAGAAAAGGCATATGTTTATAGCTCCTCCGGGTTGGCATGGGACTTGCTTCTTCCTTCATATCACATGTGAGAACTTTCCTAGTTATTGAAAACTCATTGAAGTCAAGCTGTCCCACCACCCGTCTTTGGGGTTGGGATGCCACCAAATATTTCTTCTCGAACCCCTGGACTTTGGAGCTGCTTCCCTGGCACCTGGAATACTTCACTGCATTTACTCATGCCCTCTCTGCCCTGCTACTAGCCCCGGCTCCCCAAGAGGGAAACCTTCGTCACCTCTGCCCCCAGGGCCTACAGCCCAGCACCTGGCCTGGCCCTGGCTCCCCTCCCCCAAGGATTATAGGAGTGGACACCTGGCAAGAGGTCTCTCCATCTAAGGCGGGGGTGGCCACAGGCCAGCAAAACGTCCCTCAGTCCCAGGGCAGCACGGAGGCAGTGGAGGCAGGGCCCTGAGCCACGGCCTGGCATTGTGCCACTAGACACAGATGCCTCAGCTTTGCCAACCACTGGCTTGCATGACCGTGTTCCGCTTTTTCTCGATGTTCTGCAGGCTGCAAAGAAAGTGACCCACTTCCTTTTTTCTTTCTTTCTTTCTTTTTTTTTTTACATAAAACCCTGCACTGCCACTGCCATTCCTTAGCAGGCGCCCAGCCCCTAAACTGCAGCCCCTCGGGCTTCTGCTCCCCTCACCGCTCAGAGTGGCGTTGGCGCTGCCCTGCCGAGGTGCATCTAGCAGGCTGTCTTAGGAGCAGGGAAGCAGTTCCTAGTCCCCCAGACTCTGGGCTCATTTCCCTGAACCCCAATGTTTGCTCCGTGCCTTTGCTCCAAGTTTGGGCTCTGGGAAATGTGTGCTGTTTTGTTTTTTATTTATTTTTTAAACATATTCTATTGATTTTTTTTTTTTAACAGAGAGGAAGGGAGAGAGAGTTAGAAACATCAATGAGAGAGAACCATCAACCAGCTGCCTCCTGCACACCTCCTGCTGGGGATGTGCCCGCAACCAAGGTACATGCCTTTGACCGGAATCGATCCTGGGACCTTTCAGTCCGCAGACCGACGCTCTATCCACGGAGCCAAACCGGTTAGGGCTGTTTTGTCTTTTAATGTGTGCAGGATGGACCCACCTTGCTATCCTGAGACAGGAGCCCCAGAGTCCTCCGGTCACGGCCACGCTCAGAGAGGATGCGTAGGCTCACATGTCGGGGTCTCTCAGCAGCCCCCTTGTCCCGGAGATGTGCTCACCTGGATGGGGTTTGCAGTCCCCTGGCCAGCAAGGGGCAAACCCCTGCGTCCCTGGGCGTGCCCGCCTCAGGCAGCACACTGCCCTCAGCCTTTGTGTGACACCCACTTTCTCTCGGTGTCAAGAGCCTGCCGTGTGCTTACCACATCCCCAGTTCTGAGGTGCAGGCTGCCCCTCACTCACGCCGGCCGAGCCGCGGAGACGGGAAGTGTCGCAAGTTCCCAAGAAGGGAGGCCGCACAGTGAGCGGCCGGGCTCACAGGCTTCAGGCCTGCAGACCCGCCCCGCACCCCAGCTCCCTCGCTCACCAGCCCGGGGACCATGGCTGGTTCCTTTTTTCTAAATATATTTTTATTAATTTCAGAGAGGTGAGAGAGAGACACACATCCATGAGATGAGGGAGAACCATGGATCGGCTGCCGCCTGCACACCCCACATTGGAAATTGAGCTGCAACCCTGGCTTGTGCCCTAACCAGGAATCAAACTGTGACCTCCTGGTTCATAGGTCGATGCTTTAACCGCTGAGCCACGCAGCCCGGCTGGCTGTGGGCAGGTTCTGGACTCTCTCTGGGTCTCTCCTCCTCACGTGTAATGCGGGACGGATCAGGACTGACCCCGAAGGCCTGGGGTCAGGACCCGTGAGAGGATCCGGGTGGAGCCAGTGGCCCTCACCGCCAGAACTCAGGGTGGGTCTGCCCTGTGACTGTCCTGGAAGCAATGTTGGTGGTTTTCTTCCTGATGAATCCTTCCCAGAAGCAAGGGGCTCCCTGTGCGCGTCCAGAGGCCTGGCCCCTCCTTAACAAGGGAGCCCGCACACAGAATCTCTACCATTAGCAGGCAGACCCAGACCTGGGTTCCCTGGTCCAAGAGGAACTGCCTGGGGCTCCGAGAGGCTGCAGGCCGACGGAATGGTTCTGAGTCACCAGGCCTGTGCCCTTCGTGGAGCCTCCTGGGCTTCTGTCAGAGTCTCCTCAGGGCTTGGGACCCAGGAGTCAAGAACTCTGAGCTTGGGGACCCCCCAGTGTGCTTCCGTTTGGATGTCCCATGCTCCTTCCCAGAACATGCCTGGTGCAGACCAGCAATGCCGATAGGGACAAGTGTGCCTTCATGGCCACAGCCACGGGCTGCATCTTGAGGGCTAGGTCTGGAGAAAGGCACGGGCCAGAACGCCACCCCGTTTGCTGACACCCCTCCCCCGGGGTGAACGCCGAGACTGACCAGACCCATGGTTTTGCAGTGGCAGGTGCTCCCCACGTGGAAGGTCAGGTCTGAGCTCACCAGCCGCAGTCCATAGGTGTGTTCTCCCCACAGAGAACAGACCCCACGCAGCCACCCCGATTCTAGGGGTGACTAGACGGGGGCCTAGAAAGATCCAGCCACCTGCCCCGGAGTCCCCAGCCGGCCGGCTGCAGGAACTCCGGCTGTGGGCCCCTCCGTCCCCACCGGCCTGCACTGGCGTCACTGAGCCCTCCATGGGGGCCCTCACAGCCAGGGACAGAGCTGACGCTGCCCTGTCACAGGGCGCCTGGCCCCACCCCGGCTCCCCAGCACCGCAGGGGAGGATCTCACGGGGCTTCCCCTCTCGAGACAGGAAGTGGTGGGAGAGGTTTAAAACAGTCCAAGAGGGGAAAACAACCTGGGGAGCAGAGAAGCCAACGCTGTGAGGCCCCCCAGCCCTCCCTTGCCCCGTCCCCACCCATCCCACCCCACCCAGGGGGCCGGCTCCAGGATTGACCGCCTCTTCTTCTCTTGTTTCCACAGGCTTCTGGGACTCCTCGCTGAACCCCCGGCGAGCAGCTGGCAGCCCAGCGGAACCCCCGAGAGACCCAGCCCCAAGGGCGCCCCCCGCCGCCAGCCTCAGGCCCGCTTCCCACCAGGAAAACTGCGCGTGTGAGATTGAGCTCTCCGTAGGAAATGACCGCCTGTGGTTTGTGAATCCCATCTTCATCGAGGACTGTGGCAGCGCCCTGCCTGCCGACCTGCCGCCCCTGAGAAGATGCCCCTCCAGCCCGTTGCCTCCCACCTCTGACTCTACCTCAACCGCCTCCCGGTGGGCCCCTCGCCGCCCGGCGCCCCCGCCCCCAGCACCCCCTCTCCACCCCCCCAGTCCTGCCCGGCCTCTTCCACCCCCTGCCCCAGCTCCGGCCTGCCCTCTGCCCAGTTCTCCCCCACCTCCAGACGCCCTCCGTCCTGCAGCCCCAGCATCTGCCCCCCACCTGGCCCCCCATGTCCTGGGCCCCCGGGACCATCCAAGCCAGCTACCCATGACAGCCTGCGAGAGGCCCCCATGCCCCGCCACGGGCCTGGGCGCCGTCCGGGAGGAAGAGAAGAAGCCAGAGGCGGCCCCCAGCCCCCTGCAGCAGGCCCCCGCCCCTCCGGGGCCGGGGAGGAAGGGCGCCCCTGCAGCTCCTCCCAGACGCCGCCTCTCTGAGAAGCTCTCCCTGGAGGACCTGAAGGTGGAGAAGGTGGACAGGGCCACCACCGCCCAGTGGGACCAGCCGGCTCTTTCCCGGCCGCCCTCCCTCGCCCCGCCTCCCCAGGGGACCTCAGACAGCCCTGGGGACAGGCCTCCGAGGACCACAGAGCAAGGACAGGAAGTAGTGCCCCAAGCCAGCCAGCTGGGCATCCTGCCAGAGTCGGCAAGGAAGATCCGGCAACCCCCAGTGCCCCCTCCTAGGAAGAAGCGGATTTCTCGGCAGCTGGCCTCGGTCCTCCCGAGCCCCTTGGAGAGCGCTGAGCTCTCCACGGAGGACGCAGCCCCCGAGAAACCCAGCCCTGGCCCGCCCGGAGAGAAACAACGCCCCCCCGCCTCCCAAGCTGGGACCCAGAGCCCAGAAGACCCGGCCAGCGCCCGGCGCCAGAGTCCCCCGGAGTTCAAGGGCTCCCTGGCCTCCCTCTCAGACAGTACAGGGGCGCACACCCCAGCCACCGATCAAGACTCCTACTCGACCAGCAGCACGGAGGAGGAGCTGGAGCAGTTCAGCAGCCCCAGCGTGAGGAAGAAGCCGTCCATGATCCTGGGCAAGGCGCGGCACCGCCTGAGCCTCGCCAGCTTCACCAGCGTCTTCCAGGCCTTCCTCTCCAACGACCGCAAGCTGTACAAGAAGGTGGTGGAGCTGGCCCAGGACAAGGCCTCGTACTTCGGCAACCTGGTGCAGGACTACAAAGTGTACAGCCTGGAGATGATGGCGCGCCAGGCCTCCAGCACCGAGATGCTGCAGGAGATCCGCACCATGATGACCCAGCTCAAGAGCTACCTGCTGCAGAGCACGGAGCTCAAGGCACTGGGGGACCACACCCAGTACTCTGAGGAGGAGCTGGGTCAGTCTGGGGGCGGGGAGGGGCAGAGGGGGGGTCTGAGAGTGGGTGGGCAGGGTCATTCCAGACAATTCGCTGTCCCCACCCCCTCCTGAACTAACTGAACTAATCCCTCTGCTGTTCTGCCTCCTGCTTCCCAGCTCTGCTCTTGCGCCCACATCAGACGCTGGGCAGGACCCCACCCTGAGGATGCTCCTGCTTTTATTAGGGGGACAGTCACAGGAGCAATTAGAGGCCAAAGGAGTACTGACCTGTGACCGCTGAGGGCCAGAGGCGGTCTCTGCAGGGGATGTGGCGGCTCTCAGGGATGAAGGAGCCGGAGGGCTGGGCCGAAGCCCTCTCTCACTTTGCAGATGAGGAAACAATAGCTGAGACCCTTCTGGGGACAGGGTAAAGCCAAAAAAGGCTTCCCAGGAATATTTCTCTACTGTCACCCAAGGCAGCTGGGCATGGCCCTGGTGTCCGGTAGACATGAGTTCAGATCTCTGGTCAGCCCCGGCGAGCTGAGTGGCCCACACCATCAGAGCCTGAGTTGGTCTGTCTGTAGAGCGGGGGTAATGGCAGGTGGGTTGCAGGCTGCTATGAGATAAAAACCGGCTGACTCCCATTCTACTAGATCAGTGGTCAGCAAACCTCAGCTTGTGAGCCACATGCGACTCTTTGGCCCCTTGAGTGTGGCTCTTCCACAAAATACCACGGCCTGAGTGAGTCTATGTTGAAGAAGTGGCGTTAGAAGAAGTTTAAGTTAAAAAAAAATGTGGCTCTCAAAAGAAATTTCGATCGTTGTACTGTTGCTATTTGGCTCTGTTGACTAATTAGTTGGCCGACCACTGGGCTAGATGATCAGGGTGCCTTTGGACTCCTCCAGGCAAAAGGAAAAGCAGGTGTAGAGGCTCTGAGGCAAGAGCAGGCATGGCAGGTGGTAACACAGCAAGGAGACCATTGTGGCTGGAGCAGCATGCACAGGGGAGTGAGCGAGGTGCTGAGTGAGAGAGGTCACAGGGACAAGTCATTTAGGGGCCTTGAACGGCACAGGGACCGCTGTGGTTTCTGTTGTCCATGAGATGGAGCCATTGGAGGGTTCTCAGCACAGTAATGTCATGGCCGCACATGCTATAGCGGGATGACTCTGGCTTCTGTGTTGAGAATGGACTGTTAGGGGCCAGAGCAAGAGGCTACCAACATAACTCAGGCAACAGGTGGTAGCTCAGGTCAAGGTCATACCTTGGAGGTGGTGAGAAGTCAGGTTATGGATATACTAGATTCTTGAGTCTGAAGTCAAGTGGACTTGGGGATTGAAAGAGAGAATCAAGAATAATTCCAGGGCCTGTGATGGAGCTGCCAGTACCTTCTTTGGTAACCTCTGAGGCTGTTATGTTATCAGTGGGAGGCTTCTTAGTTAAGGGCAGTGACTCTAACCTCAGTGTGTAAAACCATGGTAATTAGGGTAGTTGACAGAATTCAATGAGATTGCCTGTATAAAGCATTTTGCCCTACGTCTGGAACTTAGTGAGCATTGAATAAATGCTAGCTAGTGCAATTAAAAAAAAATAAAAGAATAATTCCACCACGCATGTGCTGGGTACCTGGTACCTCAAAGTACAGCTACACAGGTTGTACACTGCGCAACTCCCATGTGAACAGTGCCCTCCCAAGCTGTGTACGGTGGGCAGCTCTGTGAGAGTTTAATCTGGGCCAGGCCTTGGGAAAGGCAAGAAGATGCAATGTGTCAGTCAGAGGGCTCCGAGTGTGGCTTTCCGTGGCATGTACTTCACGGTCTCATGTGTCAGAATGGCTGCTGTACCTGCTGGGGCTGTGAGTACGTTTTTCCAGGGATGAGAAGATGGGCATGGCCACACTGCAGGGCCACACGGCCCGGGGCCAGGACCCCTGCCACTGGGGTCCTCACCCTACGACTCTCTCCCACCCGCAGAAGCGATTGTGGAGTCCGCCTTGTACAAGTGCGTGCTGAAGCCCCTGAAAGAAGCCATCAACTCGTGCCTCCATGAGATCCACAGCAAGGACGGCTCCCTGCAGCAGCTCAAGGAGAACCAGCTGGTGATCCTGGCCACCACCACCACCGACCTGGGCGTGACCACCAGCGTGCCCGAGGTGCCCGTCATGGAGAAGATCCTGCAGAAGTTCAACAGCATGCACAAGGCCTACTCGCCCGAGAAGAAGATCGCCATCCTGCTCAAGACCTGCAAGCTCATCTATGACTCCATGGCCCTCGGCAACCCAGGTAGGCGGCTGGCCGGCCGGCCGGCCGGCGGGGCCTGGGCTGGGGATCCCGGGCTGCGGCTCCTGGGACTGCGACTCCTCCCCCGCTGAGGCCTCCGGGGCCTCCGGAAGGCACTAGAGGAGCCTTGACCGGTTCAGGGGCCTGCTGGGGCAGAAGTGGGCATGGTGGAATGCAGTTCCTGTGCACCTTGAAGGATTGCCTGGTATTAGGATGGGGCCACAGTCAGTTAGAGGTAGGCAGGGTGGCCAGCTCAGGCTGTGCGTTTTTGTGAATCATGAAGAGATGCTGTATAGCTTATAGGGCTGTGTGATAAAGTACCGCAAATGGGTGTCTGCAGCAGCAGAAGTTTGTTCCCCCGCAGTTCTTGAGGCAGGAAGTTTGAGGTCCAGGTGTCTGCAGGGCCGTGCTGCCTGCGAAGGCTCCGGGGTGAATGTGTCCCGGGCCTCGCTCCCAGCCTCTGCTAGTTCTTGGCTTGTGGCAGCACCACTCCCATCTTCACATGGCTTTTCACCTGTGAGCATGTCTGTGTCTGAATGTCCCCGTCGGTCATCTTGGATTAGGGGCCCACCCTGCTGCAGTACAACCTCGTCTTAACGAATTACATCTGCAACCACTCCATTTCCAAGTAAGGTCACATTCTCAGGGACTGGGGGTTATGATGTCAACATAGGGCCCTGGCCCGTTTGGCTCAGTGGATAAAGCATTGGCCCTCAGACAGAAGAGTCTCAGGTTCGATTCCAGTCAAGGGCATGTACCTCGGTTGCAGGCTCGATCCCCCACCTCCATCAGGGCTCATGAAAAAAAAAAAAAAAAAAAAAAGATGTCATCGTATGAATTTTGGAGGGACACAATTCACCCCATAGCAGCCACCTGAATTGGTTAGCATGTATTCTTGGTCACAGATTGGACCGGTTATGCTGATCTGGTCAGGTGGGCTGAGCATGGCGGGGCTGGCTCCTGGGTCTGTGGTCAGCAAGGGTTGCTGGCTGGTCTAGGATGGCCTTGCACAGATGCTGGGTGGTTGATTGGCTGGTCTGGAAAGGGAGTGACTGGGACATGCATTTCTCATCTCTGGCAGGTTAGCCTGGGCTTGTGCCCATGGCAATAGGCAGTCCAAGAGAAGGAGCAAAGCCTGCGAGGCTCTCTCAGAGCCTGAGCTTGAATTGGCATGATGTCACTCGGAAATATTTCATCGATCTGTTTAGTCATAAGACTAAACTTGATGGGAAGGGCTGCAAAGGCAAGAACCTCAAGGGGTGCAGATGTGGGGAAGGGAGTCAGTGGGCCATTTATAATCGGCTTCTCACAGCACCCCAACAGGGGAGAAGCACAGGGTCCTGCACCAGGGAGCGCACCTTAGTGAGCGGGCGCTGGCTGGACCTGGTCCCCCCGTCGCCCCATCAGCAAGCAGCCTGGGTAACTGTCCGTGACAGCATGGCCATGGGGAGTAGAAGGACCATCTCCTCTATAGCCACACAGACTGGGGGGCAAATTCCTGCTATCACTTATGCCTAGGTGACCTTGAGTGAGCTAGCCCCTTAAGGCCCAGTGTCCTCACCGGGGGCAGCTGTTTTACAAAGAGGGGAACCACGGCTCCTAATGACTCAGAAGCCACACTGGTTCCCTGGAGACCCAGAAACAACAGATGTTCAGTGTGGACCTCTGAGCCCAGCACCCAGCAGGCCCAGCCAACGGTGGCTGTTTCAAGGGAGGGACTCTCCCCTCCTCCCTCGGAGGAGGGCAGACCAGTCTGGCCAAAGGCCCACAGAAAACAGGGTCCGTATGTGACCGGAGGACGGGGCATGGTCCACTCACCCTAGAAAAGCTCTCTTCAGAGGCCTTCCCTTCAGAACTTCTAATCTGGAGAATCATCTCTCCCGCCCGGGCCAGGATGGGGCTCAGAGCAAAGTCAGGGCCAAGGACGCTATATGCTCTGAGACTGTCAGAGCGACAGCTCTGGGCCTGAAAGGGGCAATTCTATTCTCAGGGAGTCCCAGTTTACTCAGAAAGCTTGGGCATCCTGGATTTTAAACACACAGTCTCTCGGCTAACTCCAAACACAATGGTTTTACTGACAGTGAATTCGCTCAATAAAAACCAGAGAGCAGAGCCGGGGGGGTGAGGAGGTTAGGGGTGTGGGGGGTAGGAATGGCTGATTTTGAGAGAAGAAAGAAACGAAAGGCCTGCCGTTCTTTTTGTGAGAGGGCCTGCCTGGCACAGCGTGAGGAAGAGCAGAGCAGCGGGGCGCTCAGAGTCCCCCGCCCTCGCCGAGAGAGGCTGGGAGCTCTCCTGAGCCAGAAGCCAGCCCCCGTGGGAGTCTCTGAGTCGAGATATTCAGGCCGGGACCGGGCTCCACGGAAAGGCTCCCCGCCAGGCCCAGGTGAGCTTCTCACAGAGGAACAGACAGCGTACTCCCCACCGCTGGGTGAGCACCGGACAGCGAGTCCTGCAGCTCCCAGTCTCACCCCTGCCCTGAGCAGGCCGAGGCTGCCCCTTCCCCTGGGAGCAGGCAGGTTCGGCTATGAGCAGGGTCTTTGGGGTTCATTCACGGGCCTGGGTTTGAACCCCAGCTGTGGTGCAGAGAGCATATAGAAAACACCTGGACAGCTTCGCCTCAAGGAGGTACTTACATTCCAGAATCTTGATCTTCTCACTTACAAAGTGGGACTGAGGACGTCTCTCTCAGTGCTGTTTTGAGGATCAGATGCAAATAAGTATGTGTGTGTGTGTGTGTATGTGTGTCCAATGGACGTGAGGATGCAGGAGTGACTGCCTCCTCACTGTGTTCCCAGGAACGTGAAGGCTGAACCCGCTCAGTGGTTTCCAAACTAGGTTCCAGGAGGCAACCCCCAAGGCCACCAAAGGGGCCCAGGCGAGTGGGGCCCACCCTGGCTTCACCCGGATAATCCAGCTTGTCCCTGTTTCACACATGGGGTTCCACGTGGGATTCTGTGCGAAATGACCAGTTCTGCTGTGAAATCCTTTGGCTTTTTAAAAATCTTTCAGTTGGAAATAACGTCAGACTTCAAAAACACCAACCATGGAAAGAGTACGTTACCGATGGAAACATCCACATAATCCTCTGTGGATTGTTACTGTCCCGTTTGCTTTTTTCATTTATGCTGTCTCTGTGCACACTTCACTTTCTTTCTGAATCATTGGCTCTTTGCCCCTAAGTGCTTTTCTAAGAATAGGGAAACTCTCCCATGTAACCACAGCAAATTCGTCCACTTTGCAAATTTGCATGGGCACTATGTGTAGCTGAGCTGCCATCTGCATTCCTGGTTGGCGCTTGAGCCCACAGGGTCCTCGTTAGCATTTCCGCCCCCAGCGCAGATCCAGGGTCCCGCATCACGTTTAGTCTGCGTCGTGCGGGACATCCCCACGGCCCTTCTTCGTTCGGTGTGGCATCGGTATTTTTAAGGAATAGAAGTGTCCTTCCCCATCCCCCACCTTTTTTTTTTTTTTTTAACTTTTTTTAGTATTTATGTTGAATTTGCTCCTGGGCCATACGTTTTTGTCCTCAGTTTTTTTTTCAGGGATCTTTTCCTCCTGTGCAGCCTCCTCTGCTGGTTCAGGAAACGTCTGCTGTTTTCCGTAGGATCCCTGCCAGGCGCCAGGGAGGGGCCCGGTTGGGGTCCACCTGCCCATGAGCTCTGTAAGGTCCGCGCCGCATCTTGGGAGCTCTGTTCCCCTTGATGTGCTCAGTGACCAGAGAGTCTACATCTAAACCCCTAACCCTGGCATTGCTCTCTGCACTCTGCATTGCTCTCTGCAGCGAAAATCTAGCTCTCTTTGTGGGCCCCGACCCTGTGTCCAGCACCACTGCTTGGCCTGCGCAAGCTCCCAGCGCCACCGTGGTAACGATGGCACGGCACCTGCTGCTCCTGTAAGCTGACCTCCTGCAGATACACAGTGGCTTCCCGGCAACGCACATCCTCGATGGCCTGGGCAGTGTCACGGGGGTTCTTAAGGTGAACACGGAAATTTGAACCTCTTGGTTTGCGTGATTCTGTGGGTTTTTTTGGGTCAGGGGGAGAGTGAACCATTTTCAGAGGTCACCTCGGGCGGCTTTCAAAAGAGGAAGACCCACTCTTCTTCTTAATTAAAGTTCCTCATTTTGTCTTTGTCAGACTTTTCCTCATGACCAGATAGAGGGTGAACGTTTTCAGGCAGAACCCTCCCTGCCCCCACTGACTCCTTAACTCTCCTGACTTGGACAGTCAGCATCTTAGGATCAGGCCCTTGACCCCAAGCATCTAATCCACACCTCCCTCCCGCCAGATGCTCCCAGTGCCTGGCTGCTCAAAATGGTCCCAGCAGCCCTGCACAGTGGCCCTGGAGCTGTTGGCCAGTGACCCCATAGAGGGCAGAATGCCTCCACCCCTGGCACACTCAAAGCAATCAGCCCTTCCTTCTCACCCTCCCTTCCACCCCCACTCGCCCTCCCCCAGCCCTTCCATCTCCAGGGAAGAAGCTGGCAGAATAATCTGTGGTCCAGCTGTGGCCACGTGAGACAAATGTAAACATAGGGCCTGGCTGTTGACAAGACCTGTTGGAACAGTGGGCAGAGGGTTAAAGTTGGAGGCACAATGCTGGGACTGTCCAGCAGACCCTGAATGACGGATAAATGATTACTCTGACACACGATTTCTGTGAAAGAGAGGGCTAAGGGTCTGCCTGGCTAAAGGAACCAGACAGTCTCCTTTGCCTGCCTCTTCAGGCTTTTATTATAACAGCAGTTTGGAATAGAGTTTGTCTTTTCAATACAATCAGATGGCTAAGTAATCTTGGGAGGACACATGTGTCTGCAGTGTCCTTTAAGCAAGGACACCTAAAGATTAAGCATAAAGATTCTAGTAAACACCTGAGGGCCTGCACATGCACAGACTTGTTTGGAAAAGTTAAGGAACAATTAGGGGTAGCCGCCTTTGTCCAACTCCCCTAGGTCGAAATTTTCTCCTTACAAACTCTCCAACCAAGTTTCCTGTGCTCCCCGAGGTCACTGGCCGGGCCAACTTTTCCAGAAACATGGTTGGTATTTATGCCCAGGAT
Source organism: Pipistrellus kuhlii (assembly GCF_014108245.1). NCBI lineage: Eukaryota > Metazoa > Chordata > Mammalia > Chiroptera > Vespertilionidae > Pipistrellus > Pipistrellus kuhlii. Next base: position 907,434 of record NW_023425542.1, read on the forward strand.
ACATGTGGGCCAGGATTCAAACCGAGCGTGTTCTTACTCTGAAACACGTGTGCTTTTATCGCCGTGCCGAGCAGCCAGCCTAGGAACAGATCTCAAGGTTCCTGATTCCTGATCAAGAGCTTCCTCCACCATTGCAGCAAGTGAGGGGCCCGAGTCAGGCAGAGGGGAAAGTTCAAGGACATAAAGCCTTTGGATAAACATGGCCCTCCATCCTCAGCCAGGAGCAGCCAGGCATCTCATGGGTGTCATGAGGCTCAGTGAGACCAGTTGGGACTTCTAGAATCATGTCCCCATTACTTTGACAAGGAAGTGATTCCCACCTCTTCAGTGTCTAAGACCAGATAACTGGCCTGTTATTTGAGAGAGATAGATTCAAGCCAAAGCACTCCTCTCTTAGATGGGAGGGGGAGAAAGGTAGGAGGAATGCAGTGTTGGCAAATGTGGGATTCTTTCTTCTTTTTCTTTTCTTTACTTTTTATATTTATATTTTTTATTTTATTTTATTTGCTAATCCTCGTTAGAGGATATTTTTTCCAGTGCTTGTCAGAGAGTGGGAGGAAGAGAAAGGAGAAAGAGAAAGAGAGAAACATCTATGTGAGAGAGACCCAGATGTGCTCAGTGATCAGAGAACCTACATCTGGGATATCTTTTCCTTCTGTGCAACCTCCTCTGCTGGTTTAGGAACGGTCTGCTATCTCTGAGCATACTTAATTGTTTTTCTGAACCACAGGAGAGTAAGTCACATACATCTTGGCTCTTTACCCCTAAGTACTCTTCTAAGAATAGGGAAAGGTACTCACCAGGGGCAGGGAGCTAACCTACAACCCAGGTACATGCCCTTAACCGTGAATCAAACCCATGAGCCTTCGGTGCATGGGCCAGCGCTCTAACCACTTGGCAACACTGGCCAGGGCCATGGGATTCTTTAAAAAAGAATACGAAGAACCTTCTTCTGACATAGATAAAGGGCAGGCACAGACTTGTTTGGGTTACCCTGTCCCCCAGAGGGCAGTGAAAGCTGGCTGCCTTCTTCTGTCCCTTCAGCTATATGTCTTAACACCCTGGATTTCAGGGAATGGAATCTGGGTCCTGACCCTGGAGGACAGGGTACCCAACAGCCAGGTGGTTGACTATGGGGGCCAAGGGGTGGTCTTGGAGTCCCAAAGTCTCTCAGGCCCTTTGCCCTCCACCTCCCTGGCAGAGACCACACAGGGAGCTCAGAATCTGCAACTCTTCAGGGTGGGCCAGAAGCCGGGGGTTGGGAGAGAGCAGGAACCTCAATGGAGACCCTAAAAGCATGAAATGACAGGCCTATGGGATTGACTGGGGTGGCAAGGGCAGAGAGAGGTCAGGCTGTGGCTGTTTTAAAATCTGTGTTGAAAAATATCTAAACTGAATTTCTGAATTTCTAAACTAAAAGTCACTCCTGTTTGTTGTAAGAAGAAAAATTAGTATTTCGATGGATTTCTTTGTGATGTTTTAGAAATAGACACAGATAGGGAGCTAGATAGGTAAGTCGTTAAGGAAACACTTGTGGCTGTAACAGAAAAACCCTTCAGTCTCTAGCTTGAGGGAAGTTCATTTCTCAATCATGAAGTCCAGTCCAATGGAAGATGGTTTGGGGGGTGGGGGTGGGGGGTGCACTCTGCTCCATAGAGTCAGTCAGGGAGCCAGAGCGAGGCAGGCTTTCTAAGTGCCCCTGGACCTTGACATCCAGGAGGGAGAGATGCCCGTATGAACCAAGCCTGGCAGTGAAGCACAGGCTTGCTTTTACACCCCACAACAGAAACGGGTTCAGACCCTCAAAGATGCCATGTTCTGAGGATTACTAGACATGTCATCCCCTGTCTTGCATACTAACCACGTCTAACATTCCTCATGTGCCAGTAACCCAGCAGGCACAGTGTTAATCTCCTCCCACCTGTCTCATTGAACCCTCACAGACACCCACAAGGTGTGGACACTCTTGCGCTCCCCGTTTCAGAGCCGAGGAAACTGAGGCTCAGCGAGCTGAGGCAGCATGCTCAGGGTCCTCCTGGGCAGGTGAGTGGCAGACTTGGGACTTGGAGCCCGGTGCCACGCTGAGCGGCTGCCTTCTCCTGCCTGTCCAGGGTGTCTCGGAGGAGAGGGGCCCACGTCATAGGCGGCCTCCGGGCTTCTCAGCCAGGCGGGGACTTTCGGCCTCAGGTCTCTGAGCTCACAGCTCCTGGGCTGGCTGGCTTGCGGGCTGAGCTCTCCAAAGAGGAACCCAGGGAGCTGGAGTGATTTCCTTGGGGATGTGGCCTTGCTCAAAGCAGAACTGAGACCGAGGCCAAACCGGCACGCAGGTCAGACAGCCGGACCGGACAGCTTTGAGGGCTCCATGGGGGAGAGGGGCAGGCTCCCGTCTCAGTCAGTCAGCCGGAGAAGCCGCCGTCTGTTTACAGCACCCCTAGCAGACGGCTCCCGCTGCCGGAGTAACTGTACAGCCTCCTGCTCCAGAGACTGTCTGCTTCCTGCCATCCTACGTTTTCATCAAGTAGCTTCACTTATCCAGCAGCTTCTCAGACATGCGTGCGTGATAGGGCTGTTGACAGAAGAACAGCCCCTGTCTTCAGGGTGGTCACTGTGCAGGCAGAAAAACAGCACCAAACAAACGACATCCGTGCAGTGAGATAAACGCGACTCATTCACGGAGCAAATATATTTATTCCACACCAACCAGGGGCACTGGCGGGGCGTTTCCTATCAGCAGTAAGCACCAGAAAGTCCCTGCCCTCACAGACCTTCCATTCCAGTGGGGAGAGACAGGTACGAAACAAGGAAACAAACACCAAACACATCCTCGGATGCTGGAACATGTTGCCTGGCTATACAAGGAGGGGTCCAGGCAGTGCTGAAGGAGTTTGCTGCCTGGGTTGGGAGGTCGGGGTGGGGGGTAAGGGCCTCTCTTATGCATTAATACAAATGTCCTATATAATAAAAGGCTAATATGCAAATCCGCCGAACGACCGGTCGCTGTGATGCACACTGACCACCAGGGGGCAGACGCTCAACACGGGAGCTGCCTCCTGGTGGCCCGTGCATTCCCACAGAGGGAGCACCACTCAGCCAGAAGCCACCTCCATGGCAGCACTAAGGACCCCCCTGGGGGGATGTCCAACTGCCGGCCTAGGCACGCTTCCCGTTGGACATCTCCTGAGGAGTCCCAGACTGTGAGAGGGCATAGGCCAGGCTGAGGCACTAACCTCCTCCACCCTCGTACATGAATGTCATCCACCGGGCCTCTAGTTTGTGTATAATATTTGTTTTTTCATTCATTTCGTTTATTTGTGAAGCATGCGGCCCACTGACCTCGAGTTTGACATGCTTGACCTAGTTGGTGGGGGGTGGGGTCTTTGGTAAGACTTCCTAGAGAAAGGATGTGGCTGTAAGTGGAGTTCACTGGTATACTGTTTACAAAACACGCGCTGCTTCTTTAAAGACGCACACCAATGTCGTTGCTGTGTGGGAGACGGAGGCACGGCCTTTGGAAGGAAAGGGGAGGGCTTGCCAGGTGGGTGAGTGTGGTGAAGACCAAGGGGCAGGAATGCAGGTGACTTGCTCTGAGGCCATCGACTGGGCCATGTGGCTGGAGGAGAGGAGGGTCAATCACGTGGGACTGGGATCTGTGGGCCCCATTGCGGAAGGCCTTGAAGGTCAGGGTAAGGGATCTGGACCTGATTCCCTAGGCCAGTGGGGAGCCATTGGTGGCTCTCGTGAAGAGACGTAGCATGATCAGAGCTGTCACTCGAGGTGAGCTGGGAGACAGAGTAGATCGTAGGACACGGAGCCTGCTGGGAGACAGGCCTGGAGAGTGGGGCTGGGTAAAGCAAAGGCTGAGCACAGGAGGCAGTCAGAAGGCAGACACCTGGGCTCTGGTCAGGCTGGCCACAGGGGAGAGAGAGCCCCGGAAGAAAAGGGGGAGTCCCAGGCCTTGCAGCTCGCACTTGAGGAGGAGGAGGGGATGGATTCCTTGGTGGAAATGGGAGGCCTCAGCAAGGGCTGGTTTCCAGGAAAAGATGATGCACACTCTGGCCTGGCCCCTGATGGGGAAGGAATCGTGGAGTCTCTGCAAAGACTTATCTGAGTTGGTGCCAAGCCACTAGCTCTGAGGCCTTGCTGGGAGCTCAGCAGTCATCCATCACCCATTCATTCACTCATTCATTCCTCCAGCATTGTGCCATGCCCAGCACTGTGCCATGCTCCGTGTACTGGGGAGACAGAGAGTGGCTCATGGGTAGGTGGAGAGACATGTGTCGGAGTCCCCTGCAGCGGGTGGCTGAATACAGTATGGTGGGAATCAAGGAGATGCGCCCCCAAACCCGCCTCTTGATGCACCACGTCAGCCAAGATTCTCAAGAAGAGAAGAAAAAGAAAGGGGAAAGGACTCTCCAATCCCGCAGAGCACAGAGCCACAGTCTGAGAGCTTCCTTCCCCCGTCTGTAAGTCCTCAAACCCGGGCCCACGCTGGACCATCCTTTTGGCTGAAAGCCACTGTCCCTCAAGCAGGATTTCCCATGTTGGCACTAGAGACAGTTAAGGGATGAGTAGTTCTGTATTGCGGGGGCTGTCCTGTGCACCCTAACATGTGTGGCAGCATCCATGGCCTCGGTGCCCGGGGGACCATCACTCTAGTGGGGACAATGAAAAAGCGACTCCAGATGCTGTCACACGGCCCCTCAAAGGTCAAGGCCCCCCGCTTGACAGCCACGGGTCAAAAGCAAATGAGCATGCCTGACGGTGTTCCTCGGTATAACACCCCCAGAAGGTGGTGTTCTCAGCCTAATCCCATGGGATAGCATGTTCTCTGGGCCAGTTCACCTCGGACTGGAGACGCAGGCTCAGAGAAGTAAAGCAATTGGCCCAAGGTCACACAGCTCGGCAGCAGTTTGCTGGGACTCCCCGTGGCTCTGCCTGACTCTGCCATTCAGTGCTGTGTTCCCAACCCCTTCAGCCCATTCGTCTTACAGGTAGAAAGCTCCCATACCCTCTGGGCTTCTCACCATTTCAGCATATGTCAAGCGAACAAAGCATGGGAGTCAGTAATGGCTCACCTTCCCATAGCACTGTGTGGGTTCCATATCACGTTTATGTTATTTTCCTCATGTTATTCTCTTGAAAACCTGAAAGACCATCAGGGCCTGTGGTGCTGGCCCCATGTTGCAGATGTAAAAACTGAGTGTGACCAAAAAAAAGAAAGAGAAAAAAAAATAAGCTGAGTGCGGCCAGGAAGACAGGCCACAGGCACACCTTTCTCTGAAAGCAAGCAAGGAGGAGTGGAAATATGGAGATGCCCATGCCCACTCAGAACCCACTGAGACAGTGCTGGCTTATGCTTCTCGGGGTGTGATCTAGAGACCCTCATGAGGGCTGTGGGGACAGAATGTTCCCGAGGTGCTGGGATAGTAAACACTGAGCTCCTGTATTTCTTCAAAAGAAACTCTGTTCCCATTAGTAGCCACTCCCCATCTCCTCTTCCCCCCAGTGCTTGGCAACCACTAGTCTACTTCTGTCTCCCTGGATTTGCTTATCCCGGGTTTATCCTGGACATCTATACTAAAAAATAGATAATATGCTAATTAGACCTGGCCGACCAGCCATCTTCAGGACATCCAGCTGTCTTCCCCACAAAGCCATGATTGGGGGGGGGGGGGGGGGGGGCAGTTAGGGGTGATCAGGCTGGCAGGGGAGGGAAGTTGGGGGTGACCAGGCCAGCAGGGGAGGGAAGTTGGGGGTGACCAGGCCAGCAGGGGAGGGAAGTTGGGGGTGACCAGGCCAGCAGGGGAGGGAAGTTGGGGGTGACCAGGCCAGCAGGGGAGGGCAATTGGGGGCATTAGCAGTCAGGCAGGTGAGTGGTTAGGAGCCAGTGGTCCTGGATTGTGAGAGGGATGTCCAACTGCCACAGGGATCAGGCCTAAACTGTCAGTCAGACATCCCCTGAGGGTTCCCAGATTGGAGAGAGTGCAGGCTGGGCTGAGAGGCACCCCACCACTCCCCCCCTGCATTCTCCCCCCCGCCCCCATGAATTTCATGCACTGGGCCTCTAGTTCATAAAAATGGAATCATACAGTATGTGCAACATGAGGTCTTCGAGGATTGCTCCTTTCACGTAGCATAATGATCTCAAGGTTAATTGGTGTCAGAGCATGTACCAGTAGTGTGTTCTATTTATTGCCAGCTGGTGTCCCATTGTCTGCATCGACTACATTTTGTCTGTTCGTTCACCAGCCGATAAATATTTTTGCTGTTTTCTGCCTTTGGGCTTTTATGAATGATGTTGCACAACCCTGTGTGTGAACATTTCTCTCAGGTGTGTGACCAGGAGTGGAATTCCTGGGTCAAGCATTAAGATGAGTAATCGTTTAATTCATTATTTTAAAAAATAAAAATCAGTGCACAAAAATTCGTAAGGAACAAAACATCCACCTTTTTAAGCCAAGGCAGGGTGTTGTCTGTTTTGTGGCCTGGTGTGATTACACAACAGAAACGGTCATTTCCAATCAGCTGGGGACTTCCTGGGCTCGCGTGAGTTTATGGAGCTGACTATGGCATGCAGTCAGCTTTGTAACCCGGGTTTGACATGCAGTCATGTTTTTTCACTAACTTCTTCCACTTGGGTTCAAAATATGAGGGGATATTTTGATAAGTAGCTGTAGGCGCACACATTTCCTGTTGCCAGAGACCCCAATATGACTCAATAAAGCACTGACTGCTGACATGGTTTTCATTTAATTCTCAAATCTCCACCTCATTCTCCAGCCTCTCTGCCAAGGTTAGAGGAGGGCAGGAATGTCCCCGGGTTTGCAGCTAGTGAGTGGGAGAGCTGGGATTTGAACCTGGGCCCGAGGCCAGAGGCCTAGCTCTACACCACTCACTGCCCCTCTCATGGCTTCATAATACGTGTGGCCAAGAGAGAGCCACTTAAGCTCTCTGAGCCTCGGTCTCTTCTTCGGGCAAAATACCCACTGTGTGATCGTTGTAAGGAATGATGTGCACATGCACAGCTAACTGTGAAATGTGCCTCGTTCCTGGGAAGAGGTTGATGTTTTGTTCATTACACATTTTTTAAAATATATTTTATTGAATTTTTTACAGAGAAGAAGAGAGAGGGACAGAGAGTTAGAAACATCGATGAGAGAGAATCATCCATCAGCTGCCTCTTACACATCCCCCACTGGGGATGTGCCCGCAACCAAGGTACATGCCCTTGACCAGAATCTAACCTGGGACCTTTCAGTCCACAGGCCAACGCTCTATCCACTGAGCCAAACCGGTTTTGGCTCATTATACATTTTTGGGCACTCATTTTATTTTTTAAAATAATGAATTAAATGATTACTCATCTTAACATCTGACCCACAGAAGCAGCAGGGAGGCGCTCTCCCTTTTAAAGGAAACCCTCTGGAAAGGGCGCCACTTCAGCCCAAGGAAGGAATGTCGAATGTGGGATTTCTGACCTGATAGCGTTGATTGAGGGAGGGCTTTCTGTGTTGCAGATGGAGGGAAATGTGTGGTTCCAGAGGGACAGTGGGGGGTGGGGAAGGGGGGGTTAAAGATCAACCAAAGGACTTGTAAGCATGCATATAAGCATAACCCATGGACACAAACAGTAGAGGGGTGAGGGCGTGTGCTGGGGGTGGGAATGGCTGGGGAGAGGTCAGTAGGGGAAAAGGGAGACATACTATGTAATACTTTCAACAATAAAGAATTTAAAAATAATAATAAAGGGACAGGGAGCCTTCGCAGAAGACAGGTGCTTCTGGGTGGGCCCGTGGATAAGCGTGGTGTGAACTTGACTGTCAGTTAGGCAGCAAGTGGCATTGAGGGGAAGAGCTGGGAAAGAGGAACGGACTGAGTACCTTCAGAGGGCATCTTTCTCGGTTCCTTCTTCCCAAGCCCAGACCGTGTCACAGCCCACCCCATGAAGTCTGGTTCCAGGGCCGCCCTGGTCCTGAGAGTCGTAAGCAAGCAGGACGGTTCCTCTTCTAGCGGTGACTACCAGCTGCCCAGAAAGCCACTGGCCCCTTCGCCTGGGCAGGGGGCCGCTCCCAGGGAGAGCCTCCCACCCACCACCTTCTGCCTCCTTCCTCCTCGCAGGGAAGCCCTACGGGGCAGACGACTTCCTGCCCGTGCTCATGTACGTGCTGGCCCGCAGCAACCTCACCGAGATGCTTCTCAACGTGGAGTACATGATGGAGCTCATGGACCCCGCCCTGCAGCTGGGGGAGGGTGAGTCACTCCGAGGCGGTCTCTAGGCCCCAGGGGCCTAGGGCACACCCCCAACCCAGCCTGGCCGGGGGGTACACGGGGCAACCCAATGAGCACCTCCCAGGTGTCAGATTCCACTGAGCTTTGGGGACCCAGCATAGAACCCGACACAGACCCTGTGCTGGTGGAGCTCACAGACGAGCAGGGGAGCTGGGCCAATCAAGGGACCATGTCACTGCTGCTGGACATATGCTGAGATGGTGAGAAGCCCAGAGGGTATGGGAGCTTGTTTACCCAGGCCGTGCAGTCAGAGAAGGCTTCCCGGAGGAGGTCACACCTGAGCTGAACAAGGAAGATTGACTAGGAACCAGCCAGATAAAGAATGGGAAATGGCCCTAGCTGGGTTTGCTCAATGGTTAGAGCATCAGCCCAAAGACTGAAGGTCGTGGGATTTTGATTTTGATGAAGGGCACATACCTCGGTTGCAGGCCCCATCCCCGGCCCTGGTTGGGGAGTGCGCGGGAGGCAACCAATCGATGTATTTCTCTCATATAGATGTTTTTCTCTCTCTGTCTCTACCCCTGCCTTCCACTTTCTAAAGATCAATGGAAAAAATATCCTCTGGTGAGGATTAACAAGAAAACAGCAGGGGGAGCAGCAGTTGCTAGAAGTGTGAGAGAGAAGGCTATGCCGCAGGCAGTGGCCATGGGGATTCTGAGCAGAACGATGGTCATTTCTCAGCCCCCGTGGGCTCTCAGCCCCCTGCTCAGCCAGCCCTGGGCCAGGTCCTCAGTGGGCGGAGGTTAAGGCCATGAGTAAGTAACAAGGCTGTGGTCTGCTCCGCCCACCCCCAGTTTTCCTTCCCCTTTCTCCCTTCCCTCCCTTTCCTCCACCCACTCAGCCTCAGCCACGCCTCCACCAAGAATCCCAGAGGTGCAGCCCGCCCAGTATCAGCTCCGAGGGACCCAGAATTGTCCTCTAAGACAAGGCTTTCAGGCCCCAAGAGGCCCCTTTGGGCTTTGTGGTTTTATGCTAAACTGGCCCTCTTTGCATTTGTTTGCATTTTTAGCAAACATCAGTCCTCATCTCTGAGCAACAGCTTCTGTGATTTCTTGGAAGGTCAGAGGAGCGTGTAAAGCGTGAAGTTTACTGTCACATATGACTTCGGTTTGTGCCCTGGGACCACGAGATCTATTTTTCTCTCCTCCATAGTTAAAACTTCCCTGCAGTTGGAACAACCTGTCTTCCAGGGGGTGTAGGAATTCAGTAGAAGCCAGACTTCTTCAACAGTGATTATCAGCCACCCAGTACATCCATCCATCCACCCATCTATCCACTCACTCACCCATCCACCTACCCACCCATCCATCCACCCCCATCTATCCACCCATCATCTATCCACTCACCCATTCACCCACCCATCCATCTATCTATCCATCTATCCCCCATCCATCTACCCATCTATCCACCGACTCACCCACCCATCCATCCACCCATCCATCTTCCTCCCATCCATCCACCCATCTATCTACCCACTCACCCATCCACCCCCATTTATCCACCCACTCACTCATCCACCTCCATCTATCCACCCATCTATCCACCCACTCACCCACCCACTCACCCATCTGTCTACCCACATACCCATCTGTCCACTCACTCACCCACCCACCCACCCATCCATCCATCCATCTATCCACCTCCCATCCATCCACCCATCTATCTACCCACTCACCCATCTATCCCCATCTATCCACCCATCTATCCACCCACTTACCCATCCATCCCCATCTATCCACCCATCTATCCACCCACTCACCCATCCACTCACCCATATGTCTACCCACATACCCATCCTCCCACCTGTTCATCCATCGACCCATCTATCCATCTACCCACCCTTCTGTCTATCTACCCAGATACCTACCTACCCATATACCCACCATCCATCTACCCATATATTCACCCATCTATCTATCTACCAGCCTATCCATCTACTCATCCATCCATCCATCCACCCATCTATCCACCTATGCACCCATCCATCTATCTACCTAGATGCCTACCCACCAATCCTTCCATTCATTCATCCATCCATCCACCCACCCTCCCACCCATCCATCCACCCATTCATTCGTTCATCTAGCAGCTACTCTATGAGCCCTTCTGTGTGCTTAGGGCCCCTGCCAGGCACTTGGGTTGCAGTGCAGGCAAGACAGGTGAGGCTGATAGTCTCATGAAAATGAATGGATGCCTTATTCTGCTCTGTCACGTCTAGTATATGTGGAGAAGACAGGGAGAAGACTGGTGGGATAGGACAGTCGGGCAGGACAAGGCTCAGATGACCAATAGAGTCACTGAACACAGAATCTTCTCGTTGCTTTTTTTGTTTTTCGAATGTCCCACAGTGTGCATATGTTGCTCATCTTCCTGGGAAGAAATCATTTACAAATCCTGTGAAAGGATTGACCCCAGGCCCCCAGGGCTGTTATGGAGTCTTAGAGACAAAAGATGGCACGAGGCCGGGAGGCTCTGTGGGTGGACTCCTAAATGGTCCTCCACGCCAGGCACAGGGGCTGAGCAGGGACATCCTTGGCCCAACTACTCTCTCCTTATGGACCTCACCCCCACCCCAATCCTGCCATGGCCTCCTGCGTCCTCCTTCCTGTTCCTGAAGCTTGTGGGTTCTAGTGGAAAAATGAAAGTATAAATAAATATATAAAGGTCTTAAATGGTTTATCGTTTCTAACCCAAGGCTGCTTCAATCCCCTGCAGCCTGCCCTCTTTCAGACTTAAGTAGCCAAAAAAAACCTCATCCCACTTCTGGCCCTGTGAGGGGATTTCAAAGGAATCTGTGGGGTGTTTGCTGGAATAGCAATTAAATGGGACAAACCTAGCCAGGCTGCTACACTTGCCCCTCCCAGCTGCCCTGCCAGGGGGCAAATGTCACACCATGCTGCACACACCTGCGTCTGTGATCCTAGGCCGATAGCCAGGGTGGGAGGTCACAGCACCCAGGCCAGGCCTCAACACCTATTAGCCTCCCGTTGTGAGATGACTTGGGGAGTCTCCAGCTTGGGCAGGGGCTCCCAACCTTCAAGTCTGCCAGCTGTCAGACCCCCATCTGGAAGTATCTGGGCCCAAGGATGAGGGACAGGCACTGTGTTTCTCCCGCTTCACCCTCACGTCCTAGCTGGGTGGGGGAGGGTGAACAGATGGTGAATATACGTACAGGGCTTACAGAGTGCAAGGTCCCAGGATGCAAGGTCCAAGGGGGCCCCAGCGCTAAAGCCCCTGAGTGCAGGTAAAGAGGGTGCGAACGGTCCCTGCCCTTGGTCCTCACGGAGCTCAGAGATGTTTGGGACATAGGCGTCCTTGGGGAGTCCCCAGTCTGGAGCACTTCAGTTGCTAGAACCTGAGAGGAGAAGTAGCACAGGATGTAGTAAAAAGAGCAGTGTGGAGGCTGGATTTCGGTCCTGGCTCTGCCTCTGATTGGCTGGAGACCTGGGCCAAGTGGTTTGACCTCTCTGGCTCGGCAAAGGGAAGGCATTGGGCAGGATTTGGGGTTTTCCACTGTCTGAGCCATTTTGTGTTCTGCAGAGATAGCCAGAGACAGAGGGAGTGGAGGAGCTGGGCTCTGCCTTCTCGTGTTTCACGGTTCATAGTAGCACACGGCTCTGCATTCAACAGAAAGCCCGAAAGCTGGGCTCCGGAGTCTGGGCCCTGTGGGACCATCGTGTTCCACCTGCTGTAGCTTGGCAAAGAACAAGTGACGGGGTCCCGTTTTCTCTGTAGCAAGCCTATCTATCGATGTGAGAGGTCAGGGTAGATCAGGCTGGGGAGATGCGAAGTAGAGAGTTCCTAAGCCTTAGGCTGATGGTGCCCCAGCCCCCTGCTAGCCTCTTCCTGCAGCTCCCACCATTCTGCCACTGTGGGATAGACAGCTCCAATTCCAAACCGCTCCCAGAAGCAGCCTCCTGGACTCATTCCCCCATATCCACTCTCCACGCTGGCTGACAGTTGGCCATCATGGGCCAATATCTTACTAGGGGCAGTGAGCTTTACCCGTCCATGGGAATCACTTTCTCCCCAAAGAGAACCACCAGCTGCAAACCTCACTGTGGTTGGAGTCGCCTGCCACCTAGTGGCCCGCGGTGGCACAGCATAGCTTCAGGTCAAAGGGAAGTGGCCTGAAGGGTCTTGTCTCCTGGACCATGAAAATAAATCAGGACATGAGCAAGAGGAGTGCGCTGCAGGACTTGGGGTTCCTTCCCCTTCTCCTGAGAGGGTGAGAAGCCCCAGAGCACCTCTCTTAGGTCACCTCATTACTAAGCACTGTCCATATAGTCCCCACACGGGTATTATGGGATTGGCGGATGAGGAAACAGGTGCAGCGTGGACACTAACTCACCTGAGATCACAGGGCAGAGTTCTAGATCCTGCTCTGACTCCAGAACTCTGTTCTCCATCAGCCCACCCCACTCGGGTCCCAGCCAGGGAGACGCGATCAGGGTTGGGAAACAGGACCATTGAGGCACACCAGCTAGAGGACAGGGACTCCCGGGCAGCGAGGGCTGGAGGCACTCGGAAAGACTTCCAGGCACACGCAGGCTTCCTGCTCCCCTGAGAAAGGAGACGCACGGGTGGTTCACTGGCCCTTCTCCGACACGGAACGCCAGGCCAAGTTCTACACGGGCCTCAGCACACCTATTCCTTTTTAGTGTCTCCTTCCTACTATGACAGGGTGTGCGATCCTGTGGCCATGAACCCCTTTATTGTAACCTCCGCCCAACCCAGCCGGGGCGCGGCCTTCTCTCATGTCGGTTGTAGAGTTTGTAGGTAAATGTAGCTTCATCCAGGGCCGTGGTCGGCAAACTGAGGCTCGCGAGCCACATGCGGCCCTTTGACCCCTTGAGTGTGGCTCTTCCACAAAACGCCACGGCCTGGGCGAGCCTATTTTGAGGAAGTGGCGTTAGAAGAAGTTTACGTTGAAAACACGTGGCTCTCAGAAGAAGTTTCAGTCGTTGCACTGTTGGTATTTGGCTCCGTGGACTGATGAGTTTGCCGACCACGGATCCAGGGGAAGTTAAGGATGCTTTAAGCTGCCGATAACTCACGATGCAGCTGATCGTGGTTTAAATCAGCGTGCAGGGCTGTCCCTCTCCTGCACCAAGAAGTTGTGGGGGAACATGCAACTGATCGTGACGGCGGTTTTTAGCCTTGCCCTCAGGAGAGCATGGACCCAGCCTCTCCCTTGTTCTTAGGGTGGGAGGCTCTGTCTGTGTACCCCTCACCCTGTCACAAAACTGCTGCTGAGCCTTGGGGCTTACTTCTGTGCTCCAGGCCCGAAGAAGGGAACGGCAAAACCCAAAGGGGCATATCAGCTGAGTCTGCTCCTTTTCATATACGTGAACTAGAGGCCCAGTGCACGACATTCATGCACTGAGGTGGGGGTCCCTCAGTCCAGGACCCCTTGGCGGACATCTCCTGAGGGGTCCTGAGTACTGCTGTGGAACTGTGAGCCCGGCTTAGTGCTTAGGGGTCCTCAGGTCTCACCAGCTCTGAGCCTGGCTTCTGACTGAGTGGCGCTCCCCTTGTGGGAGTGCACTGGCCACCAGGGGACAGCTCTTGCATTGAGCGTCTGCCCCCTGTTGGTCAGTGCGCGTCATAGCGACTGGTTGTTCCGCCGTTGGGTTGATTTGCATATTAGCCTTCTATTATATAGGATTAATAGAAGCTACTATTTCTTACTTTTTTAAAAAATATATATTTTATTGATTTTTTACAGAGAGGAAGAGAGAGAGATAGAGAGCTAGAAACGTCAATGAGAGAGAAACATCGACCTGCTGCCTCTTGCACACCCCCCACCGGGGATGTGCCTGCAACCAATGTACATGCCCTTGACCGGAATTGAACCGGGACCCTTCAGTCTGCAGTCCGACGCTCTACCGCTGAGCCAAACCGGTTTTGGCTATTTCTTATTTTTTAATTGGATTTATTGGGGTGACATTGGTTAATAAAATTACATAGGTTTCAGGTGTACAATTCTCTAATACATCCATCTGTATTGTGTGCTCCCTACCCAAGAGTCTGCCCTACCTGGGATAGACTTGCACTTACATCTAAATAGCCAGAATGGGGTCTCCTGTTCTCTACCCCAAGTTGCAAGGGAGTCAAGGCAGTCAGCATTTTCAACTAATTGTTATTTCCCTCAAAAAGGTAAAGGTCGGTTAGTAAGGAGAAAAGAGAAGATGGAGTTTGGGCGGGTCACTAGGAGAATCAGCCTCATGTCAAAAATCATTGTCCTGGTGCCTGAAGGGCTGGGGGAGAGGCCCGGGGGGTGGGAGGGAACCCCACGAAAGTCCTCCTTCCTCTCGAAAGTGAGGTGCTCCCTTTGTGGGTGGGCCCGGGCGGGCCTAGCCAACCTGCACACCCTGGTCTCCGCAGGTTCCTACTACCTGACCACCACCTACGGGGCCCTGGAGCACATCAAGAACTATGACAAGATCACGGTGACCAGGCAGCTGAGCGTGGAGGTGCAGGACTCCATCCACCGCTGGGAGCGCCGGCGCACGCTCAACAAGGCCCGCGCCTCCCGCTCCTCCGTGCAGGTGCCGCGGGGACGGGGGCGGGAGGGGACCAGGCCCACACACCATCCCACTGCCAGGGGAAGGGACTGTGCCCACACACCATCCCACTGCCAGGCCCACACACCATCCCACTGCCAGGGGAGGGGACTGTGCCCACACACCATCCCACTGCCAGGCCCACACACCATCCCACTGCCAGGCCCACACACCATCCCACTGCCAGGCCCACACACCATCCCACTGCCAGGCCCACACACCATCCCACTGCCAGGCCCACACACCATCCCACTGCCAGGCCCACACACCATCCCACTGCCAGGCCCACACACCATCCCACTGCCAGGGGAGGGACTGTGCCCACACACCATCCCACTGCCAGGCCCACACACCATCCCACTGCCAGGGGAGGGGACTGTGCCCACACACCATCCCACTGCCAGGCCCACACACCATCCCACTGCCAGGCCCACACACCATCCCACTGCCAGGGGAGGGACTGTGCCCACACACCATCCCACTGCCAGGGGAGGGACTGTGCCCACACACCATCCCACTGCCAGGCCCACACACCATCCCACTGCCAGGGGAGGGGACCAGGCCCACACACCATCCCCACTGCCAGGGGAGGGGACTGTGCCCACACACCATCCCCACTGCCAGGGGAGGGGACTGTGCCCACACACCATCCCACTGCCAGGCCCACACACCATCCCACTGCCAGGGGAGGGACTGTGCCCACACACCATCCCACTGCCGGGGAGGGGACTGTGCCCACACACCATCCCACTGCCGGGGAGGGGACTGTGCCCACACACCATCCCACTGCCAGGGGAGGGGAGGTGCCCGCACACCATCCCACTGTCAGGGGAGGAGTGAGCTGGGCTCCCCATCAGGGAAGAAAGGGCGATCCCAGTGACGCTCTTGAGTCAGGGCCTGGCGCCTGGTATGCATCCCTGTCACCATCCCCCCACAGGGGCAGCTCCACATGTCCCCCTTTCTGCCTGCCCTCGGGGGCTGGAAAAAGAGGCCTCTTGCGGGCTCGGAGCTCATGGTACATGCTTCCTCGCGGCCATGGGTAAAGGGCTGATGTTATCCCATTGACAGTTGAAATGGAGGCTCAGAGAGGTCAGGGTCACACAGCGAGTGGGAGCAGGGACTGGAGGGCCCATCCTTCCACCATAGGGTCCTCCCTCCCAGGCTGGTGGAGGAAGACGTATGTGCCATTGGTGTGCGTGTGTGTGTTCATGCACATATGCGTGCTCCCATCCCCAGCCACATGCAAAAGCATCGCCTCACCCTGCCCTGCCCCTCTCCACCTGGCCGAAACCCGCCACCTTTCAGGCCCAGGTCCACTCCCCCTTCCACCAAGCCTCTTTCTTCCCTCCCCACCCCCGTCTCCAGCTTGTCCCCACTCCAGGCTCTTCCAGCCCTCTTTGGCCCCTCCTCCACAAAATGCCACGTGCGGGCGCACACACATGTCCAGTGCATTTGAAACTTTGTGACCCGTGCACAGAAGTCGCTTTTCGGCTCTCCAAAGAAATGTCAATCGTTGTGCCGTTGATAGTTGGCCCTGTGGACTGATGAGTTTGCTGACCACTGCTAGGTCACCCAGCAGGGTCGGCCACAGGCACCCCTGCCACCCCTTCTCTCTGCAGCGAGGTGTCTGGGGCCCAGGGAGGGACAAGGTCTGGTGCAAGGCCCCTCCGCTCCTCGTCCCCGTCCCAGCTGTGGGGGGCGGGAAGGGGGTGAGACGGGGCGCCCTTCTGGCCAGCTGGTGACCCGGAGCCCCCTGCATCCCGCCCCGCAGGACTTCATCTGCGTGTCGTACCTGGAGCCGGAGCAGCAGGCGCGGACGCTGGCCTCGCGCGCGGACACGGCGGCGGCGGCGCTGTGCGCGCAGTGCGCGGAGAAGTTCGAGGTGCCGCAGCCGCAGGACCACCGGCTCTTCGTGCTGGTGGACGGGCGCTGCTTCCAGCTGGCCGACGAGGCGCTGCCGCACCACATCAAGGGCTACCTGCTGCGCAGCGAGCCCAAGCGCGACTTCCACTTCGTGTACCGGCCCCTGGACAGCGGCGGGGGCGGCGGGGACCCGCCCTGCCTCGTGGTGCGGGAGCCCAACTTCCTGTGAGGCCCAGGCCCCTACAGCCCCCTGGAGGGCAGTGCTTACTGAGACTGGCCCCATGCTCACACTCAGCTGTGTCTCATACATGCAGGAGCCCCCCATCGGACCACACACACACACACACACACCCAACATGGGTGCCTGTATGTGTCATACATGCTTGCAGCCCACCGAGCATGCGGAGGCCAACGGGGCAGGACAGCTGTGGAAATGACAAGAGGCAGTGGCCAAGCATGCTTCCCGAGGCAGAGTCATAGCCCTGGGATTGCTTGTTAGACAGAAAGAGAAATGGGCTCTGAGCCAGCTGCAGCCAAAAGCATTCAAGACTGGGCCCTGTTCTCACACACAGGCCCTGCCTTCCCGCGCCGGCATCGTCCTGCCTGAAGTGTTTCCCCTGCGCCCCAGGGTGGCGCTGGGGTGTTTTGGACGCACAGGATCTCAAGAGTATCTCTCAGGGCGTGTGTGGAAGAGACAGGCCCCCCTCCCTGCGCCGGAGCCTGCCCTCAGCTGTCAGCACCGACAGTCTCTCCCGCAGCTTCTGAGCTCCTCCAGAAGCAGCCAGACGTGCACCGGGACCCCAAACAGGGGCAGCTCCGCTGCTCCAGGGACGAGCCCAGTCCTGGCCACTCAGGAACACTGGCGGGGCCCTTCCCCCGGTGGACACCAGGACGGTGCCATGGTGGCAAGAGGCGCTGTGCGGGGACAGTTTAATAAAAAGCCCTTTTAAAAATGGCGTCCTTTTCTCAAGGGGCTGGGACTCCGCTCAGCCGGCCAGACAACCCATTAATAGCCTAACTCCCACCCCAGGAGGGGTTCAGAAGACTCCCTCCTTTCCACCGAGGGCCCTATCTTTTGGGAATTTGCTGTGTAGTCTCTGCCCTCAGAGCTCTGGCCTCTGTGTGCCCCTCAGCCCGGTCCTCTCCTGCCTCCTCACCATCCTTGGTTCCCATCCTTCCCAACTCTGGAGTGTTTTCCAGTCTCTTACCTTCCTGCTTCCGCCACCTATCCCAGAAATCCCATTCCCTAAAGTCTTTGCCCGGTCCAGCTCCTATTCATCCTTCAAAGCCCACCCTCTCCAGGAAGGCTCCTCTGGTTTCTTAGACTGGCCAGATAGACCTTGTCCACATCCCCACAGCCCCCTTGGCTCATCTCTCTCACAAGAGTGCTGTTGTCTGTTGATGCTTCTGCCTTTACCACCAGGTTTGGACCATTCATGTGTGTCCGCAGCATTAATTAAAAATGTGTATTTATGGAGTGCCTGCTCTGTCAGGCCCTGGGAAACAGCAGAGAACAAAACAAAGTTCATGTGGCAATGAGCAGGGTGCCCAAAGGAGTCGGCCGGACCCACCTGAATTAAACTCCTGAGCACCAATCATCTCCTCCAGCCAAACACCTGTAGGACTCTGGCCCTGGGCCGGCCCTGTATGAGATGGGGGTGGGGGTGGGGGTGGGGGGACTTGCTCCAGCCAGATACAGCCAGTCCTGGAGGACTTTGCAGGCTGGGGTTCGGTATAGCAGACATGAGAATATGCAAACCCAGAGCTGAGGGCAGCCAGCCAGGACCCCAGGATGTCCCTCCCCCATGCAGACCCTCTCTCCTTCCTGAGCTTCCAGGGTGTCCCATAGCCCCGGGCTGAGCTGCCTCCAACAAGGCCTGAAATGGTGGGGAAAGTCACGGAGGTCCATGACCCAAACACCCTCTTGCCCAGGGCGGGCCTTAGCTTGGAGTGGGGCAGAATTCAGGGGCAGATTGGGCACAAGCCTAGGCTGGGGGGGATTGTGTTAAGCTCCCACGTAAGGGAACAGAGCCAGCCAGCGAGCGGGCTGAGGGGCCACTGTCAGAACAGATGTGTGTGTGTGTGTGTGTGTGTGTGTGTGTGTGTGTATACAGTGTATCATGGCTATACCCCAGGCCCACCATCCTGAGGCCAATAGGTCCACCATCCTTAAGCCAAGGCAGAGGTCCACCCATCATCAGGAGAGGCCAGATGAGGAGGGGTGGGACCACCTGAGGCCCCTGTCATCCGGATGCCTCTGCCCCAAGCGAGGTGTGATGGGACAACCTCGGGTGTGGGGCCTGACCCAGGGCCACGGGACAGGGCCATTACGCATGCACAGCCCTTGGTGGGCCTGGTGCTGTCACCAATGCCCCTGTGCGGTTTTACTGAATCTGCACAGCCTCGTGAGGGAGATATCATGGATGAGGACGTGAGCTCAAGGAAAGGGGGTGTTCGTATGCTCGGGCTGCCATAACAGAACACCATGGGCCCAGGTGTCCTTCCCTTTCCTACTGAGGACCCAGTCCTGTTGGATTAGGCCCACCCATAGGACCTCAATGAGAGGGCCCAGGCTGGAGGAGCCCGCAACCAAGGTACATGCCCTTGATCAGAATCGAACCCAGGACCCTTTGGTCTGCAGGACGACGCTCTATCCACTGAACAAACCAGCCAGGGCAGTTCCTTAGTTCTTGTGATGTATTTGCATTGTAATGCCTACACACATTGGAAAAAAAAAAAAACACCAAAAAAAACCCAGAGATACAATTTACATACCATAATATTCACCAAACCCACTTTTAGTTTTAATCTTTACTATTAACATTTTCTTCGTCGTTTTCTCAAGTCTAGATTCAGTAGACACTAAAGAAAACAAATCAAGCCCTGATTTGGTAACATTTGCCAATTTCCCTGGTGTAAATATTTTCACCACAAGCAATTTCTAACTGCCAACCTGGAGTCCCTCACCACCAAGATGGGAATAGATGTGTCATGCTGATACTGTACCTGTGAATAACCCAAGAGCATAGGTAACAGGAAAACAATTACAAGTGGCACATTTGGAGTATTTATTGCCTTTGTTCGTTTAAAATGTTTTTATTTATTTTAAGAATAGGAATGGGGAGTGAGAGATGAGAGAGAGACATTGATCAGTTGCAACCCCCACCGGCCCCTACCAGAGATCAAACACACCACCTGGGCTTGTGCCCTCACTGGGAATGGAACTGGTGATCTTTTGGTGCACAGGACAATCAATGCCCAACTCACTGAGCGACACTGGTCAGGGGTATTGCCCTTGGTTTTAATATAAATTATTTAATCCCAAGTTCACATAAGTTACTTTTCAGCCAGGGCTGAGTGAACACCTGGCTGGTGAAGTCCCGGGAATCCCCATGGGCTCTCCCAAGCCAGCACAGGCTGGCTCCAGCACAGCCAGGGCACTGCCCGGCCGGGTGGCTGAGCGGAAGGGGCCAGCAAGGGTGAGAGAGAGGCCTCTGCCAGCACATGCACCAAAGAGGACCCACAGGAGGGGCGCAGGGGACCACAGTCAGGATGGGAGAAGAGCTGGCGGCTCCCAGGGTCTGCTGAATGTTCTCCGCCAGGCTCAGTGGGGTGGAGGCCAGGGAAGACAGCTGGGTTGTGGCCCCATGGCCGGCTGGTGAAGGGAGCTGGAGAAGGGGGTTTGGGTGACCTGGCAGCCTAGGGCCCCGACCCCCATCCCCTCTCACAGGGCATCTCCATGCTGATCTGTCACCTACCAGCTGGGCAAGGATGGAAACCCAGAAAGGAGTCAATGAAGGTGGGGGATGAGGAGCAGGCGCTCACTCTCAATCTGAGTGTGAGCTAGCACAGAATGGGGTTGGAAATTTGGCACAATCTGTTAATATAAAAACATATTTATACATTTTTCCCTAAGCTTTTTCTAGATGATAACCTGTGAAACACTGGCACATCTTCAAAATACACACACACATACTCTTACACACACACTCATGCATACATGCGTGCACACCAGCACCTGGCCCTACCATTTGTTCTGTTGCACACCCATCAGCCTCTGTGTTATTCATAGGATGTTGTATGTTTGCAACCAGCCCTTTCACCAGGTCCAGAGAAGCAGAAGTTCCTGTCCACCAACTGCGCTGAATGCCTGGGGAGGGCGCTGACATCCATTCACTGAGCAGCTACTGTGGGCCAGACCCCTTCCCAACACCCCATGGAATAAACAGGTTTACTTCATTTGTTACATGTGCTGACAGAAAGGGATTCTGACTCCTTCTTCCCAACAGGCACCAGGGAAATCACTGGGTGAGAGGCAGGCATGGGCTCCAGGGTCTGAGACAGAAGGGAGACCCTCCAGAGACCTGGGTGGGGGTAGTGAGGGTGCTGAGTATCCACATGCAGCACTGGAGGAGGTGGGACAAACGAAAGACGAACTTTGTCAGGCCTGCTCTTGAGTCTCCCTGGCATAGCCCTGCACATGGGTCCTCAGCCCTCTGGCAGATACCAGCCCTGGTCCACCTGTCAGGGCCCAGGATGGGAGGTGCTCAGGCACCCCTCCTCCTGCTCCTCACCCCTAGACTGGGGTCCCTGGGAGTCCCTTCCTCTCCTGTGGCTTCTCTCCAGGAGCTGAGGGGACAGTGAGTGGGCAGGGACCAGAGCTCCCCATGCTGCCTGTGAAACGCTCACTCCCAGAATCAGGGTGAGGGCAAGGTTGGTCCTTCTGGGGATGCAAGGGAAATCTCTCCCAGCTTCTGGTGCTGCCAGCTGTCCTTGGTTCCTTGGCTTGGAGACCCTTCCTCCCCACCCATCTCTGCATCCACGTCACATGACCTCCTCTCTGCGAGTGAGTCTAACTTCCCTCTTACAAGGACACCTGCCACTGCAGTGAGGGCCCACCCATCCAAGACCCAAGGCCTCCTCTGAACGTGATTACACCTGCAAAGGCCCTGTTCCCAAAGAAGGCCACGGTCCCTGTGTCCCACCTAATGGATATGGGGACACTGTAGAACGCACCTCACAAGAGGAAGCACGAGCCCAAGGGGGAGTGGAAACACCAGTCTCAGAACAGCAGAGCAGGAATTTCCTGTAAATACTGGTAAATACACGCCCAGGCACAAGGACACCTTTCCCTATGAGCATGTTCTCTCCCCGTCAGTGCTCCCATGTATGACAAGACTCACGCCCTGCGACAAGCACGGCCCCTTCCGTGGCAGGGCGGGAAGAGGCCTTTGTGCCAGGACCTGCAGGGCTTCCCAGGAAGAAGGGAGAACTCATCTCTGCTCTCACCACCTGCTCCTGGTGCAGCTTGGCTGGAGAGGAGACACACTGCGGCTGCGCGGCTCCCTGCACTGCCGCCGCCCGCCAGCAGGGGGCCCCGCCCCTCCCCTCCTCTCCCAGAGCCCGCTCTGCGCCCGGAAGTCCCGCCCCCGCAGGAAGTCAGCCAGGGGCCTGGGGAAGATGGCAGGTCCAGGGCCTAGGAGGGCCTGGCCAGGGTGGCTGCTGGCAGCACGGGACCCGGGAAACCTTGAGGGGGCCGTGGGCCTGGGGCGGCGGGCGACCCTGGCGGGCAGCCCGTGGGGAGCCGTGCTCACTGGGGAGTCAGGCAGCTTCTGCACAAGATGGGGAGCGGGGCCCCGGGGCGCGGGCTGAGGACCCCGCTCAGGCCGGTCCTCCGGGTGGACGCCCCGCTCTGCGGGACCAGCCGCCCAGGGCGCCTTCTGAGCGGGTTGTTCCTGAGGAGACGCCTCCTCCCAGGCCGGGCCGCTCCCCGCAGAGGGCGATGGCGCCGCGCCTCCTCTGCCTGTGGCCCCCTCAGGGCACTGCTCCAGGGCTTCCCGGCCCAAGTCCTCCTGGACGGACCGGACCCTCCACCAGAGGCTTTGGGCTCAGAACGGAGCCATCTGCCTGACCACCTGCTGCAGCTCAGGGTCCATGGCCGTGAGCACAGGAGGCCTGGCCACTCCCCACGGCAGCTGCCCTCCTGGCCGGAAGGGCACCGGGAAGGACTCCGTGCGGGGCCTCCTCATGGCGCCTCGGCCCATGGCGGCCCTGAACCCTGTGCAGAGCCACGAGCTCTCCGGGGGCGGCCCTGAAGCTCCAGTTCTGTGGTGACAGGAGCGGCCTCGTGGGACCCAGAGTGTGTCCTGAGCCCATGGATCCGTTACTGAGCTGCTCCTGAGTCACTGATCAAACATGAGGTCTCTGCAGAGCTGTGTGAAAGCCCCATTGGAACTAATGTACGTGCTTAGCAACTGCAGCAACATGAATGGCATTGCTCCTTTTAAATGCTCTCCTAAGTTCTAGTTTATATTGTAGACATCAAATACATTCAGAATTTCAGATATCCGATGTAAAGTAATTCCAAATGGGTGTTGAAAACATTCAACCTGAGTATTCATACATTATTTTTCAGCAGAATTCTAATTTCTCTATTTTAAATTATCTTTCTCTTGATTTCAGAGAGGAAGGGAAAGGGAGAGAGAGAAAACATCAATGATGGGAGAGAATCTGATGAGCTGCCTCCTGCAGGCCCCACATTGGAGACTGAGCCTGCAACCTGGGCCTGGGCCCTGACCAGAATTCATACCTCGAGCCCCTGGTTCATAGGTCGACTCTCAACCACTGAGTGATGCCGGCTGGGCTAATTTCCCTTTTATAAGTTACATTTGAGCATAATGTGTGGTCAGAGTATGCTCTGCAGGTTGGTTTTCGTGAAGGGGCTCAGTGGGGAGTTTACAGGTTCCATTATTATTTGTTACCCACAGAGTGTCCCCTGTCTGCGGGCGCTGGCCTCTGTGAAGTCACTCCCTCCTGCCCATCTGCGCCTTTCTCTGGAGTCTTCTAGCCTTTAGTGTTTGCCCTTCAGCAATGGCACGTGTGTATCACACTCTCACCTGTCCGGTTGAGCTCACCTGCAGCCACAATTGAAGCAGCTCCCCATAGCCTGCTCTTCCCCTCCAGGTTTCCTCTTCCAGCTCCTGATTCTCGGAGTTGAACCTTTTATGTCCAGTGGCTGAGTGGCTGGCCACAGCTGCTAGTTCTGTCTCGGGGTCTTCCTTCCCAGGTCCCCCAGGTCTGCATTTGTGCAGGTCTCACTTCCCAACTGGACCATGGACACTGCTGCATGCCTCCTCCAGGCTCAGCGCGCCTTCAGAATGAGTGCTGTTAGATGGCAGCCTTGCAGACAGAGCTGGGCGGTGGTCCTTCTCCAGTGAGCCAGGTGGCTGCTGGCCGAGGCAGTCCACCTGGACCTAGAAGACGGGAGGCTGTGCTTACAGGGAGGCTCCAGTGCTGTGGCGGATTGCTCTGTGCGGCACCCACCAGTCCGTGTGGCCGTGTATCCATACTGTACACTCAGACTGGTTTTTAAAGCGGTTACCCTGTGGGCGTGTGTATCCTCCCATGTACATGGATGCGTTGATTTTAAAAGTACTGACTCTTTCAGCATAAACACTTCAGCTTGTTGAAAAGGAGGGTCCCTGAGAGGAACTTGCTGTCACATTGTCAGGTGTTTGCAATGATGTTTGGTGTGTTTAATTCATGCAGGTCAGAGCTCCCTTTCTGGAGGCCCCAGTGAGGAAGTTTGATGACGTCTATAAAAAGGGAAGCGAGGGCAGAGAGAGTGGCAGCCTGTTCACCATCATTGCCCATTTGTATGATTTCTACGTGGAACAGTATCTCCCTATTTGGAGAAACCTACTGGAACTCACAAAGAGAAAGGTAGGGAACTGCTCCTATTAACGCTGAGAAGTGTGGGCTTTTCGTTGAGAAAAGATGATGTTCTGTCGCTGGAAGCTATCACAGAGACCCAGGCCAAAGCCAGCCAGGCAGGCGGCAAGTTCCAGGACAGACCAGGTACCATGGCTCACTCCTGCCTCCTAAGTGCCTCAGTCCTCAGAAG
The DNA here is from genome assembly GCF_014108245.1 of Pipistrellus kuhlii. Classification (NCBI taxonomy): domain Eukaryota; kingdom Metazoa; phylum Chordata; class Mammalia; order Chiroptera; family Vespertilionidae; genus Pipistrellus; species Pipistrellus kuhlii. The sequence continues at coordinate 932,055 of NW_023425542.1, forward strand.
CTGACCAGCACATGGAAATAAGTGGGGTAGATGCTGTGTTTCGTTTCCTAGTAATCTGTTATCTTCTGATTTTGTGATTTGATGTTTTAATCTTTAAAACTAGAGGTCTAGTGCATGTATTTGGCTCTCCAACATCCTCCAGCGATCCCAGATTGTGAGAGGGCAAAGGCCAGGTTGACAGACCCCACTGGTGCATGCTTGGGGCCAGAGAGGGACTGTGGGAGGGCTCCCATCTCACCCACTTCCAATCACCCAGACCCCAGCAGCAAGCTAACCTACCAGTCAGAGTGTCTGCCCCTTGGCGGTCAGTGTGATTCATAGTTGCTTGTTTGAATGGGCAAACGGTTGTAGGGACAATTAGCATATTAGGCATATATATAGAGAGAGAGACTAGAGGTCTGGTTCACAAGATTGGTGTACTGGTTGGGGGAGTGGCCTATAGGGATAGGCCTACTGTGGAAGTGCTGCTCATCCTGGTCAGCCTAGCAGTGCTCCCACTGTGGGAGTACATGACCACCAAGGGGCATCTCCTACATTGACTGTCTGCTCCCTGGTGGTCAGTGCATGTCATAGCGACTGGTCGGCCGGTCATTGTTCTGGTTGTTCCACCGTTTGGTCGCTGGGCTTTTGTTATATAGGATGTGTTTCCCTTGTTTTCATTACTAAGAGCTAGGATATTTTTGCAAGTTTAAGAATTTATTTATTTAGCCTTCATCTATTCAAAAAATGCTTACTGAGGAAGGCTATGTGGTTTGGGGCTCAGGTGTCAGCTCACCTAGACTTCTGACACAGCCACTGGACAGTAATGTGATCTGAGTCTTCCAAGCCTCAGTTTCCCTTTCTAGAAAGCAGGACTGGGCATGGCTCTGACCTCATTTCCTTTTCTACAAATCAGAGATAGGTGAGGGCAGAGAAGCCCTTAGGGATGTATGAGAACCAGGAAAAGGGTATGTGTGGGGCCCACAGGGGAGCAGGGCAGAGGCTGTTGCAAGGGCTTGGGATTCTATTCTGGAGGCAACTGAAGGGTTCTGAGTGGGAAAATGGCACAGAAAGTCTTTGTGCTAATGGTCCCTTGGGCTACAACATAGAAGACGGTGGTGGTCAGGCAGGTATACCCCCCCTTCAGTGGTCGGAGATGGCGGTGGGAGGATTAGATAAGTTGGAGTGGGTATAGGTGTGGATGTGGGTGTGGGTATGCGTGTGAGGACTGAACAGGTAGGGTGTGGATGGGAGGGAAGGCCAGGGTCAGCCCGTGTTCTCAGCTTGGGCCTTCAGTGGGCAGGAGTACTTGCAGGAGACCCAGGCTCAAAAGGGAAGATGGGCTCTTTTCTGAAATCCTGTAATAGTCACTGGGAGGAGCTGTAGTCTGAGCCCTCCGAGGTGGTCCTGAGGCCCTGAAGTGGGAAGCCTTGGGGTTAGAATCACTGACATTCAGACAGTTGAGAGGAAAAGCGGGAGGAAGGTCACTTGGAAACAGGCCATAGTGTCCCAGAGAAGAAGCTTCCCCCTCTATTGGATGCCCAGAGGTCAGGTTTCTGTGTGTTTTTTAAAATGTATATTTTATTGATTTTTTACAGAGAGGAAGAGAGAGGGATAGAGAGTTAGAAACATCGATGAGAGAGAAACATGGGTCAGCTGCCTCTTGCACACCTGCTACTGGGGATGTGCCCGCAATCAAGGTACATGCCATTGACCGGAATCGAACCCTGGACCTTTCAGTCCGCAGGCGAACGCTCTATCCACTGAGCCAAACCGGTTTTACACATTACTGTCCAGTGGCTGTGTCAGAAGTCTAGGTGAGAGATCAGGTTTAAAACAGACTTTGGCCTGGCCAATGGGGCTCAGTGGTTGAGCATGGACCTATGAACCAGGAGATCCAGGTTTGATTCCCGGCTCTGGACTGGAATTGAACCCAGGACTTTTGGGTCCATAGGCTGACACTCCATCCACTGAGACAAACAGACTAGGCCAATAAAAACATATTTCTAATAAATAAATTTAAAAAACCGAAGGCAGCAGGTTCGGGAAGTACTCGCCGGGATGCCTAGGGCTGGTGGGTTCTGGGGAATCAGGGCATGGCCTTTAGTATGTGTTTGGAACTTCTCTTTGGTGAGCTGTGAGAATGTTCTAAAATTGTGGAGATGGATGCACAACCTTAAATATACTCAGTGTTCACTTTGAATGGGTGTTTGATGGTTCGTGAATTATATCGATAAAAAGTCAACATTTGGAGAAATCTCAGAAAGGAGTATGTGAAAATACTCTACTGATCTTGCAACTTTTATTCCAGATTAAAAGTTAAAGAAATGAAAAGGCCAGGATTGGAGGAAGGAATGACAACTATTGTGGAGAGGAGGGGTGACTCAGAGCACAGGGAGCGCACATGGGGGGATCAGTGGGAGGAGTTGGGGTGGAGGAGGGGGAGAGGGAACTAGAGAACTCTGGGTAGTGATCAAGGCCGACGTGGAGGCCCAATATTTGTTAAATTACTGCGGAGGCTGGAGTGGGATTGTCAGCTTGAGACCATCTGGTGTATCAGCGGTGATGGCCATGTGCAGAATTGGTTGATTTCTTCCCAAGTTGAAGGTCAGTTACATAGACAATTTGAAATGATGGCTTTCTCTTTCTTTTGTTTATATTTTTAGGATTCCCTTTATGCTGGAAATGATGTTGGTACTGAAAAATAATAACATGCAGAGGATTCTGGGCCTTGTCCCTGAGCCTGTGGAGACACTGAGGAAATTGCAAAGAGCTTTGGTGAGTCACCTTTACTCCTAAGTGCTTTGAGTTTCCTGTGGACGTGAACCCACCGTGGACGTCTGGGAGGTAGTTGGAGCTGTGGGTCAGGTGGCCGGCCTGGTCAGCAGGAGTTCTGAGGGATCGAATGGCACCTGCGTTTCTGAGTGAGACCCTGTGAGTGGCCCGTGTGCAGGGGAGTCCCTGTGATAAGCATCCCCCACACTTAGCCTGTGGTGCTGGACTCGCTGTGAAGCAGGGTCACCACAGAACCTTTTGATCACTTTGGAGAAGGGCCCCTCCAGGACCAGTGGCGTTAGCCTAGGAGGAGAGGGGTCTTATCTGTTTAACCTCCCTCGGTTTTTTTACATGGGGCCACAGCAGAGAAGCACTGCTCTGTCTCCTCAGGGGAAGTACTCTGTAACTTCCTTTTTTATTTTTACTTTTTTGAGAGAATTATTATTTTATCAGGTCTAGTAATAATTAATGTCGTTTTAAAACATTCGTTTAAAATCTTGCTTGGCGATGACTTGTATTGACATAACCTTCAAACACGTGGTATCTACAGAACGTGTGAAGTGCAATTAACAAGTTTTGCTTGAAAAAGTTTGTGTTTGGTTTGGTTTTTGTTGCAAAACTAGGGCTAAGATGGCGGATGAAGAGCATATTCGGCACTGCATGCTTTACGAGTTCCAATTAGGAAGAAAAGCAAGTGAGGCTGCAAAAAACATCTGTAGTGCTCTTGGTCAAGATGCAGTTAGCGCCAGAAAATGCCAGCGTTGGTTTGAGAAATTTCGCGAGGGAAATTTTTCGTTAGATGACAACAGTGGTCAAGGGCGTGTGTCCAATTTTGATCAAGAAGCTCTTCAAGCTCTTTTGGTGCAAAATCCTCAAATTACCCAACAAGAGCTTGCGACAACTTTAAATTGTTCACAAAAAACAATTTCCAATCAATTACGTGCACTTGGCAAAGTCCAAAAGTTTGGAAAATGGGTTCCTCATGAGTTGACCGACAACAACCGTAATCAAAGAGTCACAATTTGCAGTTCACTCCTCTCTCGTCAAAACCGTTTGCCGTTTTTAGAGCAAATTGTTACCGGAGATGAAGAATGGGTGCTGTATAATAACATCATTAATTTTTTTATTTTAAAAAATATATATTTTATTGTATTTTACAGAGAGGAATGGGGAGGGATAGAGAGTTAGAAACATCGATGAAAGGGAAACATCGATCAGCTGCCTCTTGCACACCTCCCACTGGGGATGTGCCTGCAACCAAGGTACATGTACATGACAAGAATCAATCCTGGCACCTTCCAGTGCACAGTCTGAAGCTCTATCTCTGAGCCAAACCGATTAGGGCAATAATAACACCTTTAAGCGGGATTTTTTTTTCTTTCCATTTTTGTTCTTTTGTTAGGGGCAGGAATTGAATATTGGGGACTAGCTATAATAATAACTATTAATCATGCTCTGTTAACTATGATTGTTCTGTTTGATTAGAGAAAGCACGTTCTATTCTGTTTGAGAGTTATAGGCCTTGGGGCAGGGGAGCAAACATGGGAATGCAGCTCCTGAGAATGGCCTAGATTAACCTTTGTTGCCTGTAAGCTGGTCCCTGAGGCACCCGCCTCTGCCAACTCCAGCCCGCATTGCATGTAACCTGTAACCACTGTACATTGCCTACTTTCCCATGTGTGTAATTCAAACTTTCCCATGGAATCTGTGTCATTCTACCCAACATCAGCAGCTGGCTTATGGGGAGAGTAGAGCAGATGTTTGTGGATGACCTGCTGCTCTCTCATTCTGCCCACATTGATGGAATAAGCGCCATATATGAGCCAACCCAGTGTCTGCTACATTTGTTCCAGTAGAAACCAGCAGCCTGGGCCTATTGGTTGTCTGGTTTTACTTTAAGTAATTTCCTAACAGTTATTGGAACTGGACAATTAATAATGCCAATCAGTACTCCCCCCCACCAACACAAGTCCAAATATTATAGTTAAAATGTTCAAAATTTATTTTAAATTAAGAATGAATTTTTAAATTACCCAAGTAAAACTATTACTAGTTTTGAAATAATTAAAACACTCTTAGCACATCGGTTGACAGCCTAAATGTTTAAATTCTGTTCTGAGGGTACCTGCATATGTGTCCTCTAAATATATTTCTTGCATGTGCTAATTTAATGCTCCTTGCACAGAGCACTATGTACAATATATTTTTGATAAAATGTTTTCCAGTTCAGCAGGTGTGGCTCAGTGATGGAGCATCAAACTCTGAACCAGAAAACAACTGTTGTATACCTGGTCAGGACACATGCCTGTGGCTCAATCTCCATTATGGAGCATGCAGCAGGCATCCGATCAATGATTCTAAAAGTAAGTAAATAAAATATTTTCCAAATATACAGCTTTACTTTGTTCATTTTGCTAATAAGCTACACGTTAATGAATGGTCTGTCAAATTGTTTTTTAGGCAGTTGACTGGTGGAGTTCAGGTGTTCTAATGTATGAACTTTTCACAATTGATGATGAGAATTTGGGAGCTGAGCTCTCTAGGTAAGAGTCCACAAAATAAAATGAATGTGTTGTTATCTAAAAGCAATGGATCTAACTTCTATAATTTGGCTGATGGGAGAACAATAATTTTTAGAAATGTGGATAGACAAAATTAGAAATAAGCAGTTAATTTTTATTTTCATTGATGTATAATATGTATATTTATAACCTTTATGTTTCTTTATATTTTATATGCCCTAGACCTAGATGTTAAGTTTCATAAGGAAAGTGTCCTAATTTTGTCTGTTCCAAAGCAGTTAGCATGAGCGTGAGCCGCTGGCAGAGCTGTTTAGAATGCAGAGCAGCGGGCCGTTAGGAATGGGGGGCATGGAAACAGCGGAATGTGTGGTGCAGAGTCGGTGGGAGAGGAGTTGGTTGTGTGCGGATTCGGTGGGAGAGGAGTCGTTTTGTGAAGAGTCGGTGGGAGAGGAGTCGGTTTGTGAAGAGTGGGTGGACGTAGAGTCGGTGAACTTAGAGTCAGTGAGCGCGGAGTTGGTGAGTGCAGAGCCTCTTCATATGTAAGAAGGGACTGTCCCTGCCTCCCCCTCGGAGCTGCTGTGAAGAATGAATGTGCAAGGACAGAGGGCACCTACAGGAGGGCCAGGGATGGGCAGAGAGATGGTGCCCAGGTGAATCCAGGGCATGTGAGCAAACCCTGAGAGCCATTTTCAGTTCGATCCTCCAGGCCAGGCCAATGGACCCCACTGGTGCACAAATTTATGAACTGGACCTCTAGTGTATATTTATACTTAAAGAAACAAGAAACACACAAACAAAACAGCAGATAGGGCCTGACTGCTGTGTTGCTTTTCTGTAATGACGGGTGTTTGTGAGTGACTGTTGTAAAAAGTGTCTCTACCGGTTTTTAGGATGTGGGATGAGCTGTGCTTTGGGAGTTCCTACAGCCATTCCAAGGCATGTTAAACCTGCTAAGGGACCGCAGAGCTGCCTGTCATATTACCTGCTTTAAAGCCCTGTGCTGTGCGCCACTTTGTTCAGACACCACTCAGAGACGTTGGGTGTCTTCATCACCTAGGCCACTGGGCCAGTGTGTCTTTTAGTGGCTGTAGGTCTCCCAGCTGGGCCCTGTGTTGCAGTCACTTCTGTGCAGCTGTGTTTTGGGAAGTGAGCAGGTGCATGGAGGCCTTCATCCTGGGGAAGGAGGGTGGGTGCACAGGGGCGGGGCCTGTCCAGAGGGTGGCTTGGGGGCATCCTCACCACTCCCTCTTTCTGCACTAGGATCGTGGACACGTTCCCCAGCAGTTCCTTGAGGCGCTGCTGGGGGACAGCATGGCCCTCGAGGCTCAACAGCTGCCCAGGATGAACCAACGCGCCCACCGGAGCTGGGAGCTGGAGCAGCTCTCTGAAGGTGGGCAGCAGCCCCTGCTGCCTGGGAGCCAGGCTGGTTGCGGTTTCTCCCTCCTCCAGGGAGCTGAGCCCTTGGCTCTGAACCTCATGTATGAGCCCATCCTCACCCCAAGTGAATAGGGTTTTACTCAAGGGCCATTGGAACTGTTTCATTGCAATTCTCCCCAAGGGGAACATGAAGGGTCTGGCAGCCTTGAAGTCAGGACATGAACTACAAGTAAGTGTTGCCAGATTTCTCAGCTCCCATGTGGACAGCTCGGGGTGATGGTTGTCTCGGGGCCGGAGGCAGAGAGTGGAAGCCAGGCCCCGGAATCTGGGCTCTGACTGGACTTTGCTCTTTAGCCTCCGACAGTGCCATACAGTTGAAAATAGAAGAACAGACCCTGGAGGGCACGGCCCAGGAGGTGCGGGGTGGCTCCTGCAGGGAGAGGAGCGTCAAGATCCAGGAGCTCCAGGAGGAGAACCAGCTTCTCCGGAAGCAGGTACCCGTGGGTGGTGTCTGGAACATACGGGCAAGCAGGTGGCCAGGGGAGCACCAGGTGTCGGAGAGGATGCGCCGCTGGGAGAAGCGCGGAATGCAGGGCAGCCACAGCAGCGGGACACGAGTCCTCATGGAGCAGAGTCCCGAGGCAGCATGACTGGCCCTGCAGCTGAGGGAGCGGACACTGTGGGTGTCTGTGTGCCCCATGGCCTTCATCTTCATCTGTGACATGGGTTCATGGTGTGCCCCTGTAGGTGGTGTGAGGACCGTATGCGTTAGTGTGGGTAAAGGGTCCAAGCACATAGTAAGTGCTCACAGAAAGGAGACCAGCGAGCGCCCTGTTAGACAGCACAGGGCGGGCCTGGGAGGGAAGCAGTCGTGGAAGCCACGCCCGTGTGTGTAGGACCTCGGAGGGGCCGCTTCACGACTGGTCTTGGCCCTGCAGGTGGATGAGTTGCAGTTGCAAGTGCAGCTGGAGAAGGACAAGAGCCAGGAGTGGGAGACACTCACTGAGGAGCTCGTGAACGAACTAGAGCAGGTGCTCAAGGAAGTTGGCACCCTGAAGGCGGACAGAGCCCTGCAGGTAGGCCTCCCCTGGCGCCCCTGCCTGCAAGGGGGAGCGTCCGGGATCACAGCCCTGTCCTGGTCATTGGTCAGTGATTCCGGGGTGACCAGTTCCTCACTCACCTGCCGCTCAGAGCAACAATCCTCACCTGCAGCAGGGGGATCGGGACAGGTATCACCTCCCAGGGACTCAGGCCATCTCGTTATTGATTGACAGGACATGGGGGCAGGTTGGAAGGGGAGGTGCTCCTGGCTGTGCTGCAGTGAGGCCAGGGATGCTGCTGAATGTCCAGCAGCCCCTGGCACAAAGAATGATCCCGCTCCATATGTCCAGAGTCACCCTGAGAACCTGGCACACCTCCAGGGCCGATCCACATGACACTGCCACAAGTGCCATGGGAGGCAGCCCAGCTCTGGGGCAGTGGCTCAGTGACGCCTCCCAGGGGCCAGGCTTCCCTCTTCCTGCTCTGCTACCCTTTGGAGTGGCTGTTGTACCTCCCCAAGTGGGCAGGAAGGTTTTTCCTTGAGAAAAGGCCTGGGAAGGTGTTCTGTGAGGTGACACGTTTGGGCTGTGCTTTAAAGTTCCCTCCATGAAACGGACTCTCACACGGGCTGGGTCTTTGGCTCTGCAGGTGGCAGAGTTGGAGATGCAACTCCAGGTCGAAAAGGATAATGGCCAGAACTTGGCAGACATCAACAAGGAGCTGCTGAAAGATCTAAAGCAGGTGCTCGATGCTCTTGGTCACCTGAAGGCGGAGGCCCCACAGGTAGGCCCTCCAGAGCACATGCTCCCCTGGTGCCCCTGCCTGCGAGGGGGAGCATCGGGATCACGGCTGTGTCCTGGTCACTGATCAGTGATTCCTGGGTGACTAGGTTCCTCGTTCAGCTGCAGCTCAGACCAGCATTTCTCAGCCGTGGCAAGGGGACAGGGACAGGTGTTGCCTCCCAGGAACACTGGCCATCTTGGATTTGATTGGCAGGACTTGGGAGAGGGGAAGGGAGGTGCTCCTGGCTGTGTTGGGTGGATGGTGGTTCTGTAAATATCCGGGTAAATTGGTTGGTAATGTTGTTCAGATATTCTGTGTCCTTACTAATTTTCTATGACTGTCTTTTTCAGTAGGCTTTTCAAAGTAGTCAGAGAGGGCACCCAATGAGTTTATGCAGAGAAAGGGCACAAGTTTCCCAAAAAAGGTCACGTGTATGGAGGGGCACAGGACTCAGTGTAGCACCATGTGATAGTCCGTCTATGCTTTGGGCCCTCTCAGCACACTTCCTTAAGTGCTGGTAGAACTGTTTTCAGCACAGTTGGGTTTTGCCTGCCCTGAGGGTCCCTGCTATTTTGGTGCCTTCAACTTGCCCTGCTCTTGACCCCTCACTGCTTGTGGGGGTGCGGGGATGTTGAGTCTGTGACTCCCAGGACCTGCACCCGGTGAGGCATCATAAGCTTTTCCCTCCCACAGGTGGAGCCTTCCTCCAAGAACCAGCAGGAGGCCAAGGACAGGGAGTTGGAGGAGCTGTACGATCTGCTGGAGCAGCTGATTGAAGCCCATGAGGCCCTCCTGCAGGACCACGGGAGCCTGGGGGCGCTCCATGACCACCTGTCTGGGCAGTACCAGGCCCTCATGAAGGAGCATACCCTCCACAAGACCCTGCTGCGTGGTTCTCTAGAGATGGGGAGCAGGGTGTCCCAGCTCAGGTGGGTGCCAGCAACTGTCGGGGTGAGTAGCGAGCTCTGCAGGCCTTATCCTTCAGGCCCTAGAAGGGTAATAGGGTAATTAGTCCTACCAGACATCCTCCAGGACGGATCCTGACAAAGCCGGGGCCTGAGATAAGCCATCAGCTTCCTGGGTGCCTGTGGCTGCCCAGAGGGATGGAAATAAGGGTTCTGGGCTCCTTAGGCTCGCTGGAGGAGGGAAGCCTGGATCCTGCGTGCTGGAGCTGAGGCAAAGACTTTTAGGGGCATTCAGGCAGGCAGGGGAGGAGTTAGGGGCAATCAGAGCAGCAGGGGAGCAGTTAGGTGTGATACGGCAAGCAGGCAGAGGTGGTTAAGCACAATCAGGCAGGCAGGCAGAGGTGGTTAGGGGCAATCAGGCAGGCAGGCAGAGTGTTTAGGAGCAATTAGGCAGGCAGGAAGGCAGGAGAGCAGTTAAGAGCCAGCAGTCTTGGACTGCGAGAGGGATGTCCGAGGGGTCTGGGATTGAAGAGGTTCCAGGCTGGGCAGAGAGACCCCTCTGACTCCTCCCCCTTCACAAATTTCATGCACCGGATCTCTAGTGATATTCTTAACATCTGCTCACATGGGAAGGTTTGTGCAAGTGGCATCTGACTGGCTCTGAAGGAGGGGTTCATTGTCCTTCTGCAGGTAGCTCCTTGCTTGGTAGACCTCCTGTGTTACTCATGGTTTGGCTGGTTGCTCAGATAGCTGGAGCCCTTGGTCTGTCTGCAGCAGGGCTGCAGGCTGGGACGTGAGGTGCCTGGAGCCCATGCTGGTGGCTCTGTGTTCATTTCACTGGACGCCTGACTGGCACCCTCACTACTTTGTCCCCAGCACACATTTCCTGGGTGTCAAGCCTCGTCCCGGAGACTCAGTGGGGAGTGAGACTTGCAGTTTCTGCCCTGCAGTAGGGTGGTTACCAACGGTTCTCTGCAGCCCTCCAGAGAGGCTGTGCAGGACCCTATAAACACTGAGGCAGGAAGGAAATAAAAGCCCTGAGCAGAGGGGGATCTGAAGGAGAGGGTAAGGACTGGACTGGGGTGCCTGGAGGGGGTGTGTGGGTGTGCACATGCCTGTGTGCCACTGGCCCCTGGCCGCTGCTGGGGTCCCAGCAGGAAGGCGCTGGCCCCCATGCTGCCTGGCTCAGCACAGGGAAACTCTGTTCCCAAGGAGGGCGGAGGTTCATCTGGCCTGGTGAGGGGGGTGGGGGGACGGGGCTAGAATTCCCTGAATATGTGCTAGTTTCTTTGAGACGTGTGAGTTCAGAAAACAGTGTTGGTGCTCCCAGCTGGCTCACAGAGAGAGGCTGCTTAGACAGGGACTGGAAGGGACCCTGGAGAAGGGTCGGGTGTGAGGAGGGACACTCGGCTCCCGGGCTGGAGGAGACTCGTGTCCATCCCCGCCTCCCTCAGCTCTGCAGAGAGAAGCCGCTCACTGAGGCTGTGCAGTCTCCTGTCTGTGGGTGCCTAGCGGGTGTGTTTCCCTCCTCAGGGAGCAGGACCAGCTCCAGCACAAAACAGCTCTGCAGGAGCTGAGAACTCTCCTGAGCAGCGAGAGGGAGGCTCTGAAACAGGAGCAGGAGGCCAACGCCCTGGCCTCGCAGGAGAAGCACAGGCTGCAGCAGGAGGTCCACAGGTAACCGCCTCCGCCCCTGCAGCGCCTCTGCCAGGTTTCATTCAGAGCAGCTCACTCAGCACCACTGAGCTAAGCTCAAGCCAGTCTCCTGGCAGTGGAGTATCTTCCCCTCCCTGTCATGTCACAGCTGGACGGTCACAAGGTAAAGGCCCGCCAGCTGGTGGCTGGATGGAAGGATAGCAGCACTGGGATGCCGCATTGTCTAGGCTTGGGTGCCCTCCCCTCCCACCTTGATGATGGTGATGACTGTATCGGGCATGGGCCCCTTCATCCTCCACACCAGCCACCCCGTGAGGGAGAGACACTCGGTCCTCGGCATTCATGTATTCCCTATTGGTGCATTCACCTCCTCGCTGAATGCACTTGAGCCCCAAATCAGTAGCTGTGGCCTTTCATGGGCCTGTCCAGACTGTGAGCTACTGGAGTCGCCTGATGGGCACGTTTGCAGATGAGGTTGAACAAGACCTTTGGCTCCTGCCTTGTTTCAGCTCTCACACTGCAAACCAGAGTCCCCTCTGTGGTCCAGTGAGTGCCATGGAGTTCTGTTTTGTGCTTTTTGGTGGCGACATTGCTGTTTGAAATGGTCCCCAAATGGAGTGCTGAAGTGTCCCCAAATGCAAGGCTACACTGGGCCTCATGGGGAATAAAGCAGCGTCACATGGGGTTCATTTTGGTCCCAAATGTGGTGCTCTTGGCTGTGAGTATATTGCACAAGGCAACTTGACAACTTGATCAGTTGACAAAAATGTGGCCAGAGACTCACAGGAACTGTCGGGGACAGTTTCAGTATCCACTAAATGAGTGTTCTCGGTGGCTTGATAAGACATTATACCATGAATCATGAGAATTGACTCCACTATTGTTATTCCTTTTCTTGAAAAACACACACACAATAAAAAACAGTTGAGGAAAGAGGCTCAGAGAGATTAAATAACTTGTTCAAGTTCATGCTCTTAATCAGGATTCAAATCCAGGTCTTGTCTCAACCCAGAGGCAGGACCATATGAAGCCTTCCTTCCCACAGCCTGGTTTTCATATGTATCAGGGCTACAGGCTCAGGTGCCTCCAGTGTCCCGGCAGGTCCAGCAGGTGGGGAAGGAGTGTCAGCGTGAGAGCAGACCCTTGTGGAGAATCCACACCCTCTGAGGGCTGTGAGCTGGGAGGCAGGCCCGGGCTGCCAGGTCATCCTTTTGTTAATTATTTATTTTTTTAGTCCTTAGCCCAGGATAATTTTTCCATTGACTTTTAGGGAGAGTTAAAGGGAGAGAAGGAGATGGAGAGAGAGAGAGAGAGAGAGAGAGAGAGAGAGAGAGAGAGAGAGAGAGAGAGAGAGAGAGAAACATCGATGTGAGAGTGTCACATCTCTTGGATGTCTACAGCACACAACCCAACTACACTGAGGAACAAACTCACAACCCAGCTCTGTTCCCTTGACTGAGACTTGAACCCATGACCTTTCTGTACATGGGCTGGTGCTGGAACTGCTGAGCCACACCTTTTATTTATGCTTTCCTCCCACCCTCTGAGGAGCTAGATATTTGAATGTTGATGTGAAACTTAACATTTTTAAATATTGATGAACTAATTAACTTAAATTGAAAAAGACCGTGATGTGGGGCAAACAGGGCACATCTGTGTTCAAATTGAGTCCATGAGCCTATGGTCATGTGAGCTTTCTGGTATAAACCTTTCCCTGGAATCCAGTCGGGCAGTTATGACGACGACGATGATGATGCTGATGATTTCAGAGGATTTACATAACACTCCCGAATCTCATATTTTACTTGTCTCAGGAGTTGAAATTAGAAAGAGACTTGGAATTGGGGAAAGAGCTGGGCATATTTTATATAGATTTAGAGCAAAACTGTTCTGATTCCACGTATTTCAAAAGACTTTCAGCCGAAGAACCCTTTGTTCCAAGTCGACAGTCACGCCCACGCCTTCCCTGGGAAGAACTCTCTCGGGTGCTCTGTTGAAGTGGTGTCCGAGCCTGCCCGTCCTGTCCCCCCAGCCCACGGTGGGCAGCTGGGCTAGCCGCCTAGAGCCCCATGGACACAGTGTGAAAACCGCTGATTTTGTTCAATCCTCGTTTACACACGGGAAGAACGGGGGCCCAGGGAGGGTGTGGTTTTGATTAAGATGCACACGGGGGACCGAGGCCGGGAGTGCTCCTCAGCCTTTGGCCCTGTGGCTCTTCTCCCCCAGGGTCACCTTTTGGACCCAGATGGTGGAGGGGGAGCAGAAGGAGCTGCGCAGTAAGAACAAAGACATGCAGGCGTCTCTGGAGCACCTTCAGGAGGAGGTGAGGCTGTGGCAGATCCGCTACGAAGGGGCCCAGGAGGACCTGCAGAGGATGGAGGTCAACGTGAGGAAGCTCAAGAGCCAGTGCGAGGTGAGGCCTGGGCAGTGAGCTCAGGACACCGGGCTTGTGCCCTGGGCGACAGCCTTGGCTCAGCCAGGTCAGAATGGGTCCTCACTGGTGTCTGTGCTCAAAGACTGGGTGAATGCCACACACAGGCCGAGAGGAAGCTAGGGCGTTTGAAGGGGACAAACCCCATGACTGGTTAGAAACACCTTTCACCTGACCTAGGCTTTTTGCAGGGTCAGGGTGGTCCATGGTAACAACCAAATACTGTTTTATTTCTGACCCCTCAGCTTAGCACTTTGCTCCGTGCTCACCCATGTCCTCTCATTGAATCCTTGCAATGATGTTGTAAGCTGGAGTACCCATCCTGTTCCCTCTTAAGTAGTGGGTTCCAATCCATTTGTCTGAAGCCAAAAGTTGCAACTTTCCTGCTGTACCAACCCAATGCTATTCTAGAACAAGAGCAGACCAACCTCAGCCTGAAATTCATATCAGCCCCTCCCCTGTGTGTTTCTATGTCTGTGAAACAAGAAAAAAAAAAAAAATATATATATATATATATATATGTAATATTATATATTATATATATATGTAATATTATATATTATATATATATTTAAATTTTATTGATATCAGCGAGAGGAAAGTAGAGGGCGAGAGGGGTGGAAACATCCATAATGAGAGAGAATCACCAATGGGCTGCCTCCTGCAGACCCCCTACTGGGGATCAACCCCCACAACCTGGGAAGGTCCTTGACCAGCGACCTCATGGTGCCTGGGAGGACCCTCCACCAACTGAGCCACACAGTCAGGCAGCTTATTAATAAGATGTTCTACATTGTTTTTTAAGACTGTGATTAAGGCCTCAGAATCAGTTGTCTATTTTGCACTTGCGGCACATCTCAGCTCAGACCGGCGGTGTTTTCAGTGCTCGGTGGCCACAGGAGGCCGTGGTTGGCTGATGGGACGGTGCACTGGTTGTCCCCATGTCATTGGCTGGCTGGGTCATTCCCACTGGCCTAAACCATACCGCAGTGGCCTCTTTGAGCACGTGGCCTGTTTCTTCTTTTGGGAACATTTCCCAGCAGTGGAGTCACAGGGCACATGGTGTGGGAGACATTGCTGCCCTGTGTTTTAGATGCTGGTTGATGAGAAGGAGAACCTAGAAGAAGAACAAGATAACCTGAGAAACCAGATTGAGACATTGACTAACAGGAACAGAAAACTTCTAACAGAGAATGAGGACCAGGCTTGGCTCATGTGAGTGGTGTGTGCTGACCTGTCAACACAGGGGTCCTGGCTTCCAGCTCCATGCCTAGGCCTGGCCTTCTGGGCAGAGAGCCGCGGGCACACTGGTGTCCCAAGGACAAGGGACACACCATCTTTCCCGTGCATCCTCCTCTCCTTTTCCTGGAATGGTTCTCAATTTCTGCAAGTAGGGGTGGTTGGCTTTTCATAGATAATGCCCACTGCCAGAGGGTTCTTCATTGGCTTTTGGAATTCAGTTCAATTTAAAAAATATGACAGCGGTAAAGAGTGGTGCCCAGGGGAGGAACTCAGATGGTGGGCTGAGCCGTTTCTGTGTGATTTCCCTTAACAGGCTGGAGAGGGGGTCATTGATGCACCGTGGTTATCCTCCCTCGGCCGACAGGACACATTCCTGGCTTTGGCATAGGCCCTGCGAGGTGCACAGACCAGTGACCTGGGGGCCAGGAACTAGTAGGCATGATGGGATGTGAGCAGAGCTGTGTGCACAGCAGACAGATGATGAGGAGCTTCATAGAGGCCTAGAAGGAAGCATGGTGGTGGGAGTTGGGGTGCTGCTGCTGACCCGGATGGGGACAGGGCGGGCCGCTGGGGGGACGTGAAGGTGGAGCAAGGGGGTCTGGGTGCAGGGAAGGTGCAGGCAGTGGCAGGAGGGAAGGCGGCAGCAGGTGGCGCCCAGCTGTGGAAGGCGTCCATGCCCGGCTAAAGGGTCGGGATCACAGGGAAGTGAGTGTTGATGGGAAGCTGGTCTGCAGGCCCAGGAGCTGCCAGAAAGGAGGGCAGGAGGAAGAGCTTTGGTGTTGGAAGCCTTGTGGTTGGAAGTCAGGTAACCCGAGATGCTGGACTGTTCTTCCCTGTGGTCAGGAATGGCTGGCCATGTGGGACAGAGGGACATGGCCACAGTGACCACGGGGGCACTGTCCCAGCTCCCCGGGGTCACGGTGCTGCTTTCCTATTCTCTTGGATTCTTCTGCTCGTCTACAGGTGGTTGGCCACCTACCCAGGATGCTGACATGGAAAGCCACACTGTAGTTTTGGGGTAGAGATGACTGTGGCCTGAAGTTGGCTCTCCGTAATGCAGCAGGTAAAAATGACTAGCAGAGGTTGGGCAGGTGCCAGGGAGAATCATGGGGCCTGGTGCCCAGTGGTTTTGCATTAGACAGTGTCTGCAGGAGGCCAGGGAGATGGCAGGCTTGCTGAGCCTGCTCTGAGCAGAGTGTGCCCCAGTCCGGGGAGGGTGTGGTGCCTGCCCTGCGGGAGTCTGTGCGCCTAGGGGTGGAGGGCTGGTCAGAGCCCTATGGGAAAGCGCTCTGGCAGAAGGCCAAGCAGCACGGCTGTGAAGAGAAGGGCACAGACGAAGAACAGTGCCAAGGGCGCTGGGAGCAGAGAGGGTGTTCAGGGGCCTAGCAGTTTGAGAGCCATCACTTCTCATGGGGCGCTTACTTCACGGTGAACTTGCAGAAATTTCCTTGTGCTGATGGAGTCTGAGCAGCTGCCTTGATCCAGAGGACTCATTTTCCAGCGAGGAAACCAGGGTCTGAGCTGTCAAGGCCCACGGTTTCCGACCCTGAGTGTCACATGGGTCGGGGCTTGCTCTCCTGAGCTGATGTTCAGCTTGATCGGAGCTTCGGGTCTCCTCAGCTGTTAGGGTGCCTGGACCCACGTCACATGCTTCATCCTCACAGTCCGGACCCCGCGATCATACAGGCCATGAGCACCGTGATGTCCGAGTCCCAGGAAAATGCCGGTCCTTCTGGGCCGGGTCCCAGGCTGGGCCTGTGAGTCAATTTGCGTGTTTTATTTTAAAAACCAGATTGTTTTTCTTTCTCCTCTGTTTACAGAGAGAAAGTAAATTTACCAACGGTCAAAGTGGAGGAGGAGGAGGAAACAATAGTGGATTCCTTCGAGTCACAGGCTCCGGTTCACAAGAAGTGAGTTGATTTGATGGCAGTAACTTAAGCCCAGAACAGAGAGCTTGCTCTTTCACGAGTGGGAAAGCTGTGGCCGTCTAGAGCAGGGACCCGTTTGTTGGCCCGCACCTTCCCCTCTATGGCAGGACCAGAGCGAGGTCTGTGTGAATTCACTGCAAATTGTGTTCTGCCTCCTGCGCCCCACATAGGAAGATCATGTTGCTAGCGAAGAGCTCCATCCTTCTGAACCCCAAATTAACAACCACTTGCTGGGCTGGAGGGACAGTGAGGGTTGGAGTGTCCTAAACCTCTACTTCCAATAGGAAAAAGCGCTGGATGCGAGCTAGAGCGATTGTCAAATTCTTCAAACGCAAAAATAGTGATTTGAGAAAACCAGGAAAGACGACCCCCGACTGTCCTCCCGAGCCCGTGGAGGCCACGCCATCGTGCTCGACGTGGGCGGAAGAGCGAGTCACCCTCAGTGCGCCTGTGGGGAAAGGTAGGAGGCTGACTTGGCTGCAGGCGGGAAACGAAGGGAAGGACCTCAGGTCTCCTTCGTGGACAGGGCAGCACCAACCACATGGCGTGCTGGGTGTGCACACGTGTGAGGAGCCTGAAGGGCGTGTGCTCCCTCCTTAGATATGTGAACAACCAGATAGAAAATATAAGCTCGCGTCAGTGTTGGGGCAGTCTCATCCCAGAACAATTTAGTTCCTTCAGCATGAGACCCTCCCCCATCACACACAGGTGGTGGGTCCTGGAATGGCCATAGCAGATCTCCATACAGTTCCCACAGAGAGAGCTCAAGAGGGTATGATTTGGGGTTCCTTGTATCTTCCAGGCCTAGGATAAGGCACTTCAGGAGGGAGATCCCAGTGCATTTAACACGTGATGGACATGTGCAAGGTCTTCAGCAAGGCCTCGGGGACTCTGATCTTTCTGTCCCTCTGAATAGCAGGTGGGGTTCTCTTCTCCTATCTTCCTGGCCTTGAGTCCTCCCACCAGGGGGCGCTGTGCCTGGTCATTGAGGGCTGTGGATGGGAGTGAGCCAGAGGCTCTGCAGTGGATTTCTAGTTGCATGAGCTGCATGTGTT
Organism: Pipistrellus kuhlii; assembly: GCF_014108245.1. Taxonomy (NCBI): domain Eukaryota; kingdom Metazoa; phylum Chordata; class Mammalia; order Chiroptera; family Vespertilionidae; genus Pipistrellus; species Pipistrellus kuhlii. Next base: position 949,749 of record NW_023425542.1, read on the forward strand.
TTATCAGATCTGAGAACTGTCAGTTATATACCCAATATAGAAGCTGCACAATTATGTGCCCATAAAAATAAATGAATGGGTGGTGCCAGTGATGATTTTGGCAGAATTGCCACCTAGCCAACAGTGACTGAGAGAGATCCTTGAAGCTGCATCCTGATTTCAGAGATGTGAGGTTTGGAGGTGAAAATGTGCATCTTATAACCAATTGAACGTGACTTCCTTTTTAAATTCACTTTTAATTAAATAATATTGGGTAGATTACTTAGCTGTAAACCTGCCCAACATGCCCCCTGAGAAAGCTAAATGTTAGGAAGGACACTAGGGCTTTCTGAGGACCAGGGCCGTGCCTGAGACTCCTGTGCTCTCAGAAGCTGGTGTCACAGCACCAGACAGGCCCCAGGGCCTCTGACAAGCCGCCTTCGGAGTGTGACGTGTGCACAAGCCTCTCCGGGTGGCATTCACCACTTCAAGTCCTGGTGTGTCACTCAGGATGCAAAGGTGAAGTGTGCACACGCATGCCCCCTGTGTGGGGACTGATGCTTGCATTCCCAGTCTGTACAGCAGATGAAATGCTCTCTTGCAGGTAGATGATCATGAAGCTTACTAACATTTGTTTTATCTAGAAGGGTTCTGTTGCCTCAGGATTTCATACTGGCTCCTTAAATGTTGTGACATTTATCACCTCAACTTGTGTTACATTGACTTAATGAATATAATCAGCCTAATTGAGTTAGCAACCCTTTCAGAGAAAGAAAAGCTTGACTGATCCAAACTGTGGTTGGGCTCCATGAAGGAGCATGTCAGTGTAAATATTAGTAACGGCAGCCGTGCAGTGGTGCTTCCTGGGCTCAGCACCTTTAGGTAGTGCCCCTGCTTTATCTACTGCCTTTAGGTCTAACTGCCGGGGGAGGTAGGCACGACTCCTATCCCCTTTCCAGAGCTGGGAAAGTGAGGTTTGACAGGGTTAAGCACTGGCCCAGAGAATAAGTGGTGGAGCTGGGATCTGAATCCAGGTCAGACAGATTATGGGGCTTGAACTTTACCCCCTGTGAGCACTGCCTGCACTTCCAGCTGCTTTGGTCCCTGGTCCCTGGGCCCCTGCATTGAGTAGTCAGTCCTTATCTTGTGCTGTGAGCTTTGACCAGCAGGTGGCGCTGTGGGGAAAGAAGTAACCAAGTAACCAAAGTTCCTCTATGGACTTGAACCCTCAATCAAATCATCTGGTAAATCAGTTATGCTCATGTACGTGTGCATGACATGCTCAGAAAGTTAGACCAATTGTCTGCTCTGATAAGACTATAATTTAAAGGCCATGAAGGGCAGGTTTAGAGTAGAGGATGTGTAGGGATCTAAACAGGAATATTTTTTCAAAATATATTTTTTATTGATTTCAGAGATGAAGGCAGAGAGAGAGAGAGAGAGAGAGAGAGAGAGAGAGAGAGAGAGAGAGAGAGAAACATCAATAATGAGAAAGAACTATTGATTGGCTGCCTCCAGCACTCCTCCTACTAGGGATTGGGCCGCATTCCAGGATTGTGCCCTTGGGACCTTTTACTCCACAGGCCTATGCTCTGTCAACGGAGCGAAACCAACGAAGCAGGAATAATTCTTGAAGTTTAGAGTGTTTTGGCATCAAAAAGAGGTAGAGACTTATCTGCTTTGTCAGAGGTAGTTATTTTCATTATTTTCAAACTTATCCTCTATAAGAGGTTATGTTAGATGTATAAGAATTATTGGTGAGCCCTGGCTGGTTTTGGCTCAGTGGTTAGAGTGCTGACCTACGGTACGAAGGGGCACAGGTTTGACTCTTGGTCAAGGGCATGTACCTCGGTTGCAGATTTGATCCTGGGCCCCATTTGGGATTCATTCAAGAAGCAACCAGTCTCTCTCACATGGATGTTTCTCTCTCTCTCTCCCTCTCCCTCTCCCTTTCCCTCTCCCTCTCTTTCTATCTCTCCTTCCCTCTGTTTCTCCCTCTCTCCCGCCTCTTCCACATTCTCTCTAAAGATCAATGGAACAATATCCTCCAGTGAGGATTTAAGAAAAAATTACTAGTGAATAGTGGAGGTAGACAATTTTACTATAGAAACATACCATTAAGCGTTCCAAGCTCTTGGAACAGGAGCAGGCGTTAGTTGTGTGTGAGCCAAGGTGTCAGGGAGCCTGTCATTAAAATGGATGAGGAAGCCCAGCTGGTGTGGCTCAGTTGGCTGAGCATCATCCCATGAACCGGGAGGTCACGGTTCGATTCCTGGTCAGGGCACGTGCCTGGGTTTCAGGCTCAATTCAGGCGGCAGCCAATCCATGATAGAAACAGCATGATCTTCCTGTTTTTCTCTCCCCTTCCCTTCCTTTCTGAAATCAATAAAAACATATTTTTTAAAAAGGATGAGAGGGAAAAGCCAAGTCCTAAGTTAATAAACATCTTATTTAATAATCTAACACATTGAAACTGAAAAATGATCTAACACATCAGCTCCTAGAGCAATATAGACTTCTCCTCACGTGCCAAGGGAAGCATTGGCACAAGGGTGCCACTGAGTTAACTAAACGGAGTCGGAGCCTAAATGATTCACCGAGTCCTGGTTCGGGTTGTGCCATGGGTATTGTTTCCATCTCTCCTGGGCTGGGCAGGACTCTGATTCCCAAGTACCTTTAGCTAAGGTAGTGTCATTTGTTATTATTCAATTCATTTATTGGCTGTTTTGTGTTGTTTTCTTTTTTCCTTCTTCTCTTGGTTATCTGGGGATAACCCTTTAGCTGTTCCACCCAAAAAGAACAAAAAGAAGAAAGAAGACAAGTCACCAGCGGCTCGCCCGGCTTTGCTGAAGCGCCTTCAGTTCTGGTCATCCTTGGACACCCCACCCCCTTCCAAATAGGCTCTCCCTCTTCCGAACACTAGATATTCCGTTCCCTTTACCAGTTCCTCACCAAATACCCTCCCTCGTATATAAAACAAAAACAAAACAAACAAAAAAATCAAAAAAAAATTCTAAAAAAATGCCCCCCCCCCCCAATTCAAAAAACAACAAAAAAGCCCACCCATAAAAGACCACCGGTGACTTGTAGCGAAAAGGCAAAGAACCCGTAGTGGCCCCCTCCTCCTCCCGACACCAAAGCAGCTCCCGAGCCTTCAAACTACCAACGTGCCCTCAGGGACAACGGCCTCCTCTCCTGTCGGCCTGCGGAGCCTGGAGCGGCTGTAGGAGAGGAACGAGGTTCCCGGGCTGCTTCCATTTGTCCGTTAGTGACAACGCTGCGCCAGCCCTAAGGGTCACACACCACATGTGGGACTCCGTCTGATCCTCCAGAACTGCTGTCTTTGGAACAAATCCACTGTGGCCTGGGGACGCTCACAATGCAAACAGACTTCCCAGAGGCAGACACTATGTGAGCGGGCCCCTTAGAACACGTGTTAGCTACATCACCTCCATTAAAGCGTGCGTGTGCGTGTGCGTGTGCGGGTGAGCAGATACACACATGCACGCACTCTCTCAGGGCTGGGCCCTCGTGGTCCGGAAACTCAACTCCCTTTCCCAGAAGCCTGGTGGTCCCAGGGGAAGCCCAGACCAGCCAGACTACAAAGACGTTGAGTCCTGGGTGGACCCTGGAGTCAGGCTCACTGTTAACCCAGAGCGTGGCCAAGCCCGGCCCGGGCCCCACGTCCTGCAGGCCAGGGTGGGCTTCCAGGCAGGTGGCCTCAGGCTTTGCCTCTGTGCAGCTGGCTCCTGGGGCCACACGGGGACCTGCCTCCCCTGCTCACTTTTCTATAAACACTGGGTCTGCCCGGCCTGGGTGACGGGGCAGAGAGAAGCCCTGCCCGCCCCTCCCAGCAAGTGTCCAGAGTGTGCAGAGGGGAGCGTGTGCGAGGCAGGGGCAGCCTGATTTGGAAATGGCTGCAGCGCCCCAGTGTCCCCATGGAGATGAGACTCTGATTTATTGTTTCTGAGGGACTTCCCGGGGTAGAAACCACATTTAATATATTACATTCAGGTGTACCCCCTCATGAAATATATGTGCTTTTTAAAAATTCTATTTTTTTAATAAATGTTTATTGTTCCGATAGTTACAATTGTTTCTCTTTTTTTCCCCCCACATAAGCTCCCCTCCACCTGGTCCCCACTCCACCCTCTGCCCTTTACCCCCCCTCCCTCGCTGTCCTCATCCATAGATATATGATTTTTGTCCAGTCTCTTTCCATACCCCCAACACAGACACCCCTGTCCCCCTGAGAATTATCAATCCCCTCCCATTCTATGCCCCTGATTCTATTATATTCACCAGATTATTCTGTTCCTCAAATTTTTAATTCACTTGACTTTTAGATTCACTTGTTGATAGATATGTATTTGTTGTTCCTAATTTTTATCTTTACTTTTTTCTTCTTTTTCCTCTTTTTAAAGAACCTTTTAGCATTTCATATAATACTGGGTTGGTGATGATGTACTCCTTTAGCTTTTTCTGATCTGTGAAGCTTTTTATCTGCCCTTCAATTCTGAATAACTTTGCTGGGTAGAGTAATCTCTGTTGTAGGTTCTTGCTATTCTTCACTTTGAATATTTCTTGCCACTCCCATCTGGCCTTCATAGTTTCTGTTGAGAAATCAGCTGATAATCATATGGGTGCTCACTTGTAGGTAACTAATTGTTTTTCTCTTGCTGCTTGTAAGATTCTCTCTTTGTCTTTTGCTCTGGGCATTTTAATTATGATGTGTCTTGGTGTGGTCCTCTTTGGATTCCTTTTGTTTGGGGTTCTGTACACTTCCTGGACTTGTAAGTCTATTTCTTTTACCAGGTGGGGGAAGTTTTCGGTCATTATTTCTTCAAATAGGTTTTCAGTGTCGCGCGCGCACGCGCGCTCTCTCTCTCTCTCTCTCTCTCTCTCTCTCTCTCTCTCTCTCTCTCTCTTCTGGCACGCCCATAATTCTGATGTTGGTACACTTGAAATTGTCCCAGAGGCTTCTTACACTATCTTCAACTTGCTGCATTCTCTTCTCTTCTTGCTTCTCCGGAAGAGTGTCCTTTGTCTCTTTGTATTCCAAATCTTTGACTTGCCGAAACCGGTTTGGCTCAATGGATAGAGCGTCGGCTTGGGGACTGAAAGTTCCCGGGTTCAATTCCGGTCAAGGGCATGTACCTTGGTTGTGGGCATATCCTCAGTAGGGGCTGAGCAAGAGGCAGCTGATCAATGATTCTCTCTCATCAATGTTTCTAACTCTCTCTCTCTCTCTCCCTTCCTCTCTGTACAAAACCAAATATTTGACTTGATTCTTGTGTTCTTCTAGTCTGCTGTTGGGTCTCTGTATAATATTTTTTATTTCAGTCAGTGTATATTTAACTTCTAGTTGGTTTAATTTCTTTTTCATTTTCTCAAGGGTCTCGTTAAATTTATCAGCCTTTTCTAGGAAATTCTTGAAAAACCTTATAACCGTGGTTTTGAACTCTATATCCAGTCTTTTGTTCTCCATTTCTTTTGTTTGAGATCTCCTTCCTTTTCTCAGCATTTTCTCTGCTTATGCAAAAGCAGCTGTGTGGAGCCGGGGTGGGGTTGTAGAATGTGCAGGGTGCGGCCTCAGGGTGGGGAGGGGCCTAAGGGTGGGGTGGGGTCTCAGGACATCACTAGGCTGGGGTGTGGCAAACAGCGATGACTGCCATCATTCATCTCTGCCTTTCAGTGTTTCCAAGTCCACGCGCTCCAGCGCAGTAAACAATGATTGCTGCGCACACCTCTGCAAAAAAGTCACCCTCACTTTCAGACCCGATGGCCGACAGACCAGCTCCTCCCCTTAGGTGTCTGGGTCCCCCGAGTGACCCCAGAAACTGGATTTCAAAGTGATCGGGAGCTTGTTTCCCTTCGGGTTGAAAAAAAGCCCCACGCCCAGTCTTTTTAGCTTTTCAGTGCTTGTGCTCCTTTCTCTTTCAGCCAACTTTCCCGTGGTTCTGGGTGATAGACATTTTGTCTTTTAGTTGTAGTTTTGAAATTGTTGTGCGATGCGGCAGATTAGTTGCTCACCTACGCCACCATCTTGTTTTTTTCCTCGAAATATATGTGCTTTGAGGTGTCCCCAAAATGTATACACTACAGGGTGTCCCCCCAACTGTAAGCACACTTTAACGCTGATAACTCATTTTTCACTCCATTTCAGGGTTAGCGGATTTGACGTAATGGGTGAAGCCAGGTAAGCTTTGAGCAGAGGAAATGTATCCTCTGGACTATCTTTTGGGGACACATAAAGGATGAGGTGTCTGGGCCACACTCCAGGCGTGGCAGCAGTTGTGGACAGAGGAGGCGCCCAAACAGAAGCAGCAGATCTCGGTGTTTGCGGTTCCATTGCTTCCTCAGCAGCAGCGCCAGGACTGAGGTGAACGATGGAGGCGCAAACAACAAGAATCGTCCCTTCGGTTTGGGGTGTACATCTCTCTCTCCACAGCTGCCCTGGACTCCTCAGTCGTTGTTGGTCGTGTACCGTACCTTTATCTTTTATGGATCCCCATAGAAAGCCGAGTGGGGAAATTTTCTTCGCTCAAAGCCTAGACCTTCTTCAGCCATTTCTTCAAATCAGTGAGACTTGAAAAGAGGTGGAAATTCAGTGAGTTGTCAGCTGTTAAAGTGGGTGCACATTTTTTTTTTTGGAACACTGCATTCTGTTCCATTGGGAGTCATTCCCTTCCACCAGAGTCACACCTGAGTGTATGTTTGTGGCCCCAGGGGGGGGAGGGGAGGAGGGACGGTGTGTGGGGGGGGTGAGAACACCCTATATTTATGTTCAAAAGGAAGTCATTTTCTTCCTTCGGAATTTGATATTATTTCTCATCTGAACTCTCAAAAAAGTATTTGATTCAATGGAAAATTAGATTCTATATCAGAGCATGTCCTTCTAGGGCACATGTGTCAAACACAAGGCCCTCGGGCCAAATCCGTCCCGCCAGGCCTTGCAATGTGGCCCGCACCACGCTGTCATCACTGCACTCCGCTGCGTTTCCATCACAATGACAGTTTATGACTGTTCAGTAAACCATTCCACCCACGATTTAGGCTGGATTTTAGATTTTGGCCCCTTCTCTGATTGAGTTCGACACCCCTATTCTAGGGTATCTAATATCTAAAAATTCTACTGGAATTTTTCTTACATCTCTGTAAACTTTGGGTAACCACAATGCAAATGATTCTTGCCCAAAGACATTCAAATTAATTCTATCAAGTGGAGGATTGACTGACTTCTTTCACTGTAGAAATAAGCCAGTTTTGCCTTCATTTGCACACTCATTTCACTATTTTCTGACCTACAAGTTTCCTCATGAATGAGTTAAATATAATCTTTAACTCACTTGCTCATCCTTATATTTGTGTGGAGTGATGGACTTTACTCTTTTTTTAAAAAAATAAATTATATTTTAACGTTACAAAGGTATAAACAACTAATTGTACATCAAAATAGTAAAAAAAAAAAAAATTTCGTTTTTTTAATCTTCAGAGAGAGAGAAAGGGAGAGGGAGAGAGAGAAACATAGATATGAGAGTGAAAACACTGATCCGTTGCCTCCCATACCAGCCCACAAGGGACTGAACCCACAACCTAAACATGTGCCCTGCCCAGAAACTGAACCTGCAATCTTTTGATGTATGGGAAGACACTCTGACCAACTGAACCACCCAAATAGGGCAAAATTCATTTTTACATCTATTAATGGTAAAAAAAAAAAAATTAGAAATCTGGCAAAGTAAGATTGGCCAATGGTTAATCGTTTTTTCCAAATTTTTATTTTCCCTGCTTATTTAACACTTGAATTTCCATTTTGGAAACCTGGTATCATTGCAGTTTATAATCTTTTCCCCAAGTGACTTTTATAGCTACATATTAATTAAGTTAAAATTTGTTCTGATTTATGTTGCAAGAAATTGAAGTGTAGATACTGAACCTCAGACATATACAAAATATAACACAAGACATCTTATTACCTATCAAAGGCCATCAACAGCTAATATTCTGTTCATCTGTTAATTCTCTTTCCCCTTAAAACAAACAAAACATTAAAGATGAAATTTTCCCTTTGTGCTGTTCCATTCTCCCCACACCACAAGGTAACCAATATAGGAAGCTAGCATATCTTTCCAATCAATATATTTTATACTTTTAGAAAACATATCCACTTTATAAACACTCCCCTACTATCGGACATTTAGTCTATTTTGATTTTTTAAAAATCATTTTAAATGATGTTCCAATAAACATCCTAATACTCCTCCTCTTGTATATAAACATGTGTTTCTCTGGGCTACTTTCTGTAAGTAGAAACACTGAGTCTTGCCGAAACCGGTTTGGCTCAGTGGATAGAGCGTCGGCCTGCAGACTGAAGGGTCCCAGGTTCGATTCCGGTCAAGGGCATGTACCTTGGTTTCGGGCACATCCCCAGTAGGGGGTGTGCAAGAGGCAACTGATTGATGATTCTCTCTCATCAATGTTTCTGACTCTCTATCCCTCTCTCTTCCTCTCTGTGAAAAATCAATAAAAAAATATATTAAAAAAAAAAAGAAAAAAAAAAAGAAACACTGAGTCTTAAGACATACCCATTTGCTAGTTAGTAGCCATAGTGTTTGAAGGTACACTTCCACTGGTAGTGAATCCTTTCTTCAAACACCTAACATCTCTTGATAGCATCAACCTTTATCATTTTTAAAATGATTTTCATTTTATACCAATGCTGGTAAATACTAGGTTTGCTTCTGGCATTCCTTCCGGTCTATGCATTTTGTACCGTCCAGGGCTGCACATGCAAATGCAGGACAGAACAATGACCCCCCCCTTCACACAGACAGGCTTTCACAGCTCAGAGCTGGTGACCGCCTGGGGAAAGGAGTGAATCCATGGGTCAGTCTTCGTCTGGGTCCCGGGGACCCACGTACTAGCAGACAGCATCACAGTGAGGCTCCACCAGCTGGTTCTCTCCCCGCAGGTGAACACGGCCTGGCTCTGCTCTCCGTCCCAGTGCAGCAGGCGGCCCACCCTTCCAGCCTGTGGCCCCAGCACCGCCATCACTCGGCTGCCCTGGACCTTGCGGACAAGGGTCTCCAGCATGTCTTTCCAGGACAAGGCTGTTCTCCCTGGAGAAGTTTTGCTCACCTGGCTGAGATCCCAGGAGCTCTTATCAAATTCCTGCTGGGAAACAGTCCTTAGAAAGTGACCTCATTCAGTGACCACGCAGTTCCCCCCCGGCCAAGTGAACAGTGGCCCGAACACTGTCAGGATCGGGGCCTTCCACCTTACCATAGAGGCCTCGGGGAGGGCCAGAAAGATCCACCACAGCTCCTCCGGGGGCAAGTCCTGGAGGCTGGTCTTCCTTATCTTCCTCGTGTTCCGCATCTGGCCTCAGCAGGCGGAGGGGGCTGGTAGGGGCCAGGGCCTGGAGCTCTATCTGGTTGGTGATCAGTCCTAACCCTTTAGGCCTCGGTGTGTTGACATGGAGCCTCACTACTTCACTGAAGGTGCAGCCGATGCCCTGGCCAGGTTTCCAGCCCATGCCCTGCAACATGGCCAGCCCACCGGCCTCCACAGGGACTGCCTCATAATCTGCCTCGTTGGGTACTGCCTTGGCCCGGGGTTTCCTGTCTGCCCCTTTCTCACTGGGTATGCGTCTGTTCTGGATCATGGAGATGGGAGTATGGGGTCAACACCCTCATGCTCTTTCTCATCCAGAGACTTCTTGGATTCCTCAGTGAGCATCTTCACAGCCTGAGGCAGCGCCCCATCCACCACGGTCTCAACAGATGGGCCGGGAGCCTGGGCTGGTGGCAGCCTTCCAGGGCCATTTTTTTTTTAATATATCTTATTGATTTTTTACAGAGAGGAAGGGAGAGAGAGAGCTAGAAACGTCGACGAGAGAGAAACATCGACCAGCTGCCTCCTGCACACTCCCTACCGGGATGTGCCCGCAACCAACGTACATGCCCCTGACCAGAATCAAACCTGGGACCTTTCAGTCTGCAGACCAACGCTCTACCACTGAGCCAAACCAGTTTCGGCCCAGGGCCATCTTGAATCAGAGGAATGACGAGTTCCTTGGGGGCTTCAGAGGGATTAACACTCTGCAATTTCCTTCCTTCCACAATCTTCAAGAAACCCTTCTCTTTGGGAGCTGCACCCAGGCCATCTCCCGGGTCTGCCGGCCATCTCTGGGCAGCCGTGCCAATCAAGCTGAACATGAATTTTGGGGGAATACAAGCATCCAGTCCTATAGCGAAGGGTTGAGATTTACTTTTTCCCATGTGGATGTCAAATTCAGCCAGGGGTTTATACATTTTATTTTATTATTTTTATGCTGGCCAGTCCAGTTCTTCCCCCTCCACACGTTCCCCCCCCCCCCCCCGATAAAATTGAGGGTCAGAGAGATTAACTTACTTGAAAGTAGTTGATAGCCAAATAAGAACCCAGATCATCTTATTTCTGCGTCTTTATCATGCCATCTCAATTCACTGGACATTCTTATTCATTACTCCAACTTCTCTCTCACCTCTTCAGTGGTTAAGAACATTGCTTCTGGAGTCACACTGACCTAGGTTGGAATCCCAGATGTACAACTTACTCCATGTAACTTGACTCTGGGCAAGTAACTAAAGCTCTCTGAAGCTCACTGCCTTCATCTGTTAAAATGGGGGTACATATTAATCAGATTTATTTAGGTAAAGCTATATAAGAAGTAATCTCAAATCCCAGTAGTATCCAAAAGCAAAGTTTTGCCACTGGTGTGGCTCAATGGTTGAGCGTCAACCTATGAACCAAGAGGTCCTGGTTCAAAGCCTGGTCAAGGCACATGCCTGAGTTTCGGGCTCTATCCCCAATATGGAGCATGCAGGAAGCAGCCTATCAGTGATTCTCTCTCATCATTAATGTTTCTGTCTCTCTCTCTCCTCCCTTCCTCTCTGATATCAACAAAAAATATTTCTTAAAATATTTTTTAAAAGAAAGAAAAACCAAGGTTTATTTTTCACTCATGTGACATGTTAAATGTGGGCTGATTCACATCTCTTTATCCTTCCAGGATCCAGAGGAAAGGAGGGAGGGAGCAGCCCCATCTGGGACAGGGAATTCTCATGAGAGTAGAAAAAGATCAAGAGAGCTAGTGAAAACACATAATGACTCTTAACACTTCTGCTCAGATGTGTTGAAAGTCACTTCTATTCACATTCTATTGGTCAAAGGAAGTCACGTGATCCATGTTGACATCAGTGAGGCTGGAAAGGACACATTGCAGTTATCTGGTGACAGGTGGTGATATATAATCCTTAACAGAAAGAGCACCTTCCTGGCAGATATTGTGAGAATTAAATGAGATGAAGCACATTCAAATGCTTAATAAAATATTCTGCACTTAATAAGGACACAAAAACTGTTAAATGCTATTGTTGTTATTACCTCCCATGCTGTTGAAATGTTTTCTGTCCACTAGACTTGGCTAATCCTGACTTGTGAGGAAGAAAACTTGTGATTACTCCTGATATGTAATCTTCAGACAATAAGTCTAATGGCACAGGTTTTGGAGTCATATGGACTCCTTATTAGAGCAGGTGATCTTAGACAAGTTACTCTCGCTGATCTTTAGTTTCCTCAACATGAAAATGAGGATCCTTGGGACTCTGTTGTAGACTTGCCATTAGGGCTAAATTAGCCCAATCCTCTGACACAGTATGTGCTGAGTATCTGGTGAATTACTGAACGTGAATTTTAGACTGCCTTCAAACATTCAATGAACTGTAATAATATAACTACAAAACTGCTTTTGGGTCTCCGCTCAATTGTCACTTCCTCAGAGTCCTTCTCTGGCCACACAATTAAAAGTGCCTCCCCCACCTCCAGTCACTTCTCTCTGTTTTCTTGTAGTCACAACCCTGATAATGTTCTGAAATTGTCTGGTTCACTCATTGATTTACTTAATATCTATCTCCATCACTGCAAAGGAAGCTCCGTGAAGTCAGGGATCTTGTTTTACTAATATGCATCCTCACCTCCTGCCCTGGGCCTCAGCATCCTCACCCATAACCTGCGGGGCAGAGCCAGGAAAAGAGAAAGGGGAACGTCGCCTGGTCCGCTAGAGCCTCACGCCCCACCCATCTCAGGCCTCACCTTCCTTCCGGGCTGGACACGGCTCTCACCACCCACCTGAGCGCCAGAGGGACTCCGCCCCGCCGGCAGGATGGGCGTGGTCTCCAATGTTGTGTCCGCCGCGTGCTGGCTGTCGTCAGCGGGAATAGAGTGACGTCACACGCACGAGGCCCGGCCCTGCCCCAGGCGGAAGAGGGCGTGGCCAGGCGCGAGGTCCCCGCAGCCGCCGGCGCGGCCGCCTGAATCGCCTCCAGGTGGCTGCTCTCCGCTCTCGGCCGCTCAGGCAGCTCGGAAGCCACTCTGTTTCGGGGTCCTCGCTGCCCTTCCACGTCTCCCGGAAGAGCAGCCGGGCCGTGGCGGGGCCGTGGCAGGTGCGGACACGGCTTGCTCAGCCTGGGCGCTCTCCCGGCGGGCTGCTGCGGGGGCGGCCCAGGAGTCCTCAGGTGCAGCCGCTCCGCATTCCTCAGGTGAGGAGGTGGCGGGGCCCCGGTGGGCAGGACCGGTCCGCTTGGGGCGTTCATGGCCTGAGACGCGGGGGCGGCGTCCCCTTAGCGGAGTCTTTGGTCCCCGCAGGGTGACGGTGGCCTGAGTGAGGAAAGGGGTCTCAGCCGACTTTGTTTAGGGGCCTCCCCTCTCCTCCCTTCCCCGCCCCCAGTCTGGCAGGATCGCTCTTCGCCTTCCGGGGGCTCGACCAGGTAGGTGGTGGGAGCGGAGTGGGGATCTGCACTCGCCTCCCTGGGATCCGCTGACGGTCACTCCCTGGGACCGACCCTCCGACGCCAGCTTCCCTTCCTCTGTGCGGACGCCTGTCCTTCCGGCCGGCCCTGCCGCCGCAGCCCCATCCCCGTCCCCGTCCCCGTGGCCTCTCCTCACCCCCGCGCGGCCGGGCCCCGGGGCATCGGCCATGGGATTCTTTGAGGGGTTTGGACCTCTCAGGTCCGTTCGGGATGTTTGTCAACCGGGCCGGTCAGTGCCCAGGGCCCTTCTCGGTATTTGTTTAATTGGGTCATTACCGTGACGCCACGCTTTAAAGCCCTGTTAACTTTAAAATCAGAGGTGCCTTGTAAGGAATTAATAAGTGTGTGTGCTTTATTAGCAGAGAGACTTTGCCTGCGATGCCACCAGTGTTTACGTGAGAATAAGGGATCCTTTACGTCTGTAGGGGTTTTAGATGTTACAAAGCATTTCAGCTCCATTTTTTCACTTGATTTCACCTACACTCTCTGAACTACCCAGGGAGTTCGTAGTCCCATTTCTTTCATAAGGAACTGCTTTGGAGGGTTTCTTGAGGTTATTCGGATACTGAGCGACTAGATGGGAAAGGCAGGGATTAAAAAATGGGTCTGGCTGATGTAGGCTTGAGTATCTGAGCTGCCATGTCAACTGAGATCTTTCTAAACCACTTGGGGGGGGGGGGAGAAAGATACATGTGTTGCTACTACCGCATAACGTGGTTGTGAAAGTCATGTGCTGAATGCTTGCACAGCATCTGACATAAAAATTCCATTCGGCAGTATTTATGGGTGCTTACTGTGTGCTAAATGCTGGGAATTAATTGGTGAGCAAAATAGGGCCTTTACCCACCTCCTCCCCTTCCCTGAGAGGGAGAGAAAGAAAAGGAAACATAATTATAAAACAAAGAAGGGCCTATGACAGAAAAGAGTATGTGTGAACACAGAATGATAAGACCTGATTTACATGGAAAGAAAAAGGTTTGGGGAGCAGATGACAATTCAAGGGGAGAGTAAGAAGCAGAGAGAAAATGAAAGTGTTCCAGGCAAAAGGAACAATGTGCACATTCAAGAAATGTTATCTTTCTTGATCTTTTATATATATATTTCAGAGAGGAAGGGAGAGGGAAAGAGAAATATCAATGATAAGAATCATGGATCAGCTGCCTCCTGCGCTCCCCCTACTGGGGGTTAAGCCCCAACTTCAGCATGTGCCCTTGACCGGAATCGAACCTGGGACCCTTCAGTTCACAGGCCAACACTATCCACTGAGCAAAACTGGCTAGGGCTGTTTGTTAACTTTTTAATACAGGACTCTTTCTTCTATATTCCACGGATTAATTGCTTGTCATTACTCAGATTCATTGTGTCAAGCTGTAAGTACTCAAACATATAATCAAATGAATGTCTGTGCAGTCCTATTTTTTAAATTCTTAATTTCGCTTAATGTGCACATGGTAGGTAGTGAGTATTTAACTTATTGAAAGTGTGCTTTAGACAGATTATGTGCACACCTTAAATTATCCATTTTAGTGCTGCATTTAAAAAATAGATTTTGTATTAATCAGAAGTTTCTTTTTATTGGGTTGCACTGAAATTTTGCTGTATTAGATGCTCTTTGGGTGCTTTTGCTCCATTAACATTTATCCTTTTGTTGAAATAGGAGTAATAACAATAGTGGTAGTTGTAATTATGGCACTAGGAACTACTAAACTGAGTGCCTATTGTGTACCAAACTTCCCTCAGAGTGTTTTTATGTATCATTTCATTTTAAAAATATAATGTAGGTACATTTATTTTACTCATTTTCTAGATAAAGTGTCTCAGTTTCAATAAAGTAGTTTACTCAACATTACATAGCTAGTAAGAAGCAGAGCTAGGCATTCAACCCAGGTGAGGCAGGGGCCCAGTGGCAGGACCAGTCCTTTTGGGGTGTTAATGGCCTGAGACTCAGGGGCCGTGTCCCCTGACTCCAGACTCTGCTGTTACACCACACTGATCACTTCTTGTCCTTTTTACAGGTTCACCCATAGGACTGTTCTGCTGCCATCATGTCCTGGCTTGCTGACCTTGCTGGAAAAGCAGAAGATCTTTTAAACCGAGTCGATCAAGGGGCTGCAACAGCTCTCAGTCGAAAAGAGAACACCAGCAGCAGCATATACAGCAAAAATACCGACTATCCTGAACTTCACCAGCAAAATGCAGACTTGACTTACCAGCCTGGATCTAAAGCTAATTATATCTCCTCAGCCGCTGATAACATTAGGAATCAAAGAGCCACCATCCTAGCTGGCACCACAAATGTGAAAGCAGCACTGAGGACATCAGTGGAGGCCTCCCATTCTGTTGAAAACTCATCTGTTCCCAGGCCTTCGTCCCAGTTTGTTCGGAGAAAAAAGTCAGAACCTGATGATGAGCTGCTGTTTGATTTTCTTAATAGTTCACAGAAGGAACCTGCTGGGAGGGTGGAAATAAAAAAAGAAAGGGGCAGGCCCCCTGCCCTCCAGAGTTCTCAGACTACAAGCGCCAGCGCCGGGAACACCAGCGTAACCACCGTCAAAGCCACTGAAGAAAATGCTGGGAGCCAAAGCCATGGTAGCTAATCAGTCCTCATTCCTTGTAGAGTTAAGCACATTGGATGTGTCATCCCAGCCCAATACGTTCTGGTAGTGTTTCTCGTCCTCGTGTTGTCACCTGTTCCCACTGGTGGAAGGGCAGGCTCTCTGTCAGTCAATATGCAGTTATAGTAGGGACCTTTGAATTTTATCTGTAGGCTAATTACCCCAGCATCTGAGAAATTACATCCAAAATGATCCTCTTGACATATTTTAAGGTACAGAAAAAAAAAATTTTTTTCTGAAATACGAAAGAAAACGTAATTTTGGATTTGGAACTTTCTCAGTTCATTTCTTTTTGTCATTGGGATTATAAAAATGACAGGAGGCTGTACTTCACATATATTTTTCCCCCCTACATATATTCTTCATTATCAGTTTTTTCTGTATTCCACCCAGAAGTAAAACAGACTGAACCGTGATCCAAGTTCATTTAAATTGCTGTGAAATTACCTCTACCTGGACATCTGCTCATCTGCAGAAGGAGGTTAACGTGTCAATGTGGCTAATTCAAGTACCTACTAACTATTTTTAAATGGCAATAAACATGATAGGTTCCTACAGGGATTCCTTATAAAGTTGGTGATTAATGGAAGCCTGTTACGTTCTTAAATGTTACAGTTTCTCCCACAGTCTTGGCTGCCAGGGAATAAAATATGGCTTGTATCTGTAAGATAAAAAAGTGATAAAGGTGACCACTTAGGGCTTTTAAGACAGGCGCATGTAGTAGCAGTTGATTAATTAATGCACACTTCTAAATTTCTTCTCAGCTATCTTTTCAGTGGTTACACAAATATTGAGAACCTAATCGAAACCTAATAGTTTCAAATACACTGTGTAAGTGAATGAAGTGGTTCAGAATCTAGTGGGTGAGATAGACGTGTTAACATAATTTACATATAGTGTCATAAATGCAGTAATTGAGGTATTGCCAGACGGTGCTGAAAATATAAAGGAGAAAGCAACTAATTGCCTAAGTTTTCAGGTCAGGGTTCAGAGGGTCTGTAATTGGAGCTTGGTCTTTAAGAATGGATTGGAGAGAGCATCCCCCGCAGAGATCCTTTACGTTTGTTAGTGTTGTCCTGGGAACCCGGAGTGTGAGATAGATTCCTATAAATCATTTTTTGTTAAAAAGTGGTCCCTGGACTTCTTGCATTAGAATCACTTGTGTGCTTAATAAAAAATGAATTATTGGGTGTCTCCCCGGACCTCCTGATTCAGATTTTCTAGGGATGGAGTCAGGGCATCTAAATTTTTTTTGACTTTTAGGTGGTTGCTAGGCCAGTAAAAATTGCAAGTACCGTAGCAATGTGATACTAAGAGAGGACTTTTTTTTTTTTAAATATATTTTATTGATTTTGTACAGAGAGGAAGGGAGAGAGATAGAGAGTTAGAAACATCGATGAGAGAGAGTCGATCAGCTGCCTCTTGCACACCCCCCACTGGGGATATGCCCGCAACCAAGGTACATGCCCTTGACCGGAATCGAACCCGGGACCCCCCAGTCCCCAAGCCGACGTTCTATCCATTGAGCCAAACCAGTTTCGGCTAAGAGAGGTCTTTTAAGCCTAGATTTGACTTGAATTATTTTTCTACTTTTTAGGAAAACAGCTTACATTTTAATTGTAAAGGAGGAATCAACCTGATTGACAGGGATGTTAGTGAGAGAACCAGTTAATACATGGGAGTTACTATAATTGTTTTGTTTCTCTAAGGCAGAGTCTCTCAATTTTGTGACTATTGACAGTTAGGCTGCATAATTCTTTGTTGTAGGGGACTGACTGTCCTATGAACATTAGATGACAGTAGCACCCTAAGTTGTGACAAGCAAATATGTCTTCATACATTAGCAAATGTCCTTTGGGGGGCAAAATCACCCCAGGTTGAAAAGTTCACTCTCAGATCCTTAGAAGTGGAATTGCAGGATGTGACAATGTTCAAATACACTAGTAACAAACACTAAGCTGTTTTCCTAAAAGGTTGTACCAATTTATAATTCACCAGCTGTGACTAAGAGTTTCTTTTGCTCTGTGTTCTCACCAAAATTTGATAATTTTCAGTGTGACTTTTTATATTTTTCTAATCAGGTGTGAAAATGTCATTACTTTTTTACTTCTCTCATTGCTCTTTGAGGTTAAGCATCTTTTCAAATATTTGACTATTTGGGTTTCATATTTTGGGAATAGCGAAAACCTACTTTTTCAAAATGACCACGCTTTTTTAATTTTTTTTATTTTTATTTTTTATCATTTTTCCCCAGTGGATTATTGATTTAGCTTCCTTTGTAAAGTCATTATTTGAGTCCATTTTAATAATTAACTATAGTCCATATTTTAGTATCTACTTTTTTTTTTTAGTAAGGAAAAATATATTTGCATCATATTTAGTAGCAAATTAAAAACAGGATGAATCTGAATTCCTGATTCATCTGAGGGTTTCTTTGAATAAGGCATTTAGATTCCAGTTTGCTCTGACCTATTATTAACTCTTCTTGCCTTGAAACCCACAGCTGTTCTTTTGTGCCTTTCCAATATTTTAATATTGAGACTTCTTTTTTTCAAAAAAGTTTGGAGACAAAAGTGAGACCAATTCTAGTCACCTAAATTATCCCTGATATTATACTTTCCAGAACTGTATTCTTTATATATATATATTTCTTTATTGATTTCAGAGAGGAGGGGAGGAGAGAAACATCAATGATGAGAGAATCATTGATTGGCTGCCTCCTGCACGCCCCCTTCTGGCGATTGAGCCTGAAACCCAGGCTTGTGCCCTTGACCGGAATCAAACCTGGGACCTTTCAGTCCGCAGGCTGACCAGCTCCATCCACTGAGGCAAGCCAGCTAGGGCTGTATTATTATTTATTTTTTTTAAGTGTATTTTTAAAATGATTTCAGAGAAGAAGGGAAAGGGTGAAAAGGATAAAAACATCAATAATGAGAGATAATCATTGATTTGTTGACTTCTGCATGCCCCCTACTGGTGATCAAGCCTGAAACCCTGGCACATGCCCTGATTGGGAATGGAACCATGACCTCCTGGTTCATGGTTTGACACCGAACCACTGAGCCACACCAACTGGGGCAGAACTGTATTCTTGTATCTATTCCTTATTACCATTCAGTGTATCCAGGATCCTTATAAGCCTATAGGTTCCATCAATAAGAATGAAATTTCATCAGATGAAAGTCTATTGAGAATTTAAGTTTTCTTTTTATGGTATTTTAGCTATAGTAGTCCACATGAGCCAAAAGGCATTCTACCAAAGTAGACTATTAATATCTATGTAGTAAGCATTTCAATGTAACAAAAATGTATTCCCTTTTCACAGAAGCCTCTAGTAATTCAGATTCTGGCCATGAAATCCAAGAGGATTCTTCAAAGGACTCTGTATCATCAAATGCTTCCTGCATTAATCACAACCAATCATTATCTACTGATGATGGCAAATCCCATGAACTGTCTAATCTTCAACTGGAGAATCAACTGCTGAGGAATGAAGTTCAGTCTTTAAATCAAGAAATGGCCTCATTACATCAAAGAGCCAGGGAAACTCAAGAAGGTAGGGCCTTATATTGCCCAAGATTAGAAAGTTAAAATTTCAAAAATAAACTAAAACATTGGTTATAGCTAAGCTATTAGAAATACGTTAGATGTACTCAGTTGATTAGAACTTTATCCCGATACCCCAAGGTTGTGGGTTCAATTCCCAGTCATGACACATACAAGAAATATGTTAGATGAGACTTGTAAAATAGTGTTTTCATAGAAATACAGGGTCCAGATTTGCAGATGGGACCAATCTTCATCTCACCAACCCAAAAAAGAAAACATGGGCTTGTTTGGTCATGTTTTTTTGTTTGTTTGTTTTTGTTTTTTTTCAATACTAGAGGCCCAGTGCATGAAATCAGTGCATGGGTAAAGTCCCTAGCAGCTATCAGCTGCTGGCCAGGGTCTCCCTTTGCATTATCCTTGGCCTAGCTCTGTCCACTCACCTGCTTCACCATCCTGCCACGGTCCCACTCTTGTCAGGGCCCATTGGGCCTGGCAGCACCTCCACTGCCAGTGCCATATCACTGACACCCGCCATATTCCAGGCCACCCCTGGTGGTCAGTGAATGTCCAACTCCTGGTTGTTTGAACTCCCACCCTTAGGGACAATTTGCCTATTAGCCATTCATTATATAGGATATTTTTATTGATTTCAGAGAGAAAGGAAGAGATAGAGAAACATCAGTGATGATAGAGAATCATTGATGGGCTGCCTCTTGCACACCCCCTACTGGGGATTAAACCTGCAACCTGGCCATGTGTCCTGAATGGGAATCGAGCTGTGACTTGGTTCATAGGTTGATGCTCAATCACTGAGCCACACCAGCGGGGCAAAGTTTGTGCCTTTTTTTGTTGTTGTTGTTGTTAATTCTCACCCAAGGATATTTTTCCATTGATTTTTAGAGAGTGGAAGGGAGAGGGAGAGAGAAACATTGATGTGAGAGAGACATTGATTGATTGCCTCCTGCACATACCCCAACCAGGTCCAGGAATCTGCAACCAAGGTACATGCCCTTGATCAGAATCAAACCTGGAACTCTTCATTCAGCAGGCTGATTCTCTATTCATTGAGCCAAACCAACTAGGGCTCCATTGATTTTCAGAGAGTGTGAAAGGGAGAGGGAGAGACAGAGAGAGAAATATTGATGTGAGAGAGACTCATTGATTGGTTGCCTCCCACACCTATCCCGATCCAGGGCCAGGGATTGAGTCTGCAACCAAGGTATGTTCCCTTGACTGAAACTGTATCCAAGACCTTTTAGTCCATGGGCTGATGCTCTGTCCACTGAGCCAAGCCAGCTAGTGTTGGTTATTCTTTTAAGAGCTATGAAGTTTAAGAACTCAGGAGAACAGAACATTAGTAATCATCTGATTCATTTGGCTGATCTGTTTTGAACCTTCTAGGAATTGTTCATGAACCAAAGGTAGTGGACACTAGCCAGTGAGGCACTGTTTTGCCCTGCTTTAGGGGACATAAAATGAATATGGATTATGCAGTGCAGTGGCCCTAGGGTACAAAACCCTCCAATTGCTCAGAAATGGGCAAATTAAAAAGTAATTCCATAACAAAAAATAAAATAAAAATAAAAAGTAATCCCATGATAGAGGTAATGATGGAGAAATATATTAGTGTTATTGTAAGCATGGCTGAGGAGAAAAAAAAGGAAAGAAATCTGCCTTGATTCCTGGGAGTGATTAGAGGAAATGTGGGAGGGTAGAAAAGTTTTTGCCAAGACATGGATGAAGGCCCTGAAGAATGCATTAGGAAGGTAGTTTAAGTCTTGTTAGACTGACTTTAGAAAAAGCTTTTCTTTACCCACACTAATGTAGACATAGAGATAGAGCATTTCTTGAGATCCTATAGCATTTTCTTCAATATTAAAAACTAAGTTTGTTTTGCTGGAAAACTCAACCATAGGTGGCATATGAGGGTATGGAAAGCTGTACTGCATTGCTCTTTCTGAATCAGTTTCCTAGGTTAAAAGAATCTTTTTGCCACAGTAATGGAAAGAAACATTCTTTTCTGTGCTGCCGTGGTTTGGTTTGGTCTTGCTGGGGTGTACAATATCTACCTTTATTGGGGTCTACATTTTTTGTTGTCTCTAGCAGAACTCTACAAATTCACTGGCCTAAAACTTTCTGCTATCTCTGGTTCTTTGGTCTCCAAATGGTTTATGATATATCTGCCGGAAAAAAACATTTATAGAAGAGCAGTTGGCATCCTGCACCTTTCCAACCTGTTACCGGTAATACTAGTACAGATGTGAATATTGGCCTTGAAAAATGGGAGCAAAAGATATTTGTAAGCTTCTAATGTCAGCAAGAAGTAAAGTTCTAAAGAGACTTAAAGGAGAATTTGTGTGTGTTCTGAAAAAAATGTTTGCTCTAATACAGAAACAACTTTTTTTTTTTAGAATTAAACAAAGCAAGAGCAAGAGTTGAAAAGTGGAATGTTGACCATTCAAAGAGTGATCGAATAACTCGAGAACTTCGAGCCCAAGTAGATGACCTGACTGAAGCGGTGGCTGCAAAGGATTCCCAGCTGGCTGTGCTGAAAGTGAGACTCCAGGAAGCTGACCAGCTACTGAAGACTCGCACAGAAGCTTTAGAAGCTTTACAGAGTGAAAAGTCACGGTAGCTAATGCTGTTAACAATGAAAAAAAAATGAGCTAGATGATTCTCTTTTTCCAATACAAGTAATGATAAGCACTGTAGTGCATACTACCTAATGAAAATTTAACTTTTGGAATTTGTATTTCCAAAATTCAGCTTTTATTAATGTTGGAAATATGTGGGTTAAAAGTGGATTTATTATTTGAATCTTGAGATGCATTGTTAGCAAATTCTGAATTTAAAAATATTTAAAGAGTGTCAAATATAAGTGGTGTGTAGTTATATTTATATTACCTAAAAATGTAGATGACATTCCATTAGAGGGAAAATATTTCTTTAAGAATGTTTTAGTCAAACCACTCCTTTTGTGCTAACAAGACAACACTCTAAAAATTATTCTACCTTGTCACTTGTACTTTGTGCAAATGAGTTATTTCAAGTGATGCATTTTCGTTTAGAATAACGCAGGATCACAGCGAAGGGAGTAGCCTGCAGAATCAAGCTCTGCAAACCCTTCAGGAGAGACTGCATGAAGCGGACGCCACTCTGAAGAGAGAGCAGGAGAGTTATAAGCAAATGCAGGTTAGAATGGGAGACAACAGTTCTTTTGTTATTTGACCTTACACTGTTTCATTGCACATTTACTCTTTAATAAAGTTCTGCAGTGTATTTCAGAAAATTTTGTTTCTGTGACATAACAGAGTATTTGAAAATTTAGCTTGATCCTTGCTAAATTTAATTTTATATATATTGAATACAATTAAAATAGATTTATTTGTTTATCAAATTATAAGAAAAAGTTTATTTAGAAAATTACAGAAGTAGCTGGGCCACGTGGGCTTACACTGTCACAAGTTACAAAGGCAGGAAGAAGGGCCCTTGGAGCTTATGAGAGAGGCAGGCAAAGGTAATGCGCCCGCCTTACACCTCTGTGGGGAAGAAGAGGGGTACGGGAAAGGTGCTGGCTTGCGAGACAGAGAGAGAGAGAGAGAGAGAGAGAGGTAGGGAGAGAGGGCTTAAAATAGTTAATATTCACTAGAGGTAGACATCTTTCCTTTAATGTGGTTTGCAACCAACCTTACCATTATTTGATTAAAAGCTGATTTGGAGCATCTGGTTTATTCTTTGTATTTAAGCCTTTAGTGATTCCAGTTTAATCTGATGATTTTAAGACAAAATTGTACATAATATTTAGTTTTACTCTTAAATTAATTTTTGCATCTACTTCAGTGATTATCAACCCTGTCTACACATTAGAATTACCTGAGTAGCTCTTACTACCTTCTAATGCCCAATGTCCACTCCCAGAGAGTGGTCCCATTATAATGAGGTAGGGCATAGGTGTTGGAGTTTTGGTCTTACAGATTCATAGATACACACACACACACACACACACACACCGTATTTTCCAGCATATAAGACAGCCCCCTAATTTTATAGTTAAAACATAGGTTTAGGCCTATATTCGCTGTATAAGACTACCCCCCACTTCCGAGGCAACACCAGTTCTTTTTTTAATAGATCGCCTCTCTGACTCTGGCCAATCTGAGCAGGCTTTTTACTAGAACACAGTGTAGCTTCGGGGACAGAACATGTATAATTTGCATGCATAAAAAGCCTGCTTGGATTGGCTGAGTTAAAGAGGCGGTCTATTAAAAAAAGAACTGGTGTTGCCTCGGAAGTGGGGGGTAGTCTTATACAGCGAATATAGGCCTAAACCTATGTTTTAACTGTAAGATTTATTTTGGGGGTAAAAATGTTCTGAAATTAGGTAATGATAATGGTTGCATAGCTCTGTGAATACACTAAAAATAACTGAATTATATACCTTAAAAGGGTGAAACTTATGGTATGTGAATTATATCTGAATAAATCTGTTGTTAATTGAATTGAATAATTAAATTAACTAATATAATGTGACAGTTTTTATGTTTAAATTTAAATTAGTTAAAATGAATAAATGTAAAAATTCCATTCCCAGTTGAATTAGACACATTGCACATGCTCAGTAGACAGCAGTAGTAGTTCTCTTGCTCCTTTTCTTTAAAAGAGGAGCTAATATTGGATCAAAGGTTTGTGGGCTATAGTTTATTATCATGTAACGATAAATACTTTCTGACTTCTGCCTCATCTCCTGCATTATTTCAATGATGGGAGCTTTTGAGAAAAAGAGTAAATTATAAATCTCAGAACCACATAGGCTAGTAAGCGACAGACATGTTTTCTTGAGTGTGCTTTAAGTTTCTTAAGTTAAAATATTACATTGACTAGCTTATTAGAAATTTTAAAATGGAAAACATTAGCTATGCTGTTTGAAAAGATATAACTGTTTACTTAGGTCTTCTATTTTCATTTTTTAAAATATATTTTTATTGATTTCAGAGAGGAAGTGGGGGAGAGAGAGAGAGAAACATCAGTGATGAGAGAGAATCATTGATCGGCTTTCTCCTGCATGCTCCCTACTGGGTATCAAGCCTGTAACCCAGGCATGTGCCCTTTGACCAGAATTGAACCCAGGACCTTTCAGTCCACCTGTTGATCCTCTATCCACTGAGCCAAATCAGCTAGGGCAGTGGTCGGCAAACAGAGCCAAATATTAACAGTACAATGATTGAAATTTCTTTTGAGGGCCAAAGTTTTTAAACTTAAACTTCTTCTAACACCACTTCTTCAAAATAGACTCTCCCAGGCAGTGATATTTTGTGGAAGAACCACATTCAAGGGGCTAAAGGGCCGCATGTGGCTCTTGAGCCACAATTTGCCGACCATGAGGATAGAGCTTTCATCTGTTTTCTAATAGACTTTCTAGTTCTCTGTAAACCCCATTCTTCATTGATCAGCTAATATCAGATCAGATCTGGTATCCAAATGACCAGATTCACCTGGGAAATTCTTAAAAAACAGATTTCCAAGCCCAGTCTTGGAAATTCCAATTCAATAAACGTGGGGAGACCTTGGATGGCTGTATTTCTAACAAACTCCCTAATTATTTTGATACATTGCTGTGTTTAGGAGCACAGTTTTTAACAAATGAGTGTTTTGTGTGTGTGTGTGTGTGTGTGTGTGTGTGTGTGTGTGTGTTTAAAAATATATATATTCTTATTGATTTCATAGAGGAAGGGAAAGGGAGAGATAGAAACATCAGTGATGAGAGAGAATCATTGACCTGCTGCCTTCTGCGCACCCCACACTGGCAATTGAGCTTGCAACCCGGCATGTACCCTGGCTGGGAATCAAACCATGACCTCTTGGTTCACAGGTCAAAGCTCAACCACTGAGCCATGCTGGCCTGGCTGAAGAGTGTTTTTTACCTGCCTGTTATGTTATCAGGCTGAGCTACTAAGTCCCATCAGATACCTGAACAGATGGTTGTAAAATATATCTCAAAGCAGACTGTTACAAGGATGATATAAAAATTTTTCAGAGTGAGTTTGCTGCACGCCTGAATAAAATGGAAGTGGAACGTCAGAACTTGGCAGAAGCAGTTACTCTGGCAGAAAGAAAGTATTCCGATGAGAAGAAGAAAGTTGATGAGCTCCAGCAGCAAGTCAAGATGAATAAGTCCAACTTGGAGTCCTGTAAGCAGGAATTAATTGACTACAAGCAAAAAGCTTCTCGAATACTCCAGGTAAACATGAAATGTACATGTTTGAATGTTAAGTATTATGCCCATTAACTGGGAGACACTTTGAGACTATAAGTCTGTGAGATGACTTGTTCGTGTTTAGCTGGATTGGCTAAACATGGACAATATTCCTAAGTACTCTACTTAAAAATACTATAAAAAGAAAGGAATGTCTCTTATTTCTACCACTTTTTTATTTAAAATTCATGCTGCCACTACCTAGTTCAGGTCTTCCACCTATCACCTTAATAATCACTTTGAGAATATTAATGTTTGTTGTTAAAACAGCCATTTTATTCTTCCTTGTTAATCCTTTGTTGAATTTTTTAAAATAACTGGTCTAGGTTTCTTCCAGCTCTCAGAATTGCCTCATCCATCTTTGTTCCCCTTCCTTAGATCCAAGGTGACCTTACCTTCCTTACTAAAAAAGAATGAAGTCAACAAGTATAGTTTTCAACTTCTCTTTCCTTTCCCTCTCACATCAGAGGGAAAACATGTTCTTTCATTTTCTAGGGTAATTTTTCCGCCTGAGTATTGACTCCATTTCCTCCCATCTTATTTAAGCCCTTTCTCCACAAGTCTGTCCTCTTGCTCTGTCTGCTGCTGCCTTTTCTGGCTCAGCTTACTCAAGAGCACGTGCTTTCTCAGTGGAAGAACAAAGAAAAAGCATTTTGGCTTTTTGGACCACTTTGATCCCTTTGCCTGTTCTCCTTTCTTAACAGAATTATTATATAATTACTGTCTTCATGTTAGAATTATTAACTTTAACTCCCCCATGCAGTTTCTGTCCTCACTACTTTTCTGAAATTATCTTCTCAAAAGTTTTTAATGACCTAAATGTGTATTTCCTGTCCTTTTCTTAATTTCCACCCACTTTGGTTTTGGTAGAGCATTTGATAATGTTAACCCTCCTACCTTCTTGACACTCTTGCCTTCTGATGTGACCTGCACTGCCTTACCTCTCTTTTCTCTCTCACTGATGTTTCTGTCTCTGTTGGGCCTTCTCCCCAACCTCCAAAGAGGAAGTGTTCTCTCAAGTTCTTACACCCCTTTTGTTATTCTTTCTTACTTTGCACTATCATATACTCTCTCTGCTTCTGCCTCAGTGTGACTTCAGCATGTGTCCAGTCCTAACTTTTCTACCCCAGTTTCAAATACTTGCCATGGGACATTCCAACCTTCAAACCTGCTTCTTCTTCATTCTCGTATTTCGGTAAGTATCGCCATCTTCCGTGGAACATCTTCTGACGTTCCACTTCCATCGCCATCTTCAATAGAGCTTGAAAGTGCGGTCTCATTTTGACTCCATCTTTTCCTTTATCCCCCACCTCCTATTGGTTATAAGCACCTTTTTTTATTCCACCTTCATGAAATATCATGTCTGTCTCCTTCAAACTCTTCTTTCTAATTATTTTTGTGGTATCATTCTAATTTATTAACTCACTTAAAAGTTACTAATTGAGCCCCTAACTATTTCCTAGGCACTATGGTAGGTGCTGAGGTACAAAGCTTAAAATATGTTCCTCTTTCTTAAAAAGACTGTTTGGTTTAGTGGGAAGACACTGCAGTGATTGATATGATGGAGTTATTGATGCATTAAGCCCTTAAAATCTGCCCGGGAGTGAAGAGGAACTTGAAGGATGAGTAGTAAGACTCGTGGTGGGGAAGAGATTTCAGATAGAGCAGCCTGTGACATAGCAAGGGGCCCTGGGAACATGGCATATTTAATGAATCACAGTTAGTTCTCTATTGCTGGTGCATAAAGTATTAGAGATTTAAGAGATAGGAGATAAAGCCTGGCTGGTGTTGTTCAGTGGTTGAGCATCGACCCATGAACTAGGAGGTCATGGTTTGATTCCCGGTCAGGTCACGTGCCCAGGTTGTGGACTCAAACCTCAGTAGAGGGTGTGTAGGAGGCAGCCAATCTGTGTTTCTCACATCGATATTTCTCTCTGTCTTTTCCTCTCCCACTCTCTCTAAAAATCATTGGAAAAATATCCTCCGGTGAGTATTTAAAAAATAATAATAATAAAATGGAAGTATTCTAAAAAAATTGATGTGAAAATTTCAAGAAGGCAATCAGAAATAAAGGCCTGAAGCTCAGCAAAGGTTCTGGGCATTAACCCTGTGAGGTTAATATATATATATATAATAGTGAGAGACACTATTTTTATTACACAGGACACTTAGCACAATGCCAAACCCATCATAGATGCTCCATCAGTATTTGAGTGGATTGTCTTGGGGAAAATAAGGGTGAGAAAGAATGAGAAAAAAATATTAGAAAAATCTTTTTTTTTTTTAAATATATTTTATTGATTTTTTACAGAGAGGAGAGGGATAGAGAGTTAGAAATATTGATAAGAGAAATACCGATCAGCTGTCTCCCACACACTCCCCACTGGGTATGTGCCCGCAACCAATTTACATACCCTTGACTGGAATCGAACCTGGGACCCTTGAGTCTGCAGGCCAACGTTCTATCCACTGAGCCAAACCGGTTAGGGCAATATGAGAAAAATCTTAATAATTTTTCAATAACATGGTTCTGGGGATTAAAATCCAAGGACATTATATAGCAAGGCTGTTTTATTTTTATCCCAATGGATTTCCTCCATTAGTTTCTTCTATGAAGAATATAATTGGAATATTTCCATAGTGGTTTAGTTAGTATGATAGATGATATTCAATATACAAGCTAATCTCTGCTTTGCTTTAAAATATTTCTTTCTTTTTTTTAATGTAATAGTCTAAAGAAAAATTGATTAACAGCTTAAAGGAAGGATCTGGTTTTGAAGGCCTGGACAGCAATACTGCTCATAGCGTGGAGCTAGAAGACCTTCGGCATGAAAAGGAGATGCAAAGGGAAGAAATACAGAAACTGATGGGTCAGATACATCAGCTGAGGTCTGAGTTACAGGTAAGATTCCTTACAGTTTACTTCAGAGACAGCCATTTACCCCAGCTGTTAATAGTTTAAGAGGTGCTGGATTCCTTACTTTAAGGCAAGGGTATTGGTGAAATAACATGTGGAACTTCTGGAATAATAGTTACCATATAGAAGTGAACCTAAAGCAAAAGGTATCTTGTCCTTTGATTGACTTCAAGTTATGGCAATAATAAATGTAGGTAACAAGAATCACTCAGTTATCAAACGCTTACCAAGTGTCTGCCATGTGCCAGGCATCTTCTAGGCTTGGAGTTGTAACAGGGAACCGGGCAGAATCTTCATACTTCTGCATCTGACATTCTTAAGAATTAAGTACAAATTAGATTTTGGCTTGTCTGTATAACTGGAATGTTTTTTGATATTAAAATGGGATCGGGGATGGTCTTTTAATTATAATCTATACATAATTTTATAGTTTATTTATAACTACTATATTTAATCTAAGAGTAAATTGAGCCATTAATTTAAACATAGGGTCTTTGACATAAATATAGGAGGATGAGAGAAGATAAAGTTACAGGGTAGCAAGACTTCTTTAAAAAAAAAATTCACAAAGGTCGTTCATCCATGCATTAATTCAGAATTATTGATTTGTAAGACATACATAAATCACAAAGGAAAGTGTGGAAGTTGTGAGAATAGGCTAGCTTGTCTAGAGCATGGGCCTGAATATCAGATCTGGAGATAGGTCTCATCCTGGGCCCTTAATTGACATGTTACCTTGCACAAGACAGTTTATCTCACTGAGCTTGAGTCTTCTCATTTATAAAATGCAGATAAAGGCTATTTTGAGAATAAGGATATGTATAAAAGGCTCTCAGTACTGCTATTATTTCTGTTTTTTCTTTTGGCCAACTAGAAGAGCTAATAAAGACTTCTGTCCTTGTAGTCTTTAAAGTAAGATTTTTTTTCCTGTAAATAATTTTCAATTCTAAACAGTTTTAGTCCCATGAATTTAGAAATTGAGTAAATGCTAATTTTATTCAGGCCTTGCCTTCTTTATAGCATATCTTTTGGGTAGAATTGTGAAAAATATGATTTGTTTATTTAATATCCCAGTGGGTGTGGCTCTCAGTGGTTGAACAACAGCTCATGAAGCAGGAGGTCTCTGTTCAGTTCCCTATCAGGGCACATTCATGGGTTTTGGGCTTGCTTCCCAGTAGGGGGCGTGCAGGAGGCAGCTGATCAATGATTCTCTCTCATCATTGATGTTTCTATCTCTTTCATTCTCCCTTCCCTTTCCTCTTCTGAATTAGTATCTCATCCTTACCCCAACCTTATTGATGACATTAACCCAATTTCTACCTTTTCTCAAGAAGCTTATTAAGTTTATAATAAAGATTATAGTATTAGGTCTAGGTCTAGCAAAATTGAAGAATGGTTAATAATTACAGTAGCTATCATTTACTGAGCACTTTCATAATAGGCACTGCACTAAGCCACTAAGTGTGCGCGCGTGTGCGTTCTCTCTCTCTCTCTATCTCTATACACATGCGCGCACACACACACACACACACACACACACACGCCCCTATATATACATATCTCCTTTCATTTATTCTTTACTATAACCCTGTAAGGGAAATAATATAGCTTCATTTGACAGTTTGAAGAAATAGAGGTATGATGGAGGAAAGTAACTTCCCATACTTATAAAGGGGCAGAGCCAGGATGCGATCCCTAGTCTGTCTGATTCCAGAACATGTGTTCTTGTTCTTTTTTTTATTATTAATATATTTTTTATTGATTTTATATGTTCAACCACTGAGCTATGCTGGCCAGGCAGTTCAGTTCTTTTAGAAACTGTTAGCTTTTAAATACAGATATAAATCTCCCAATGGGGCACTGTCTTCTCATACTTCTTCTTTTTAATTCTTTATTGTTTAAAGTATTACATATAAGCCAAAACTAGTTTGGCTCAGTGGATAGAGTGTTGGTCTGCGGACTGAAAGGTCCCAGGTTCAATTCCGATCAAGGACATGTACATTGGTTGTGGGCACATCCCCAGTAGGGGGTGTGCAGGAGGCAGCTGGTCGATGTTTCTTCTCATTGATGTTTCTACCTCTCTATCCTTCTCCCTTCCTCTCTATAAAAAATCAATAAAATATATTTAAAAATAATAATAATAAAAAATAAAGTATTACATATGGGATTACATCTGTCTCCTTTTTCCCCATTGACCTTACCTCAGCCACACCCACCCCCATCTTCTTGTACTTTATGTGCTATCGGGTCTAGTAATAATTAATGTCGTTTTTAAACATTCGTTTAAAATCTTGCTTGGCGTTGACTTGTATTGACATAACCTTCAAACACGTGGTATCTACAGAACGTGTGAAGTGCAATTAACAAGTTTTGCTTGAAAAAGTTTGTGTTTGGTTTGGTTTTTGTTGCAAAACTAGGGCTAAGAAGATGGCGGATGAAAAGCATATTCGGCACTGCATGCTTTACGAGTTCCAATTAGGAAGAAAAGCAAGTGAGGCTGCAAAAAACATCTGTAGTGCTCTTGGTCAAGATGCAGTTAGCGCCAGAAATTGCCAGCGTTGGTTTGAGAAATTTCGCGAGGGAAATTTTTCGTTAGATGACAAGAGTGGTCGAGGCTGTGTGTCCAATTTTGATCAAGAAGCTCTTCAAGCTCTTTTGGTGCAAAATCCTCAAATTACCCAACAAGAGCTTGCGACAACTTTAAATTGTTCACAAAAAACAATTTCCAATCAATTGCGTGCACTTGGCAAAGTCCAAAAGTTTGGAAAATGGGTTCCTCATGAGTTGACCGACAACAACCGTAATCAAAGAGTCACAATTTGCAGTTCGCTCCTCTCTCGTCAAAACCGTTTGCCGTTTTTAGAGCAAATTGTTACCGGAGATAAACAATGGGTGCTGTATGTTAATTTGAAAAGGCGGCCCCAATGGTTGGACAAAAATGAGGCTCTGCAGCCCACGCCAAAACCTGACTTGCATGCGAAAAAAGTGATGATGTGTGTTTGGTGGAATTTTAAAGGAATTTTTCATTATGAACTTTTACCATCTAACCAAACCATTACAAGTGCAGTGTATAGTGCCCAATTGGAAAGGTTAGCCCAAGCTTTAAGAGAAAAAGAACCCGCGCTGATTAATCAGAAGGGCGTAATTCTTCACCATGATAACGCACGACCGCATACTGCAAGAACCACTGCTGAAAAACTGTGACAGTTGGAATGGGAAGTTCTCCCTCAACCTGCATATTCTCCTGATGTTGCCCCTTCCGATTACCATTTGTTTCGTTCTTTGCAAAACTTTCTTCTTGGAAAAAAATTTAATAATGAAGAATGCCTCAAAAATGCATTGACCGAATTTTTTGCATCAAAATCACAAGAATTTTACAACAGAGGGATTAAAATGCTTCCTGAGCGTTGGGCACAAGTAGTAGAAAACAACGGCAACTATATTGTTGATTAAATTTTGTTGTATTGTTTAAATAAATTCGATTTAAAAAAGTATTAGAAAACAACATTAATTATTACTAGACCTAAATATGGCAGCTATGCTATCCTGTTCATTGCTCTCACCATTTGCCATCTATACTAATAAAAGGGTAATATGCTAATAAGACTGGACATCCTTCCAGACAAAGTCACGGTGGCAGGGGCCGAGACAGAGGTGGTTAGGAGCGATCACACTGGCAGGGGAGCAGTTAGGGGGTGATTAAGCTGGCAGGGAAGAGCAGTTAAGGGGCAATCAGGCCAGCAGGGGAGAGCAGTTAGGGGTGATCCAGACCGGCAGGGGAGCAGTTAGGATCCAGGAGTCTTGGATTCGAGAGGGATGTCTGACTGCTGGTTTAGGCCTGATCCCTAAACCAGCAGTCAGACATCCCCCAAGGGGTCCTGGGTCAGAGAGGATGCAGGCCAGGCTTAGGGCCCCCTCTAATCCCCCCGCCCCCCACGCCCCCCAGACTTAGGACCCCCTCTAATCCCCCCGCCCCTCGCTTCCCCCCACCCCCCATACATGAATTTTGTGCACTGAGCCTCTGGTATTATATAATGAAGTGTCAGTTTATGTGCTCCTTTTAGGCTGATACCGTCTCTTTCATCTTTGTCCCTCCCATGCCTGCTGACTCCAGTTCATGGTGCGTGATAATTGCTCAGTACATATTGGACTGGACAGTTAATTGCTTTCACGTATAAAACTCATCTTTTTAGGATATGGAGGCTCAGCAGGTCAGTGAAGCAGAATCAACAAGAGAACAGTTGCAAGATCTGCAAGACCAAATAGCTGGACATAAAGCATCTAAACAAGAACTTGAGGCGGAATTGGACCGACAGAAGCAGGTAAGGATTATAGATTGATTATCAGAGAAGACTGTCTCCCAGCTGTCACACGAGGGCACATCCCAGTAAAGCAGCTTCCTGACATTTTTAGGGGATATGCTAAGAGAACTAGTGGTAGACAGGCCTGACTGCCACTGCTGTCCTACACTCATTTGTTTTAACAGCTGAAAAATAGAGGCACAAAATTGTTATGAGACTTGCCTAATTTCACACAACTAATTACAGAATAGAATAGAATCCATGATTCTTGTCCCAGAGTTTTTTTTACTATTACTCTGTATTTTTTTATATTTGTTTGTCAGAGTATATACCTATAGAAAACTTTTTTAAAAAATCAGTTGATTTTTGTACTTTACTCCATTTGTACTTTCTAGACACAACTGTAATTGCTAGTTAATAAAGATATAACATTAGTACCATATTAGATTACTTTTTCTGATTGAGAAAAAGTTCTTATATAGATTATATTTACAAATCATGGTTTAGATTCTCTTTCATTGTTCAATTAGCAGTTGTCTGCTCCCCAAGTATATTTTACTTGAATGTCCTGCTCCTATAAATAAAAGGCTAAAATGCAAATTGTCCCCTTAACCGGGAGTTTGACTAGGAGTTCAACTGGGAGTTTGACCAGGGGTTGGGGTTGGCTGGCAACTGCCCATAGCCCTCCCCCTCAGCCGGCCTGGCCCAACCTGTGCACGAATTCGTGCACCCGGCCTCTAGGTTTCATATTAATACAGTTAAACAAGTTTGTAGCCACATTTTCAGAATAAGATTCTATATCTAATATTAATTCTATCTAATAAAAGAGTGATATGCCAATTAACCATCACTTCACAATAAAGATGGCTGTGCCCACAGCCAATAAGGAGGGAATATGCAGATTGATGCAACAAAGATGGTGGCACCGGCTGGAGAGGGTGGGAAGCTTGGCTTCCTTGGTCACCCCAGCCGGCTCCATGGCCACTGCCCAGACAAAGCCATAGTGGCAGGGCTGAGGTAGAGACGGTTAGGGTGTTCAGGTTAGGAGGGGAGGGCAGTTGGGTGATCAGGCCGGTGATGGGGGAAGTTGGGGGCTAGCAGGCTGGCAAGAGGGGCAGTAGGGGGCAAGTAGGCCATCAGGGGGGGCCAATCGGGGGTTAGCAGGCTGGCAGTGAGGGACAGTTGGGCGTGATCAGGCCAATGGGAGGGGCAGTTTGGGGCAAGCATGCTGGGATGGGGGGCAGCCAGGGGTGAGCAGGCCGGCGGGGGGCAGTAGGCAGTAAGCAGGCGTGATCAGGCCAATGGAAGGGGCAGTTGGGGGCAATCAGGCCAGCAGAGGAGTGCAGTTGGGGGTGATCAGGCTGATGGGGGGAGCGGGCACTTGGCGATGAGAAGGCTGGTGAGGGGGCAGTTGGGGGTGAGCAGGCTGGCAGGCAGAGTGGTTAGGTGTGACCAGGCAGGCAGGTAGGCAAGTGAGCGGTTAGGAGCCAGCAGTCCTGGATTGCAAGAAGGATGTCCAACTGCTGGTTTAGGCCCAACCCCAGGGACATCATCCAAGGCAGTCAGACATCCCCCAAGGGGTCCCAGATTGGAGAGGGTGCAGGCCGGGCTGAGGAACGGCCCCTCTCATGTATGAATTTTGTGCACCAGGCCACTAGTAACATCTATAATTTACTGAGCAGTGACATTGTTATAGGCACTTAATTTACATCATCTTAGTTCATTTCACATAATAAAATCACTATTGTGTTTATTTTATAGAAGATAAAATTATTCCAGTTTTGCATATTTATGTCCTTTAAAGATTTTTTTTTTTTTTTAATCACCCAAGGGAGGGAGGCAGGGAGGGAGAAAAGCATCAATGTGAGAAAGAAACATTGATTGGTTGCCATGTATAAATGCCCTAATTGGGGATCAAAACCGCAGCCCAGGTATGTGCCCTGACTGGGAACTGAACTGGCAACCTTTTGGCGCACATGATGGCAATCAATCAAATGAGCCATTCTAGCCTGGCCGATTTTTTTTTCATTAGGATTGATTCTTTCATTAGGATTAGAAGTGGTTCAATTCTCAGAGATATATTTGTTTTTATTTTGAAAGTAGCACTTAAATCTGTTTTTAAGCGAAAAACTGAGTAGCAACCTACAGAGTACATCATGGGCTATCTTAATTTAATTACAAGATTAGCTATTCTTTCAGAAATTGCATTTTAATTTATTTAAGGATCTAATATATATTTAAAGGCAAAAATTTTATGTTCTTGATGATTAGTGAGATAATTTTCATTTTATTATGGCACATGGTTTCAACCACATTCATTTCCAGTGCCCTTTTATAAAATGAGGGAGGTAAGTAGAAGAAAGTGGAGCTGAATATAGCTATGGCTGTTTATTTAGTAATCAGATGTTCTGATGTGAAGTACTTAATTTTAGGGTTAAATGTCCTGTAGTGCTCTTTATCAGTTTTAGATCATTTCAAACTTAAATTTTGTGCTAGCTTAGAACTTTAGAAATAAGGCATACCTGTAAATTGTTATTCTCCTACCCTAATTACCTTCCTCATTTTCTCTCTCTTTTTAAAATTTCTTTATTGATTAAGGTGTTACATATTTGTCCTTATTCCCCATTACCCTTCCTATTCCCCCCCCCAAACACACACACACACACACACACACACACACACACATTCCCTCCCCCCTCTGTTGTCTGTGTCCATTGGTTAGGCTTAGTCTCTCTTTTTAAAAAAAATATATTTTTATTGATTTCAGAGAGGAAGGGAGAGGAAGAGAGAGATTGAAACATCAATGATGAGAGAGAATCACCGATTGGCTGCCTTCTGCTCTCATCCGCTACTGGGGATTGAGCCCACAACTCAGGCATGTGCCCTTGACAGAAATCGAACCCAGTATCATTCACTGAGCCAAACTAGCTAGGGCTGTTTTAACTTTTTTTCACTTATCTCAGTTTTCACAGTCTGTGAAATGAGCAGGTTGAACTAAATGTCTAAAGCAGTCTTTGGCAGTTTAGTCCATCTCACATGTATGTCTTCATTCAGCTCTCTTTACTGAAGGAGCTATATGAAGCTCCCAGCTCAGTGAAGCATAATGCATTTTTAAATTGACATACAATATACCATTAGTTTTAGGTGTACATTATAGTGATTTGATATTTATATACATTGCAAAAGGATCCCCAGGATGTTACCATCTGTCACCATGCAAAGTTATTAACAATATAATTGACTATATTCCCTATGCTACATAATGCTTTTGAAGGTATTTAGCTAACTAATTACTTTTTCTTTCCTGGAATGTGTTTTGTTCTTAAATTCTGACTTGACTCTGAATGATCATATTTATTATACAGACTAGCAGTGGTTTAATGCAGTTGATAGTGAACCCAGAGGTATTTCTTTGTTTCTTTCTCCCTCTTTTATTAATGACAGTGCAAAAAAGGTACAAGATATTGCCTTTGCATTTCCTTATGATTAATGGGGTTGAGCAGTTTATTCACAAATAAGCATGTGAATAAGCTGCTCAACATCATTAATCTTTAGGGAAATGCAAAGTGAAACCTCAATGAGCTAGCACCACATACCCAACCAGATTAGCTACACTTAGAGAGACTGACACCACCAAATGTGGGAAGGATGTGGAACAACTGGCACGCTCTCATATTGCTGTTGGAATGCAAACTGGTACAGGTATTTGGAAAACAATTCAGAAAACAATTGGCAGGTTTTTTTTCCTTTAAATTAGACATACACTTATCATATGATCCAGTAGCAGTTCTAGAAAAATCTAAAACAAAGACCACGTAAAGACTTGTGCTTAAACGTGCATATACAGATTGATACATGATGCTGAAGTATAACTTTTCATTAGACCCATCCTAATATGTTCATTTACTCATTCAGTATATACTCAGCACATATTGAGTGTCTACTATATGTCAGGCACTGTTTTAGGTTCTGGCGATGGAATAGGGTACGCTGTTTTAACTTTTATTTTGTGCCTCACTTTGTAGGAATTCCATTATATAGAAGAAGATCTTTATCGAACAAAGAATACATTGCAAAGCAGAATTAAAGATCGAGAAGAAGAAATTCAGAAACTTAGGAATCAGGTATGTGTCATTTACAACTTGGGCAAAGGTACCATTCATTGTAAAGGCACATTTTTTCCAGAGAATACAGTAAGATCTTTTCCATATTTTTATCTGAGTTTTCTTGTTGCAGTGGTACAATGTTATTTTCAACCTGATATAGACTTTCCATCTAATGCCTGTGAGTCTGCACTTGCTGCATTCTGTGGCTTGCTTCTTATAGAAGTACTGGAGGCCCAATGCATGAAATTTGTGCAAAGGGGCTCAGCCCTCGCAGCCACAGAGACTGCCCTCAGCCCTAGCAGCCTGACGACTTCTGGAAGGTTGTCCGGAAGGAGGTCTGGCTGTCCGGTCTAATTAGCATATTACACTTTTATTATTATAGGTCTTATAGCCAGAGTCACTTGAGGAGATGTGAATTATCTCAACACTTTCTTAACTTCAGTGGGGATTGTGCTGATTGCCAGTTTCATAAGTATGTTTTCTCTTTCTTAAGAGAAATCCAAGGATAAATCTTTCTGTTAGCAATTGATAGGTCTTCCATGAAGTCAGCAAGACCTCTTTGTAACTCTTAAAATGAGAAACACAAGGAAAACAGTCTGTGCCTAGCACCCAGATTTACCAGTCTTGATCACTAACTGCCAAAATCATGCATTCACTTACTCTGTAGTTATAGATTGTCCTTTCCTCCCTTCTCTTCAGGCGATTGACTTAATAAGTAATGGACTCTTTTAAACAGTGTTACCAAAGTGATTGATTAATGCTATGGCAGTCTGCGGGAGTCTAAAAGAAGGCTGAAGTCAGCTTGGGCTAGACTTGTTGGAAAAGGCTTCAAGGAAGAGACTTTGAAGGCAGGTAGAGCCTAGATAAGAGAAGGGGACTGAATTTTCCAAGCAGGAAATGTGGACAGCTGAGTGGAGGAGGGAATTGGTGACACATGAGAATAAATAGAAGATGCAATGAAGGAAGTTACTAAGAACTGTCAGCCAGACCCTGCTAGGAAAATTCTCATTTAATATCCTTAAACACCATGTGCAACAGTCACTGTTATCTTCAGTTAACACACAAGGAGACAGACAACAAGCACATTCGTCCTCACTTGAGGAAACAGATTCAGAGAAGTGTAGCAGTTTGTTCAAGTCAGATAGCAAGGAAATTGCAGAGCGGGGATGAAAACCACCAGAAGTGAGTGGTCTTTGCACAACCATTGAGTTATCCAGGTTGAAATGTTTCAACTATGTCTCATGGGATCAGTGCTTTCAGATATATATTTTTTTAATATATATTTTATTGATTTTACACAGAGAGGAATTGAGAGGGACAGAGAGTTAGAAACGTCGATGAGAGAGAAATATCGACCAGCTGCCTCTTACATACCCCCACTGGGGATGTGCCCGCAACCAAGGTACATGCCCCTGACCGGAATCGAACCCGGGACCCTTCAGTCCACAGGCCGACGCTCTATCCACTGAGCCAAACCGGTCCCGGCATGCTTTCAGATATTTTTGACCGTGATGTTACAGTAAGAAGTAAGGTTTATATCATGTCTCAGTATTCACACATTCTTACAATGTACAAAACTGATACAGAAGTTTCATAAGATAATACTCTCACATACTATGTGCTGTACGCTCTGATACGTCCATTCTGTTCTACCTTTTAAGGCGTTGATTGAACCACCAAGTTGATTTTGTGGCTCCCTAATAAGTTTGAAAATTGCTTCTGTAGTCAATGAAAGAACCATTACAGAGTTTTGAGAAATCAGTGAACACTATAGTTCACCTGTGGGGATTTGGCAGTGTGGTTTCTGTGTTGTATGCCTGGTTTTATGTAATGCTTTTATGAACTGTTGCCTTTCAGCTTACCAATAAAACCCTGAGCAATAGCAGCCAGTCCGAGTTGGAGAGTCGACTCCATCAGCTGACAGAGACTCTCATCCAGAAGCAGACCATGCTGGAGAGCCTCAGCACCGAGAAGAACTCGCTGGTCTTCCAGCTGGAGCGCCTCGAGCAGCAGATGAAATCGGCCACTGGAGCTGGGAGCACTGCCTCTGCCATCAATATGTCTGGAGTTGACAATGGCGAAGGTAAAAAAAGAGCAGCCATTCAGTTCCAGTCAAGGGCATGGACCTTGATTGCAGGCTCCTCCCCGGCCTGGGCTCTGGTTGGGGTGCATGGGACAGACAACCAATCGATGTGTTTCTCTCACATTGATGTTTCTCTCTGTCTCTCCCTCTCTCTTCCACTCTTCCTGAAAATCAATGGAAAAATATCCTCAGTTGAGGATTAAAAACAAAAATGTTTTGTTGCCTTAATTTCTAATGTTGCTAATTCAAACATGATTTTGATAAGTTAAAAGAATATCATTTTTATTAAGAAAGAGGTTTCATCCAACAAAGCACCCACTTTTCTTCTTATGTGAAGATGGGCCATGTGCTGTTGGATATGATCATTAATAAATTGGACTGTGGACTGATTAATATCCCTCACTAGTGTGGGACTTGGAGGAAAGAGGCCCAAGGATCCATAGTCATATTGAAATACATAGGATGCTCAGTAGGATGTTACAGACAACGCAAATGATTCAATACAGAGGGACTTTCAGGAATGTTAAAGCAAAATTTGCTTTAATAATCTTCCAATCCATAATTATGAATACATATTTTTTAATTTTTATGAGCAATAGGTTGAAGAACCCCTATTTTTCTTTTTTTATGTATTTTTATTGATTTCAGAGAGGAAGGGAGAGAAAGATAGAAACATCAATGATGAGAGAGAATTGTTGATTCTCTCCTGTACACTTCCCATTGAGGATTGTTGAGTCTGCAGCCTGGGCATGTGCCCTTGACTGAAATCGAACCCAGGATCCTTCAGTCCGCAGGCCAATGCTCTATCCACTGAGCCAAACTGACTAGGGCTATAATTATGAATATTAAAGCTGATACATCTATATATATAAAAACCTAAGCAGCTGAACAACCTAACAACAGAATGACAGGTCCACCGGTCACTATGATACGCACTGACCACCAGGGGACAGATGCTCAATGCACAGAATGGGGCTCTCTCCTGTCTGGATTGGGCCTGTGGGGATCGGGTCAAAACAGGCTATCCGACATCCTCCGATGGGTCCCAGATTGCAAGTGGGCGCAGGTCAGGCCGAGGGACCTCACCAGTGAGTGAATCTGTGCACCGGGCCTCTAGTAGTCATATTTTAATAGAGAATCTGTACTCCCAAAATACATATTCAAAAAGGACATTAAAGCCCTGGCCAGAGTGGCTCAGTTGGTTGGAGTGTCATCTCATATAAGATGGAGGATTCCATTCCCTGCCAGGGTTTGATCCTTGGTTGTGGCATGTATAGGAGGCAACTGATGCATGATTCTCTCTCTCAAAAAAAAAAAGGAATCACCAGTGAAATCACCATATCCTCGAGTGAGGACTTTAAAAAAGGGGGAAGGAGCCGAAACCGGTTTGGCTCAATGGATAGAGCGTCAGCTTGGGAACTGAAAGGTCCCGGGTTCGATTCCGGTCAAGGGCATGTACCTTGGTTGTGGGCATATCCCCAGTAGGGGGTGTGCAAGAGGCAGCTGATCGATGACTGACTCTCATTGATGTTTCTAACTCTCTATCTCTCTCCCTTCCTCTCTGTACAAAATCAATAAAATATATTTTAAAAAATCAATAAAATATATTTTTTAAAAGGGGGGGGTTGTTAAAGATTTTAGTGTAAGCTTCAACAGCCTTAATCCTAGAAAGTCCTTTTAGACTTTTTCCCTATATGTGTTTATATTATCTGTTTTATTGACTTTTAACTTTTTTCATATTAATAAGTTTCATAATATAGTTTATACAATAGTTTATATATTACTTTATAGAAATCTATTGTGTAAATACTGTAATTTGTTTGATCAGTTCTCCTTATGGTTGGGAATTTAGATTGTTGCTAATATAGTAGTTCTGAGGAAAATATTTTCTGAACGTCTCTTTTATTTTCTTGGGATTAATGATTAGAAATGGAATTGCTGGCAAGACTGGTTTGGCTCAATGGATAGAGCGTCGGCTTGGGGACTGAAAGGTCCTGGGTTCGATTCCGGTCAAGAGCATGTGCCTTGGTTGCGGGCACATCCCCAGTGGGGGGTGTGCAGGAGGCAGCTGGTCGATGACTCTCTCTCTCATCAATGTTTCTAGCTCTCTATCTCTTTCCCTTCCTCTCTGTACAAAATCAATAAAATATATTAAAAAAAAAAAAAAGAAATGGAATTGCTGGGTCAATAGGTATACACATTTGAAGGCTTTTTTATTTTGGGTGGCAGAATCAGCAAATAATTACAAGTGCTTTGTACCAGGTACTATCCTAGACATTGGGCCACAAAAGAGACCAAAATCTCTGCCCTATGGATCTTCCATCCTGGTGGCGTGGAGAGGAATGCAGGGGGAGGACACAGCAGTAAATGGATGATGTGAGGTGGTGATGTGTGCTGCCGAGGAAGGGAGACATGGGGTGCCAGCTGTGGAGATGGGATTGCACTTTAGGGTGGTCAGGGGAGACCTCATTGAAAAGCTAGGAAGTAAGATAGTAGACAGTGAGGCAGGGAGAAGAGCAGGAGCTGCAAAGGCCCTGAGGCGGGAATGTTGCGGGAACAGCATGGAGTTCAGGGCCGCAGGAGTAGGGGAGCGGAGAGTAAGGTGAATTCAGAGAACTTGGAGGAGGCTGTTTAGACTGTAGGATGACTCTGAAGGAAGGGAAAGCCATTGGAGGGTCTTGAGAAGGGTGGCTGATGTAGCCTGTATTTTAACACGATACCTCTGGCTGCTGTGTCCATATTAGACTACAAAGAACTAGGAGTGGAGGCAGGGGACCAGGAGGAGCTGTTGTATTAATCCATGTGAGAGATGGGGGTGGTTCAGGACAGAGTGGGGATTGTGAGGGTTCATTTTAAAGGTGAGCTGACAGGATTTGCTAGCAGATTGTGAAGTGTGACAGGAAGAAAGGAGTCAGGATTGGGGGCCTGAGCAGCTGGAAGGATGGAGTTCTCATGTCTGAGATGGGGAGAACTGCAGGACGAGTGGGTTGGCATCAGAGGCAGGAAGTCAGTAGCATGGTCTTGGCATGCTGAGTCTGAGATGACTGAGGTATCCAGATGGAAATGGAACAGGTGATTGGACAAGTCTAGAGTTGGGAGTGGTCTGGGCTGGAGATAAAATGTGGGAGTTGGCTTTGTAGAAAGGCCATTCTTACTAGCACAGGAGTTGTGTCCATTAATATTGACTATTAACAACACTTGGTATTTATAAACTTTAAATTTTGCTAATTTCGTAGAGAAATAATTTTTTTAGTTTTTACATTTTGATTTTTTGGGCATGAAAGTTCAAACATTTCATATAATCAAATTTACCTGTTTTTTTTAAATGATTTTATCTCTGATGTAATACTTAGAAAGTTGGCCTTGAGAATTTCTTTCATAAGTAATTTAATGTGTAATCAACTGTAATTTTGTTAAAAAATTTATCTTTGCTGTCTGTACCTCCATTCATTATTCTCTTGTTTAAACAGGGGCACGTCTACGAAATGTTCCTGTTCTTTTTAATGACACAGACACCAGTCTGGCAGGAATGTATGGAAGAGTCCGCAAAGCTGCTAGTTCAATTGACCAATTTAGGTAAGTTCTGCCAGTAACGATGAGTGATGGACCATAAAATATTTATATAACCTTTTCTAGTGGTTTCCATCATTGTGAGTCCCATCAGATAGAGATGATATTTAAAGTGACATTTACCTATTCCTTTCATGGTATTTCAGTGTCATGAAATTGCTTTAAGAGATCTGCCAGTGTCTATACTTACTGAAGATGATTAATCCTGACCATTTCTCTTCTTTCTGTAATAAACTCTATTTAAAACTCATTAAATTTCATTGAGAAAGTCTCTATCGCATGTAAATGCATCCATTTGAATGCTTTATCTCAATACTTTGTCATGTGATTAGAACAAAAGATGCTACAAACGAACAGTACTCATTGCAATATGTTTTTATATATTACATAAATAATACATAATTTATGTTATGTATATACTTATAAATAAACTTTTTATACTAGCAGACATCTACCTTATATAGAAAATGTTTTAGTCTCTATCGGGGAACCCTAGAGAGCTTCGAGCAGCACCACTGCCATCGCTCCGGCCTAGTTACCATCACATCCTGTCTGACTCCTGCAGACAGCCCCAGTCACCATCACCCCAACCGTCAGCAGCGAGGCCCGCCACCCCCGCCCTCGGAACTGTCAACACCCAGCCTGGCACTACGGGCAGTGGCATAGGGCATGCCAGCCCAGGTAGCCTCATATCCTGGGCACCTGCCAGCAGAGACAAAATCATTGCAATGAAGATTTTGGAAACAGTAAAATGGTTCAGTGTAAGAGACAGATATGGTTTAATCAACAGGAATGACCCCAAAGAAGATGTGTTTGTACACCAGATGGCCATAAAGAAGAACCCCAGGAAGTACCCTCACAGTGTAGGAGAAGGAGAGGCTGTGGGGTTTGAGGTAGTTAAATGATGCTCCATTCGATGTGGAGGCAGCAAATGTTACAGGCTGCTGTGGAGTTAGTGCAAGGCAGTAAATGTGCAGCAGTCCACAAGCATGTAGGTGCTGTCCATGTCAGAGTGCCCTGTACACAACTGCCGGCAGGATTACCAGAGACCCAAGGTCAACAGCTACCTCCACATCAGTACCGCTGTAACTTGTGCAGATGCCTGGAAAACCCCAAGCACAAGATGGCACTGAGACTAAAGCAGCTGGTCCACCAGCTGAGAATTCATCTGCTCCCAAAGCTGAGCAGAGCAGGGCTGAGTAAACGCCAGCTTATTATCTCTACTATCCAGTTTAGTCATCCAACAAGAAGAAATGGATATAAAATTGTAGCAGTGTTAAATGACCAAGTCTGGCCAGTGTCCTAAGTGGTTAGAGCGTCAGCCCATGCACCTGAGGGTATTGGGCTTGATTCCCAGTCAAGGGCACGTCCTGGGCTGTGGGTTTGCTTACTGCCCCTGGGGCATGCACGCACACACATATATATCTCCCTTTCACTCTGAAAAGCAATGGAAAAATAGCCTCACGTCAGATTAATAACAACAACAGAAAAGATGGGAGCTGAAGACCTTAAGTATTTGCTTTTTGCTCGTGACCAGCTATGCAGCATGGGGGTTTTATTATTTTTACCTAAAGTTGTCTCTTTTTTGGTAATGACAAACACGTTTTAAAAAAAAGCCTAGCTTTTCTTAATACACCTTTAGAGGTTTTTAAATTGTTACATATCTGGCAAGTTGAGATTTTTTAAGAAACTCATTTTTAATTTGTAAAAAAAGTTTACAACTTGATTTTTTTTTTTTTTTAAGTCAACAGACTGCAAGCACCTGTTAATAAAGTTCTTAAATAATTGTCAAAGAAAGGTTTTAGGTCTCCCTCTGCCGCAGTGCTGTGGCTGCCCTTGGCGAGTGCTGATGTTACACTGAGTACTCACCTCCCTTGACCAAATGGGTGGATGGACATGGAGATCGACCAAAGATGCAAAAAGCTTGATGCTGTAGGACTGGGAGTCCAGCTTTTGCAGGTCACTGTGCATTTCAGGTCTGGAAACCTGTAGAATAAGTAATCACAGAAGATTTCACACCTACCCTTCCATCCTACCATAAAGGAGGATTTGAACAGAAAATGAGTAGGCGAGAAGCTATTCTTATTTTGGATGTAAACCCATCTGCTGGCAAGGCCGAGATTAGAATCACCCAGATAAAGGTGGAGCTCCATACTTAGCAGTCAGAACAAATGAAGCAAAAGACTTGCTGGAAGAAACCACCAAACATTCATTGAGGCTCAGGGACGACTCCTGCATATTTAATCTAAACCACCCCGTTATCATTTTCATACATGTGCTAACCATAAATAATTTCACTGCTAAGTAGTATAATAATAAAAGATTAATAATCTTTTATTATCTTTTAAGGAAAAAATGTTTTAATAGTTTATATATAGCATTAAACTCTTTTGTCTTTTAGTGTTTATAATTAATCACAGTTTCAATGAACTATTGCATAAAAGAGCAATCTTTTCTTACCTTTATGTATCAGAATATAGCTGTGGTGTTACATATTAGGAGGAGGATTTACTAAGATTCCCAAAGCCATGGACCAAGGATGCCATAGTCATTTCCAAATTAATATGCACATCTATTTCAACTTTATTCAGTCTACATGACTTTTAGAGAACCAGTATGCAAGGCATTGTGCTAGT
Organism: Pipistrellus kuhlii; assembly: GCF_014108245.1. Lineage (NCBI taxonomy): Eukaryota > Metazoa > Chordata > Mammalia > Chiroptera > Vespertilionidae > Pipistrellus > Pipistrellus kuhlii. Next base: position 994,612 of record NW_023425542.1, read on the forward strand.
GGCAAAGAAACGGAAAGGCAGAGAAGGTGTATTTGCTTGTTCCTGTGTCCGTCATGTAGGGGGAAATGTAAAAAGGCATGAGTGGCAAGTTCTGGACATCAGATTGCTCCTCACACTTCGTTTGTTTAAGTGTTTACTTGAGTTTCTGTACTTTTGTGTCGTTGGGAAGCAGGTATCAATACAAAAGCTTTCTGATTAGTAATTTGCAGATTGATTCGAACTAGACTTTCCTATTCTTGTTTTCACGTTTGCCTTATGTTTTATAACTTACTTAGTTCCTAAAAGAAAAATGATTTAGAGAGGGACCAAGTTGTTTAACAGCTAAACCCAAGTAGTATTTGCTTGCACTAAGGCATTTCTATATGATTATTTCAAATAACAATTTAATCTACTATAAATAAATCTTTATGGTGGCCACAGAACTAGTATAAATGAGTGGAATGTTAAAAAGCATTATTAGATATTACTACAGGTAGATCTATTGTCAGTCTAACTCTCTTTTCTTCTCTCCACCCCACCACCATTTACATAGTATCCGCCTGGGAATTTTTCTCCGAAGATACCCCATAGCACGAGTTTTTGTAATTATATATATGGTAAGTGAACTTGTTTAAAAAAACAATTTTGCCGGGACCGGTTTGGCTCAGTGGATAGAGCGTCGGCCTGCAGATTGAAAGGTCCCGGGTTCAATTCCAGTCAAGAGCATGTACCTTGGTTGTGGGCACATCCCCAGTGGAGGGGAGGGGGGTTGCAAGAGGCAGCTGATCAATGATTCTCTCTCATTGATGTTTCTAACTCTCTATCCCTCTCTCTTCCTCTCTGTGAAAAGTCAATAAAATATATTTTAAAAAATAAAATAAAAAATAAAAAAGCAATGCTGCACTTGATTTTTTCAGCTGCTGTTCTTTTTTAAAAAAAATGTTTTTATTGACTTCAGAGAGGAAGGGAGAGGGGGAGAGAGAGACAGAAACATCAATGATGATGATGACTAGCTGTCTCCTGCATGCTCCCTACTGGGGATCGAGCCTGCAGCCCAGGCATATTCCCTCACCAGGAATCAAACCATAACCTCCTGAGGCTCAACCACTGAGTATACCAGCCAGGCAGCTGCTGGTCTTTTTGACTAAAAGTTTAGCAATCAGTTTTGAAAGAGAATTCATTTTTAGTAATGCAAGTGAAGATAACAATTTGTTATTTCTAAAATGTAAATTGTTCAAAGACTTGTCCTACAATTAACTTCAGTGCAGTTTAACAGTTACCTCCATTGCTAAAGCCCCTCTTAAGATAAAAAATACAATACAAAACAATTGATTTCTTATCTTGATGTAAAGTTGCTTCCCATGTGTTTTGTTTTCTAAAACAGTCTCAAGGATGATTTATTTTCTTTCATATTGTTTAGCTCTAATAATGGTTACCAGAGTCAGGCATGCCATTTCACGTGTCCTGTGAGCCTAAAAAACTCACCGTTCTGAATGGGGATGCTAAAAGTAGTTGAGTTGAATTAAAACAGGCAATTTTTTCTTCTAAAGGAATGAAAGCACCCTGAGAAAGAAATTTCTTTTTGATCCACTAGAGGGAAGAGTTACTTAAAAAATAAGAAGTTTTTAAGAAGCCCTAACAGGTTTTGCTCAATGGATAGAGTGTCGGCCTGCAGACTCAAGGGTCCCAGGTTCGATTCCGGTCAAGGGCATGTATCTTGGTTTCGGGCATATACCTGGTGGGGAGTGTGCAGGAGGCAGCTGATCGATGTTTCTCTCTCATCGATGTTTCTAACTCTCTATCCTTGTCCCTTTCTCTCTGTAAAAAAAATCAATAAAATATATTTTTAAAAAGTTTTTAGGAAGAGGGGGATGGAGCGAATGAGAGGGGAAAGATTGGCCTCAGAAAGGGTTCAGAATATGTCCACATCTGGGCTGATTTCCGGGTGGAGGTTTTGAGGAACACGGACTCTGTCAGCCTGAGACGTGGTGCCTCACCCAGCGATGCCTGGGCGATGGAACCTCGTGCTGTTGTCCCTGACCACGCGGGAGCAGTGGGACTGTCGGTGGCGGTCCTGTGCTGGACCCCAGGTCACCTCTGGAACCCGGCACAGCGTTCCTGTCGAGCATGGCTGAGCCCTCTTGCAGAAAGCCAGCTCTGACTGCTCTTAAAAAGCCTCTCCGGCCACTTCGTGGCTCTCTAGCCATTAATTGTTTTGGGTACATGTGCTTATCATGAATGAGTTGAGGACTTTTCTCCATTCGACTGAGCAATGTGCCGGAATTGTAACTATTGCCCTCCATCGGTTGTACATCTATTTCTTCATTAGTCCCCAGTAAACACGTACGGAGCCCCTGGAGTGTTGCACACACAGTGGCGGACAGGAACACAGTACACAGACAACTAAGACGTCCCTGCCCTCCATGCGCCTCACCCTGGGCCTGTGGTGAAGGTGGGATCCTTGACTAATCCACAAATTATCTTTTCTTCCTTAGGCTCTGCTCCACCTCTGGGTCATGATTGTTCTGTTGACTTACACACCGGAAATGCACCATGACCAGCCCCATGGCAATTGAACTGGACCTAGTTGTTTCAATGACTGGTTGTCTGTTTCCAGACATTGGATCTGTAAAAGGTCAACTGCTTCAAATTCCTCAAGAGGGCGCCCAAGATTGTTTTATCACTACAAGCTTTTAACTTTTTAAGTTATTATACAAGTACTCTGCTACCTAAATCTTCCTCTAATTTCCGTCAAATGGTAAGAGTTTCTAAAACAGACGATAATTTAACAAGCTCAGCTCTGCTTTTTCTGAGATGGGTGGCTCCGTGTATATATGTACACACAGATGCTGGGAGGTTCACCTCTACAGACCAGCCTGTATTTTACTGATACTCATTATGGGTTGTAATCAGGGAAGCTAATTGTATTTAGTGACATAAATAAAGGTTTTCTTTTTGATAATTCAGTCTGCTTTTGTATTTTTCTGTATTTAACTTTACAAATACACTTTTTTCCCTTTTGGTATGCCTCACCCAAGGAGTGAGTATATAGTTTCCATTATTTTTTAGAGAGAATATAAGGGAGGGGCAGGGAGACAGGAGAACAAAACATCAATGTGAGGGAGATACATCAATTGGTTGCCTCCTGCATGCATCCCAGTCTCGGGGAGGGGTGCCAGGCAAGGATCAAACCTGCAACCCAGCCGAAACCGGTTTGGCTCAATGGATAGAGCGTCGGCTTGGGGACTGAAGGGTCCTGGGTTCGATTCCGGTCAAGGGCATGTACCTTGGTTGCGGGCATATCCCCAGTAGGGGGTGTGCAAGAGGCAGCTGATCGATGACTCTCTCTCATTGATGTTTCTAACTATCTCTCTCCCTTCCTCTCTGTACAAAATCAATAAAATAAAAAATAAAATAAATAAATAAAAAAACTCTGCAACCCAGGTACGTGCCCTTGACTGGAAATCGAACCTGAGACCCTCTAGGGCACAGGCCAACACTCCAACCACTGAACCACGCTGGCCAGGGCAAACTTTGCAAATTTACTTCTGACATGTTAAAGGCCTGATTGGTAGAAAGAAATCTTCTTATAAAATATACTATGCATTTATCTTTTTAAAAATAATAGTTTTTTTTATTCCCATTAAACCAGACCTTTCCAGATGGCCAGATGACAGAGGCAATGGCAGCAGCTGGCATCACTCACGGTTGGTTCTCAGTGGGCTGCCCCTTCCCCAGTGTGGGGTTTCCCCTCCCCGACCCCTGCACCCAATTCCTTCCACTCTGTCATTCATCGCCCCCCTCCGCCCTTGTTTCCTTCCTCAGCCTACACCTCCAGCCTCTGCCTCAGGACATCGCAGCCCCTGCTTGTGCAATTAGGAATCGAATCTTTCAGCAACCTTTGCATTTTTAAAACACTCCAGTGCAGAGACAGAACAGAGTTATTCTTTGAAGAGAGACACTTCCTTTGCTTTAAGTCCAGTATAATGTCTGTTCTGACTTCTTTTCTACACGTCTCAGTTCTTTTACTGACCCCTGGGCTCTCGTGGGCTCTCTTCAAATGTAATCAATATGCATGGTGGGACAAAAGTAGTTTACAGTTCACATGGAAAAAACACAACCATCCATAAATAACACGCCACGTCTCACATCCCCACAACCGTAACCTCCCCTTGCCTCACCCCGCGTGAGGCTCGGGCTGTGAGAGGGAGAGTCCGTCCAGTCAGAGGTGTCTGAGGCCGCCTGCCGATGCCCCTCCAGAAACCTGACCGGAGTTTCTGCTCTTAATGAGATCTCTCTGTGAGGTCCATTGACCTGCGACTTTAGTTAAGAATTGTTCAAGCGTTTGGGTGCACTGCTGCATGTACCAGAAAATGTTTAAAGGCCATTCTAGGTGTGTTTGGGCTTTTTCTCCACTTAGCATGAATGGAAAAGGCGCTTGGGGTGTCAACTCACAAACCTGTAGGATTTGTAACAGGTCTGTTCTCAAGGGTGCTAGCCTGTCAAGAGTCTGAGCTGCAGAGTCAGATCTGGTCTTACACGGAGTAAAAAGTTTATTCTTGTTAATATCTTATTTTTAAACAATGTTTTTCTTTAAAAATATTTTTTTAATTGATTTCAGAGAGGAAGGGAGAGGGAGAGAGAGATGAGAGAGAATCATTGATCGGCTGCTTCCTATACGCTCCACACCAGGGATGGAATTGTGACCTGGTTCATGGGTCGATGCTCAACCAGTGAGCCAGGCGGGGTTTGTCAATACCTTTTAAAGGTTGCCCCCCTCCCTCTAATTTGGAAACATTTCTGGAAAATGATTAAAACCAGGTTACATACTTGAAATGGAAAACAGCACATGCTCCATCATCGTGTATTCCAGACTTCCCGTCTCCGCGTGTCCTGGCTTTTGTTGGTATGGCTCTAAATCTTTTGTTCAGTTTTTACACATTCTTGGCTTTGGAAATAGTTTGACAAAGTGCTTCCGAGATTATTCCTTAAATCTCTCATGAGTTTCAGGTTTGGTATTCTTGACCACTAACAGACTCTTCGGGGGATTTTTAAGGGCTGTCCCTTACCCTCAGAGAACACAAAACCTTTGGCCTAATTAAAAGGATTGTGTGAGGGCCGAATTTTTTTCCTTCCTAACACAATGTGGTCATTTAAGGACCTCCTATGTATGTGCACATACACACACATGTTGGCAGAGCTCTTGTACTGCTCTGTATGCATGTGTCAGTGTAAAAACCAGTTTGTTGTCATAAGAAAATGTCCCTTTCTCCAGACTTGGTGCTTACCAAAACCCACCATTTCTATTGCTACGGAACAAAAACTTTCAAGGAGGAGCCGGGGCTTTGTTAAAATGTGTGGAACCAGGCTCACCCTGTCTGTGCTGTTGATGGGGAGTAGGATGCTGGGCTGGGCAGTCTGGCCTTGACTTAGGAAGGCTTACATCCATCTCGCCCTGTGGGCAAACCACTGGACTACTCAAATGTGCCTCATCTGCTGCAGCTCCCGTGGCGAGAGGCCAGCTGTCTTGGAAAAGGCCAGTAGGGGCATCCTGATCCGGATGGACTGGAAGGAAAGACCTGGAAAAGCCAAAGAAGACTGTCAGGAACTAAAGGCCTGAGGCACATGAGGCTGTAAGAAGTGACAGAAGGAAATCTTCGCGGTTGTTCCTAACACGTTAATTTCTATAAACTCCTGAGTAAACACAGAGTAAATGAGTCTGCACTTCCACAGACACGGACTCTAATGCCTCACAGTAAGCGAAACTGCCTTTTGTAAGAACACTTCGAGTGTCAAGTGTATTATATACAGAAGCCTCATTTATAGAAGATGCCTCAAAAAAAGTGCCCGGCCAGTGTGGCTCAGTGGTTGAGTGTCAACCTATGAACCAGGAGGTCACGGTATGATTCCTGGTCAGAGCACATGCCATGGTTTTAGGCTCAATCCCCCATGGAGGCATGCAGAAGGCAGATAATCAATGATTCATCATCGATGTTGCTATCTCTCCCTTTCCCTTCTCTCTGAAGTGAATTTTTTTTTAAGTGGTAAAATAATTTTAAGCCATAACAAGACTACCAAGTCATTCAGATTATGGGGACCTGTGTGCTGGCCCTTCCAGGACGTGGGAATAGAGTGGTGAACAACAGAAGTCCCTGCCCTGGTGAAACTTACATTCAGACAGGGAAGGCAGACCATAGACACATCACTGAGTGTAAGTGCCATGAAATCAAATGAAGTGAAGGTACAAAGAGGTGATGGGGAGGAAGGCAGAGGTGACAGTTGTGCAAGACCTGGATCTGAACTGGGGCATGCTTGGTGTGTGACAGGAGCAGAGCAGCAAGGAGGCCAGCATGGCTGGAACAGTGAGGGCCATGGGGGAGGCACGGGAGCCAATGGGGGGCCGATCTGGTAGGGACCTGTGGGTCAACATAAAGAGTTTGAATCTGAAATCCCCTTTCGTTTCCCTTCAGTAACACTTTCTGCCCCTGAGCCACCCATCACCTTGTTTAGGGAAAACCTTTAAAAGCCTATGTTTCAGAATAAATCTAGAGACTATAGTTGTTCCACATGCAAATGCTAAATAGTACAGAATATGTTTTGTTGATGTGAGGGCAGGCTAAACCTGAGAAGGTAATTTTCCACTGAGGTTACAAAGAATTCCAAATCGATGAACTTGTGCCTTCTCCCATCACTTTTTGGTCTCCTCTGCTTAGGACACTTCCCTTCTTGGCTCCTGTTCCCTCTTGGTGTCAGCTAAATGCCACTTTTAAAAATATATATATATATATATTTTATTGATTTTTCACAGAGAGGAAGGGAGAGATATAGAGAGCTAGAAACGTCGATGAGAGAGAAACATCGACCAGCTGCCTCTTGCACACCCCCTACTGGGGATGTGCCCGCCACTCAGGTACATGCTTTGACCGGAATCGAACCTGGGACCTTTCAGTCCGCAGACTGACACTCTACCACTGAGCCAAACTGGTTTCGGCAAAAATGCCACTTTCTCTATAAAGTTGGAATCCCTCCTGCTCTTCCCCCCTACTCCCCCCAAAAAAGAATATATAAATATTAGGGTAGGTATCTACAGAAGGCAGAAAAATGACCCTTCCAAAGATATCCCTGAAACCCATGAATAATGGCAAAAGGGACACTTTGCAGATATGGCTAAATTAAGGATTATAACACAAGGACATTATCCTGAGTTACCCAGCTGTGCCCAAAGTAAGGGTCTTTAAAAAAACGGAGAAGAAAGCAGCAGAGTCAGACAGAGATGTGATGACAGAGTCAGAAATCAGAATGATTCAACTGCTGGGCTTGGAGATGGGTGAAGGGACCATTGGCCAAGGGGTGCACAGGGCCTCTGGAGGCCCGAAGAGACCGAACTCTAAGCCAGACTCTAAGCTTGATGTATCTGCCTCATCACTAGTGTATCTCCAGAGCCTAGAAGAGCACAAGGCACTTATCAAGTACTCCATGTAAATTCTGGGATAAACAATTTCAAAACTAGGACTAACGAGGAACAGTGCCATGTGACAACAAAGAAATATAAACTTAAAACCAGCTGCTAGCTTCTGGCTTGCTTTCTTAGTTGTGGCGCTGGGAAAGTCACTAACCATCCCTGACCTCAATCTCCTCATCTTTAAGAATGGGGAAGCTGAAAGAGCCACATGGAGTTTCCTCGTAGATAAAAAGGGCACTTTCCAAGGTGAACATGAATTCAAATGTCAGTTTTTTATCGGGTGGTATATATATGGGCTGAGAAACTGGAAAACAGCCCTGCTGACAACCAGCCATGCTCCCAGCAGAGCATAAACAACACTAGAACAACACATTGTCAAGGCCACTCTTGTGAGCATGAAAATTGCTAAACACCCGGACAAGCATCGCTTCTTTCTGGGCAATGGCTGCTGCTTCACCAGTAACAACTCGTCCCCCCTGGAACTCCTCCGGGATGCATCAGGGAGGCACTCAGTCACCACACGGCCCCTGCTTCTCCACAGCATCCAACCCAGACTGGCGCCTGATTCTTTTTTAAATAGATTTTTGTTGATTTTAGAGAGGAAGAGAGAGAGAGAGAGAGAGAGAGAGAGAGAGAGAGAGAGAGAGAGAGAGAGAGAGAGACATCAATGATGGGAGAGAATCATTGATCGGCTGCCTCCTGCACGCCCCCTACTGGGGAGCAAGCCTGAAACCTGGGCATGTGCCCTTGACTGGAATCAAACCTGAGACCCTTAAGTTTGCAGGCCAATGCTCTACTCACTGAGCCAAACGGCTAGGGCTGGCCTCTCATGATCATCCAACACAACACAAACCTGGTAAGAAGCCCCTCTAGTCTCCCCTATTGAGGTGCCCCTGAGGACACATTCTCCCTTGCTGCAGCAAGCTTGAAAAGCCTCATTTGGGGAGGAATGGAGGGGGTGTCTGAGTTCTGTTTGTTTTGTCTGCAGATGTGGTCAGGTCAGTTGACTTTGATAGAAGTTCGTAATCAATTCCATGATTTTACAGACAAGCAAACAAGTTTAGCAACACATTAAGGCCCTCCAATTAGCTATAAAAATGAGATCAAACATATCTCTTGTTTGTTTTCAGATAGCCATGGGCTTGAACTGTCTGGTTGCTGAACATGTCTGCTTACCAGATCTGTCTGGGACAGAGTCTTCTATTTCCCATCTTGGCTAGAATCTTCCAGGAGTTTTGTAGTTGCTGGAGAAAACCTGCCATATTTTTTTTTTTTTTTCAAAAAACACTTAGTCCTGGGGCAAAGCCAGATATGTTCCGATGAGAGTTAATTGTTCTCTATCAGTGTGAGAGGAAGCAGGTGTGCGCTCCCTGCTGCCATCCGATTATCCCTCTGCTCTCTAGGAGCCCACGCTCCATCAGCCACCCAGGCAGGAAATTGCCTTTCTGCAGAAGGTAAACAAGAGGGTTTGCTTTATTTTTAGCCATAAAATGAGACCTACAAAAACATTTTAAATCCTTTGGGTGTTTTCTTCATTATGAAAGTAATATCCCCTAATTGTGAAAAATACAGTAAAGTATAAAGAATAAAGTTTCACCCTAGATGGTTTGGTTCAGAGGACAGAGCGTAGGCCTGCAAACTGAAGGGTACCAGGTTCGATTCCAGTCGGGGGCACATGCCTAGGTTGTGGGCTCGATTCCCAGTAGGGGACTTGCAGGAGGCAGCCGTTCCATGATTGATCCATGATTCTCTCTCATCATGGATGTTTCTCCCTCTCTCTCTCTCTCTCTCTCTCTCTCACTCACTCTCTCTCTCTCTCCCTCCCTTCATCCCTCCCTCCCTCCCTCTTCTTTCCTCTCTAAAATAAAATAAAATAAAATAAAATAAAATAAAATAAAAAGAATAAAGCCTCATGCATTGATAGACCAGCAGTCCAAACTAATAAGTCTTCACATTTGGCCTGTTTCCTTCCAGTCTTTTTTCCTCATTGTGTATGTGTATGAATGTAGGAAAGTCCAGAAGTGGAGAAAAAAGCAGCTTATAGTAGAAGTCACACTGTGTATGCAATTTTTTTAAATTTTAATTGTATTTTAAAATCCTATATCCTATAGAATAAAGAGGTAATGTAAATTGACCCTCATGCCCTTGCACAAGATATCCACCCCCATGTGGTCAAATATGGTCACCATAAGATACTGGCAGGGGAGGTTAGTTGTGGGCGATCAGGCCAGCAGAGGAGGACAGTTGGGGCAACCAGGCCTGCAGAGGAGGACAGTTGGGAGTGACTAGGCCTGCAGGGGAGGGCAGTTGGGGGGATCAGGCCTGCAAAGAAGGGCAGTTAGGGGCGACCAGACCAGCAGAGGAGGGCAGTTAGGGGTGCCTGGGCCAGCAGGAGAGGGAAGTTGGGGGCAATTAGGCCAGTGGCCTCCAGGGGCATCTCTGGTTAGGGGAATATCAGGCTGGCAGGGGAGCAGTTAGGGGCAATCAGGCAGGCAGGCAGGTGAGTGGTTAGGAGCTAGAAGTCCTGGATTGTGAGAGGGATGTCCCAGATTGGAGAGGGTGCAAGCTGGGCTGAGAGACACCCCCCACCCAGTGCACAAATTTCACACACCAGGCCTCTAGTTACATAATACACGCTCACTGTAAAAATTCCAAGCATTCCCGTACACAGAGCAAAAAGTTCTAGTGCCCTTTTAGCACCATCCCATCCACGTCCTTCCCAGGATGACTACTGTTAAATTAGGAAGAGATCAGCTTTAGTGCTCACCTGTAAATACTCAGTAAATAAGTGTTCAGCAGTGGGTAGGGGTAGGGGTGGCAGTTGTTGAATAGTTTCCATCCCTTTGTGGCAGCCAGACCCTAAGCTGACTGACAATGATTGCTCACCTCCTGGCGTCCATGCCTGTGTGTAATTCCCTCCTCATGAGTGCCGGTGGGACCAACAGAACATGGCAGACGTGATGCTATGTCACTGTCTCGATTTGGTTACATTAGAAGGCAAAGGTGTTAGGACACCAGCCTGGTGATTTCATTACACAGTGCAAGATTCTATCCTAGCAGGCTGGGTTCTCCTCGTTGGCTTGATGGAGTGAGGGGTCGTGTTGAGGAAGCCTAGGTGTCAGGGAACTGTGGGTAGCATGCAGCACCTTGTGGCAGCCTCTAGCTGATGGGCAGCAAGAAGTTGGGGCCCTCAGTTACACAACTGCAGGGAAGTGAATTCTGCTGAGTGAGCTTGTCAGCAGATGTTCCTCCAGTCGGGCTTCCATAGTAGACCACAGCCCTGGCTGCCGATTGCAGCCATGAAAGACCCAGAACAGAGGACCCAGCTAAACTATGCCTGGACTTCTTGACATTTATCCTGTAGAAGGGCCCACAGTACGGACTTGTCTGACTCCTAATGATTAGATCCAGGTTTAATATTTTGGGGATGGACACTGTATCGGTGATGTCGGGTTGACACATCCATTCAGGAGGCACACAATGCCAGTGATGCTAAGATTAATCACTTGGTTAAATTGGTTCCTGCCAGATCTTGGCTTAGTTGTTTACTGATCAATAAACAATCATCAATAGGGAATGCTGGGAAGCAAGGTAGAGGTCACCCACGTGAGGGTTGCAATGCTACCACTTTGTGGCTGAACAATTATTACTAACTAAAGGCCCGGTGCAGGAGGCGTCCCTCAGCCTTGCCTGAGTCCTCTGGCAATCTGGGACCACTCGCCTCTAACCACTCACCTGTCTGCCTGCCTGCTCGCCCCTCACCACTTGCCTGCCTGCCTGCTTGCTTCTAACCACTCACCTGCCTGCCTACTTGACCCTAACAGCTCGCCTGCCTGCCTGCTTACTCCTAACCACTCACTTGCCTGCTCAGTGCGTGTGATAGTGACCAGTTGTTCCTCCTTACTGGTCGCTTAGACTTTATAGAGATAGATAGTTGTTCAGTAATGATAGCTAGGCCTGCTGCTTCAAACCAAGCATCTATACACAGGAAGTCTTTGATCACATGCAAAGCTAGTGGCAGTTTAACACTGCCACTTTCAAAGTCGTGAATGGGTGTCAATAATTCTAGGACATCTGCAACAACTGTAATGTGATATAGAAATATCTGTGACTTCCATTGGTAGCAAATTCACAGGTAAATGGTTGTTGTCTAGACTTATCATTAAAGAAATATGCCAAATTTTAGTTAGAGAATAAAGAAAATAATTATGTATTTCCCCCCATTTAAGTTAATGGGCCTTCTGAATTTCATCTCAAGGTACAACAGTGGATTCTGCGTTCACAACCTCTGCATAGATGGAAGGAGCTCGGGTCCCTGGGCCACTGCTCATGGCAGGTCCCCTGAGGGCCACCGACTTGCTCTGAGTGAACAGTAAATGAACTCTTACTCTTCTGGGCCACTGAGGTTTGAAAGTTGCTTGTTGTAGCAGCTAGCAATGCTTACTCTAACTCATGTAGAAATTGAGCCTTCGGTTCAAGAAGTTTAAGGAACCCCGGAAGGATGAGCCAGGACTAGAACCCGGCAATCTGACCCAGGTCCATTGTGGGGCTGCATGTACATCCCCATTTCTCTAAGCTTCACATGCCTCAGCTTTTTTCTTAGTAAAAAAACATGAAACTAAAATGAAACATTGCTTAGAAATGCTTTGGGGGGGGGGGGCCTACAAGTTCAAGGTCAGCGTGTTATTAAGACCATTCCTCCAGCAACGAGTAGTGGAAATGGATAAGCCTGCGACTCAGACCGAACTGGTCCTGCCAATGGCCTGGCCAGTCACTGGTCCCCTCCGAGCCTCTGTTTCCTCCTCTGTGAGGTAGGGACCGAGCTCTGCCATGGTTGCAAGGATTCGCTGGGATGACCTGTGCGACCATGTCTGGTTCAGCTGGGTAAGTGCAGGCTCCCCTCCCCAGGGTCTCCTGCTCATGGGGAAAACCCCAGGCGCTTAGAAGGAGCAGCTTTGCCAGGCCACCCGATGAGAAGAGGGCATCTCTGCAAATTCCGTTTCCTCAATCACCCTCTGCCGAGTGCTATTTCCTGCCAAGGCTTAATTAAATTTGGAGCAGCGAGCACACATAATTAATGGTGAGGCTCGTTAGGCGGGGCTTTGGTTAACGTCTACGACGGCGGAAGATTCTGGTCCCGGGCAATTAGTATTTATTGTGTAATTAGGATGCTCAGTTGGCAGGGAGAGGGTGAACAGCTTGCCTGTCTGAGTGGCAGATGGAGGGCTGGGCCTCCCTCGGCTGGGCATTGCAGGCGGGATGCGGGCAGCAGTCCTGGGAGGGGGTGTGGCCTGGCTGCCTTTTGTGCATGGAGGCCACACGACATCTCGAACCCTGGGCCACTCTACCTTCAGTGGGCAGCTTTCAGGCCAGAGTCAGCATCAAAAGCCTGGATGGGGCATACTAGAACTCTGAGTTACGATAAAAATGGAAAAAGAAATTAGTTAAGTTTTTGAACAGGTAATATTTTCACATGGCTCTAACATCAAAATGTGCGAAGAGACAGCCTGGCAGTCTTTCTTGCACCCTGACCCCCATCTGCCTAGTTCCCACCCCCACTGCCTGCACACACACACACATCCACAGGCAAAATAGGTACCTACGGGCCCTGGGTTTCTCTGGATCCTTTTCAGAAGTCCTATTATCCTCCTATATAATAAAAGGGTAATATGCAAATTGACCCTAACAGCACGCTCACTGACCACCTGAGCAGATGCTCAATGCAGGAGCTGCCCCCTGGTGGTCAGTGTGCTTCCATCAGGGGAGTGCTGCTCAGCCAGAAGCCAGCTCATGGCTGCCATCCCAGCGGCAATGGCAGGAGCCTCTTCCACCTCCACATCAGCACTAAGGATGCCCGACTAACGGCTTAGGAGGGGAGCGAGCCTAAGCTATCAGTCAGACATCCCCTGAGGGGTCCTGGACAGTGAGAAGGCGCGGGCCGGGCTGAGGGACTCCCCCCCCACACCCCAGTGCATGAATTTTCATGCACTGGGCCTCTAGTACATATATAAACAAATCCAAATATCTACCCTCCCACTTTCTTTTAAAAACACAAACGTTGCCTAGCTGGTGTGGCTCAGTGGTTGAGCATTAGCCTATGAACCAGGAGGTCACGGTTCTTTTTCCAGTCAGGGCGCATGCCCGGGTTGCGGGCTCGATCCCATTGTTGAAGTGCAGGAGGCAGCCAATCAGTGATTCTCTCTCATCACGCCCGAGTCACTTCTGGTCCCATTCCACCGCTGAGGAACGGTGCCCCGGCTGGCGCTGGGAAGTGTGTCCAGCTGCAAGTGTGCCAGCAGGAAGGAGGCAGGGGCTCGGAGGGCGGGACAGCGCTACGCGGAGCACAGGGGTGCTCAGGGCAGCGGACTCTGCCCACACCGGGACGCAGGCTGCCTGTCCCTGTGCACTGAGCACACACAGCGCGCACCCCTCGGCGAGCCTTCCTGTTCCGGGCCCAGGGCTTCGGTGTGGGAGTTGGACGGTGGTGACGGTGGCACACGGTGTGGACTTAGAAACAATGGCCTCAGCGGCACATGTGTCTGAGCTCTGTGTGTTTTACCACCACTGACCCTCAGAGTGACCTCTGGGACCTACAGACGTTACGTTAGAACCGGGGAGCCACACTGGTTCGTGGGCTTTCCCGGATGTGCCGCACGCAGCAAAGTGCCTTGGGGGGGGAAGGGGGGTGCCGTACGGAACTGTCCTTTCCGCTCAGGGTTTCTGTCAGCTCACAGCGGCTCTGGAGGAGGCCCATTCATCTAAAAGCCCTCCCCTCGCTCTGCACTGGACACGAAGCCTGGGTCTTGTCAGCCGCCGTCCCGCAGCGAGCCAGCCGCCGGCTGCGTGTCTTCCCGACGGGCCTGGACAGGCTCTGGGCCGAGAGGGTCGGCTGGGGCGCGCCCCGGGGCCAGGGGTGACGCGGCTCAGCCAGCACTTGAGATCGGCTGTTCATCACCCCGGCGGGACCCTGCTCCCTCCAGGAGCTCACAGACGGGGGACACGTGCGAGGGTCACCCGCCGGGGCAGGCTCAGGAGGGCGTCGGGAATATGGGCGCGGGGGTGGAGGGACCGAAGCCATAAAAACCAGCCCCTCTGGGGTTCGGGTTCCAGCATCCGGGCCTCCGTCTTCCCGTCTTCAAATGGAACAGCCACCTGCTCCTGCCCTGCCAGGTCTCCAGGGGCTAAGGAGGGGCACTGACTGCCCGCTCTGTGCTGGTGCCACACGGATCCTCACCCCCCACAGGGGAGGAAGCCGAGGCCACGGAGACCTGGGGACCGGCTCCGGGTCACAGCCCGCTCCGTGCCGGGGGCTGGGGAGTCCTGGTGGGCTTTGAGGGCTGGCTGGGGTCATGTCCAGGGGGTTTAGGACATTTTTTTCAGACAGATCCTATATCAAATTACACCCCTCTCCCCCCAAGATTGAAGCTACTTTTTTTCCTGCCTTGAATTCACTGTTTTAAATAATTTACAATTGTTTTAAATAACTCTCAATTGCTTTAAGTATTAGCATTTAAAAAAAATTTTTTTTAATTGATTTTTTTACAGAGAGGAAGGGAGAGGGATAGAGAGTTAGAAACGTCGATGAGAGAGAATCATCGATCAGCTGCCTCTTGCATACCCCCCACTGGGCAACCAAGGTACATGCTCTTGACCAGAATCGAACCCGGGACCCTTCAGTCCGCAGGCCGACGCTCTATACACTGAGCCAAACCGGTTTCGGCTTTAAGTACTAGCATTCATTGTTTTAAACA
The DNA here is from genome assembly GCF_014108245.1 of Pipistrellus kuhlii. Taxonomy (NCBI): domain Eukaryota; kingdom Metazoa; phylum Chordata; class Mammalia; order Chiroptera; family Vespertilionidae; genus Pipistrellus; species Pipistrellus kuhlii. The sequence continues at coordinate 1,009,804 of NW_023425542.1, forward strand.
ATTTACTGGTCAAAAACTGGTCAACATTCTTTGTAGAGCATTTCCATAGAAAAGGAAGATAAGACCGCCGGTAGTCAGCCCTCCTGGGAGTATTGCTCCAGGTCCTTTACACCATGGCTCTTCACTCACCCACACAACTGACTCTTCCTGGGCACTGTCCGGGGCACCAGGACTCCGACCAGAGAACAGCACTGATTCCCGACCTCAAGGAGCCGGCAGTGGAGACACAGGCTCACACGCCCACGCCCGCAGTTTGGTCTGGTTTTGGCGGGTGCTCACAGGATGTCGCAGAGCCGGTTCTTCCTCAGGGCTTTAGGAGAGCAGCCACTCCATGGGCACGCTGTGTTCCATCCTGCAGACGCACCATCGTTCATCTCCCGGGGCCGCTGCGGAGCCCGCAGCGCTTCCGTGACCATCTTTCAGCGCAGTCTTTGTGCTCATCTCCTTTCCTTAGGCCAGTGGTCGGCAAACTCATCAGTCCGCAGAGCCAAATATCAACAGCACAACGATTGACATTTCTTCGGAGAGCCACATTTTTTAAACGTAAACTTCTTCTAACGCCCCTTCTTCAACATAGACTCGCCCAGGCCGTGGTGTTTTGTGGAAGAGCCACACTCAAGGGGCCAGAGAGCCGCACGTGGCTCTCGAGCCGCAGGTTGCTGGCCACGGCCCCAGGCTAACTACCTACCTAGCAGTGGAATTGCAGGGTCGGAAGTGCAATGTGTCGCTCGTCCTCCATCAGCATGGATACGCTGGTTTCCTCTCGCTTCAGCCCGACAAGGGCTCTGCCAGCACTGAGCAGCACTTCATTACTTTTCTTACAAGTTATTTTTTTAAATATGTTTTCATTGATTTTAGAGATGGGGAGGGAGAGGGATAGAGAGATAGGAACATCGATGTGAAAGAGAAACATGGATCGGCTGCCTCTTATACATTCTCTACGGGAGAGGGGGCAGTCAAGTCTGCAGCCCCGGGCATGTTCCCTAACCAGGAATCAAACCGGCAACCTCTTGGTTCATGAGTAAGCACTCAACCACTGAGCCACACTGGCCCAGCCTTACTTTTGGTATAATTTCAAATTTACAGCAAGATTGCAGGAACAGCACCAAGAACTCCTCCTTTACCCAGATTGACCAAGCGCTAATGTTTCCCCCTTTGCACCCTCCTCGTCCTCCTCCCTATTTTCTGAACAATTTGAGATTAAATTGCAGGTGTGTGACTCTTCACCCTCAAATATCTCAGGCTGTGTTTCCCAACAACCTCTTGTGTAAACACCGAACAGTTACAAACGTCAGTAATTTAACCTCGGTTCAATGCTTCCGTTCTCTAATCCATAATCCATCGTCAGAATCTACCATTGACCCCAATCACGTCCCCTGAAGTCACCCCCTCCCCCGATCCAAGCGTGTGGCTGGATTGCCACGTCCCTCTGGTCCCCTTGAACCGGGCAGAGTGAGTGTTTTCCAAAACCTCGGGCAACTTGACGGGCCCCAAACGGTACGAGGTTATTTTCATGCCTGGTGCCCGGCGAAGCTGCGGTGTGAATGGCTCACTGGCGTGCCTCCTTCTGTGCGCTGCCCGATGGGGTCCCCATTGCTTGTGCCCGTCAGGGCGTCCCGCTCTATCCCACGAATGTATACCCGCCTTTTAGGAATCCGACGTGACCTTTCCCGAGTGGCCCCTGACCCGGGGAGAGAAGCGACTCGGTCCTCCAGGCGCCTGCGTGTCCCCGATCAGCCTCTTGGCCGGGGTTTTGAAAGAACACAGTTGCCTGTTCCCGGCGAGGACACCCCATCTGTCCTCCCGAACGCCGGGAGGATGGATGTGATTCCTGTTTGGCTTTGACGTTTCCTGTGGGTCTGACCCTCCGCCCACGCAGCTCTGTCTCCCCGAGGCCGCCTGCTGCGTGTCAGCGGCCCCCAGGCTGCTCTTGATCAATGGGTCCTGGCGCAGCGGCCGGGCTGTGTCTGGGAGGGGGCTGTGTCCGGGAGGGGGCTGTGTCCGGGAGGGGGCTGTGTCCGGGAGGGGGCTGTGTCTGGGAGGGGGCTGTGTCCCGGAGGGGGCTGTGTCCGGGAGGGGGCTGTGTCCCGGAGAGGGCTGTGTCCCGGAGGGGGCTGTGTCCCGGAGGGGGCTGTGTCCGGGAGGGGGCTGTGTCCGGAGGGGGCTGTGTCCCGGGAGGGGGCTGTGTCCCGGAGGGGGCTGTGTCTGGGAGGGGGCTGTGTCCGGGAGGGGGCTGTGTCCGGAGGGGGCTGTGTCCGGGAGGGGGCTGTGTCCGGGAGGGGGCTGTGTCCGGGAGGGGGCTGTGTCCCGGAGGGGGCTGTGTCCGGGAGGGGGCTGTGTCCGGGAGGGGGCTGTGTCCCGGAGGGGGCTGTGTCCCGGAGAGGGCTGTATCCGGGAGGGGGCTGTGTCCGGGAGGGGGCTGTGTCCGGGAGGGGGCTGTGTCCCGGAGGGGGCTGTGTCCGGGAGGGGGCTGTGTCCGGGAGGGGGCTGTGTCCCGGAGGGGGCTGTGTCCCGGAGGGGGCTGTGTCCGGGAGGGGGCTGTGTCCGGGAAGGGGGCTGTGTCTGGGAGGGGGCTGTGTCCGGGAGGGGGCTGTGTCCGGGAGGGGGCTGTGTCCGGAGGGGGCTGTGTCCGGAGGGGGCTGTGTCCGGGAGGGGGCTGTGTCCCGGAGGGGGCTGTGTCCAGGAGGGGGCTGTGTCCCGGAGGGGGCTGTGTCCGGAGGGGGCTGTGTCCGGGAGGGGGCTGTGTCCCGGGAGGGGGCTGTGTCCGGGAGGGGGCTGTGTCCGGGAAGGGGGCTGTGTCCGGGAGGGGGCTGTGTCCCGGAGGGGGCTGTGTCCGGGAGGGGGCTGTGTCCGGAGGGGGCTGTGTCCGGGAGGGGGCTGTGTCCGGAGGGGGCTGTGTCCGGGAGGGGGCTGTGTCTGGGAGGGGGCTGTGTCCCGGAGAGGGCTGTGTCCCGGAGGGGGCTGTGTCCGGGAGGGGGCTGTGTCCGGGAGGGGGCTGTGTCCCGGAGGGGGCTGTGTCCGGGAGGGGGCTGTGCACAGAGACAGCTCCTTGCAGGGGCAGACCGCACCCGTCCTGGGCTGCAGCGGCCTGGCCAGCCCAGCCCGGACCCAGCTGGGCGCGGTCCCTCCTCTGCAAGGCTCCCCGCGCCCCCCCCCCCCCCACACACACACACACATGCTGATCCACGGCCTCCAAGACAACAGCCAGCAGGGAAGCAGCTGTCACGTTGCCAGGGCACCACACGATGGCTTGTAATTATGATTTTATATGTAGATTTTATCGAGCCAGGTGTCACTCTTTTGTGCAGTCGTATAAAGGCAACTATTAAAAACAGGCACTTCTTCCATGTTCACGGCCGCACTCTGCTGAATCACATGTTGTTTTCCTTCTTTCGTGGGCTAATCTTTTAAATGAGGGAAAATTCAATTACATAAAAGTTAGAAGAAACAGGATCGTGAATCTCCAGGTAACCGTCATCATATCTGGCCTCGAGCACACACCCCTTGCCACCCCCCACCCTAGGTTAGTGGAGAAGGGACTTCGGACACCGCATCATTTTCTCTATAAGCTCTTGTGCAGGAGATAAGGTTTCTTTATTTTAAACGTGGCCCTGATATCGGGTCACACCTAAGAAGAACAATTTCTTACTGCCGCCAAAATACCGATCAACGCCGAATGTCCTCGTGTGCCGATGGTTTGGTCAAATTGGACCCAGGCGAGGCTGCGCTTTGCATGGGGTTGATGCACCTCTGCCGTCTATGCCCCTCCCTCGTTGTTTCCCTGGCGATTTATTTATGGAAAAAGCTGGGTGATGTGTCCTGAAGAGATTTTGCATTTTTCTTTCTTTTTTTTTTCTCCTCCAAATATATTTTTATTGATTTCAGAGAGGAAGAGAGAGGGAGAGAGATAGAAATATCAAGGATGAGAGAGAATCATTGATAGGCTGCCTCCTGCATGGCCCCCACCTGGAATGGAGCCCACAACCAGGCATGTGCCCTGGCCGGGACTCAAACCATGACCTCCTGGTTCTTAGGTTGATGCTCAACCACTGAGAATCACTGGCTGGGCATTTTGGGTTTTCCTGAAGGCATTTCTATAGTGTCATTGAGTGCTCCTCTGCCCCCATGTTTCCTGGGGCTTGGGAAGAGTTGGGAATGACTGCATTGATAGGGGCAATAGAGATGGGAGTGGACAGCCCAACCCTGCTCCCGACCTGCTGGGTCCGCGCTTGGGTGGGACACGCACATCCTTCTCCGGGTCTGTCTCAGTCAGGTGCGGGCCATGGGGGTCCACAGCTCCTCCTTTGTGCTGGCTTCTTGGACTTGGTTGGGGCATCTCCGGTTGGCAGTGATGAGCTTGGCCAGCCGCTCCAATCCAGGAAGTGAAGGCCGCTGGCTCAGCTGGTGCCAGAGACCCAGCTCCCATGCAGCCACCGTGAGAGCCTTGAGAGGGCGCCAGGGGCTGGGGCTGGGCCGCCGGCTCTGGTTCCCACTGGTGTTTAGATGCACTGCCTCTTGGTCACAAATACTGGGACATTTCTTCCCAAGGCCCCCAAGGAATGCTGGCTCTCCTCACCCCCCTTTTTATTGACTTTATTGAGATGCTTGGTTAGCAAAGTGATACAGGTTTCAGGTGCACAATTCCACAGCACACCGCCTGCACCAGTGCTATGTGTTCCCACCTGCTCCACTACTGTGTGTTCCCACCTGCACCAGTACTGTGTGTTCCCACCTGCTCCACTACTGTCTGTTCCCACCTGTCCCACTACTGTGTGTTCCCACCTGCACCAGCACTCTGTGTTCCCACCTGTCCCAGCGCTATGTGTTCCCACCTGCTCCAGCGCTGTGTGCTCCCACTTGCACCAGCCCTGTGTGTTCCCACCTGTCCCAGCCCTGTGTGTTCCCACCTGCACCAGTGCTGTGTGTTCCCACCTGCACCAGCGCTGTGTGTTCCCACCTGTCCCAGCCCTGTGTGTTCCCACCTGTCCCAGCCCTGTGTGTTCCCACCTGTCCCAGCCCTGTGTGCTTCCACCTGTACCAGCCCTGTGTGCTCCCACCTGCACCAGCGCTGTGTGCTCCCACCTGCACCAGCCCTGTGTGTTCCCACCTGTCCCAGCGCTGTGTTCCCACCTGCACCAGCACTGTGTGTTCCCACCTGCACCAGCCCTGTGTGTTCCCACCTGTCCCAGCCCTGTGTGTTCCCACCTGTCCCAGCCCTGTGTGTTCCCACCTGTCCCAGCGCTGTGTGTTCCCACCTGTCCCAGCCCTGTGTGCTTCCACCTGTACCAGCCCTGTGTGCTCCCACCTGCACCAGCCCTGTGTGCTCCCACCTGCACCAGCGCTGTGTGCTCCCACCTGCACCAGCCCTGTGTGTTCCCACCTGTCCCTGCGCTGTGTGTTCCCACCTGCACCAGCACTGTGTGCTCCCACCTGCACCAGCGCTGTGTGTTCTCACCTGCACCAGCCCTGTGTGTTCCCACCTGTCCCAGCCCTGTGTGTTCCCACCTGTCCCTGCGCTGTGTGTTCCCACCTGCACCAGCACTGTGTGCTCCCACCTGCACCAGCGCTGTGTGTTCTCACCTGCACCAGCGCTGTGTGTTCTCACCTGCACCAGCGCTGTGTGTTCCCACCTGCACCAGCCCTGTGTGTTCCCACCTGCTCCACTACTGTCTGTTCCCACCTGTCCCACTACTGTGTGTTCCCACCTGCTCCACTACTGTGTGTTCCCACCTGTCCCAGCCCTGTGTGTTCCCACCTGTCCCAGCCCTGTGTGTTCCCACCTGTCCCTGCGCTGTGTGTTCCCACCTGCCCCAGCGCTGTGTGTTCCCACCTGCCCCAGCGCTGTGTGTTCCCACCTGCTCCAGCTCTGTGTGCTCCCACCTGCACCAGCGCTGTGTGCTCCCCGCCCCAAGTTCCTTTCCTAACCCCGGGGCCAGCATCAGCAGGACGCCTGGGACTCCAGCCACAGCTCCCAGCTCCCAGACTGTTAGAAAGGTCCCTTTCCTTTCCTTTTCTTCTTTCTGCTCACTCAGCTTTTCCCTCTTTCACCATCAACCCGGCGTGTTCAGTGCACTAGGGGGAGCTGCTGTTTAACCAAACCTGCAGGGACCTTTTGCAACTGAAGAGCAGCAGGACAGGGCCTGAGGGGCGGGATGGGTTAGGGCAGAGCGGGCAGAGCGGCACAGAGCGGAGCCCACCGCCATGAAATGGGCTCCTTGCACAACACACAGGTGAGGGGACGGGGTGTCTGGGGTCAAGTTCCTCTCTGCCCCCACCAGCTGTGGGAGAGCCATTCCCTCTCTGGGCCCTGGTGGTCGGACCCTGCCCCATCACAGGGCCAACCACAGAGCCCCGCGAAGCGCCACAGCGGCATCATGGGGACAAGGGAGGCCTGGGACGCGCTCCCCCAGTCCGTCTGTGAGTCCGGAGGATGCTCGTCTATTCACGCCCCCGCCTGTCAGCTTCGTGGCATGGGATGTCGTGTTACTGTGTTGTCCAGGTGGTATTTGTCCCAATAAAGTGCCGCCCCCACCCCCAGGAGACTGGTCTAACGGGGCCCTGCAGGTGGCTCTCACATCCTGCTAGAGGCCCTGCTCCGCTCAGTGTCCTCCTGTCCATGGTGACCTCCCAGGACGACGTTTTTCTGTTTCTGGAGTGGAAAGAACTGGGCTTGGAGCTCTAAGTTTGGGTATAGACTTGACCACTTACTGGCTGTGTCTGTTCGTTGGTTCATTTGTCCATTCATTCATTCTCTCATCATTCCATACTGCCTGTTAGTGCTAATGCCGAGCATTGTGCTGAGAGCTGGAGAAAGGACATGAAGGCCCTCCTTCTCCGGAGAGACCACCAACAGGCGAAGAAGTAAGAAAATGAGACACAAGTTATTTGTAGAAACAGAGTAAGGGGCTGCGATTACGAATAAGGAGGAAAGACTCCCTGGAGGGGATGGGGAGGATGGCCTCTGGGGCAGACACTGTGATCCGTCACCTGGCTCTGCTTCTTAGGGGGCACACTGTTCTTCAGAGAACTGCCCTCGGGCCATTGAGCAGGAGAGGCCTGAGTGTAGGTCCCTCTGGCAGGGGATGGGGGCTCAAGGCCACTGACTGACTGGTGCAGGGGTTCAAAGCCCAGACCCCTTACCTGGAGTCAAGGAGAGCTCCAAGCTATCGTGGACTCTGAGGCTCCCCGTGGGGTCAGACTGAGGGTCACACACTTCCTGCTTCCCCAACTCCCTCAGTCTCCCTTTCCCACTCCAGTGCGTCCTTCATCGCTCACTCACCGCACTCCCCGCCTCAGGCTCTGCTTTACATGAACCCGACTTAACATAACCTCTGTGAGGAGAGGGTCCTGACGCCCAAACCTCAAATGCAAGAGGCAGCTGGTCCTGGGAAGAGCCAGAAGGATGAGGAGGAGAGGGTGGGCTTGCGGGGAGAGGAAAGAGTGTGCGCAAAGGCCCTGAGGAGGCAGAGGGTTGAAAGTGCATGTTCTGCTTGGGAAGTGCTGTGGGAGGGAAGACAGGGCGGAGTTGCAGGGTGAAGGTCTTTGCATCTGTACCGCCATCCTTAGATTTATTTATTTTTTTTTTTCAGGTTATTGGAGGAGGAATTTTTATTTTTTATTTTTTATTTATTTTTATTAAATTATTATCCGTGTCCATCCTTAGATTTTAAAAATACATATATTTGTTTATTTCAGAGAGGGAGGGAGAGATCGAAACATCAAAGATGAGAGAGAATCGTTGATCGGCTGCCTCCTGCACACCCCAATGGGGAACCCAGCCGAGAACCCTAGGGCATGTGCCCTGATCAGGATTCGAACCTTGACCTCAAGGTTCATGGGTGGACGCGCAACCACTGAGCCACAGGGGCCAGGCCATCCTTATATTTTTATTTTGCAAATAGTGGGGCTGAGGAAGAGGCAGGACGGGGCCTGTGTGCTACCCTGTGAACCTGGGGCTGAGTTCCAGAGCAGATCTGGCGGGAAGACAGCCGGTGGCCCCTGGTCACTCCGCCCCTCTGCCCTGGGAGACCCAGAGCTGCCGGGAGACAGAGCCACTGGGACTGTCAGGGGGGAGACGTGGCCAGGCTTGCTTTTGAGAAAGATCACAGCAGAAAAGTAGAGGACATCAAGATCGGGGACCCAGAGGTCATTGGGGCGGAGTGGGCGAGGCAGGGACTCTGGCACCAAGTGATGTGGGCCTGAACCTGGTGGCCAGGGAGGGCGGGTGAAGGGGAGCAAATTACAAAGAGAGATTAAGAGATAAAATGGAGAAGACTCGGGAGGCTGGTTAGTGTAATGGAAAAATGTCAACTACAAAAGTCATATTGAAGATACGGTTATTTAGAAGTGACTCAAACGAATCGAAGCAAAGGCTTGGGCATCAGACCGTCTGGGTTGGAACTCAGGTGAGCAAGTTCACTGCTCTGAGTGGCAGTGGCAGCCTCTGTGCCCAGCAGGTGAGCCTGTGCCCCGGGGGATGGTTGGGAGGAATAGATGAGAAACAGAACTCATCACATTCTCTCTCTTCCCCCCCCACCCCCCCACCCCCCCGCCCCAGATCCCCCCAGAGCCCTAATACTCTGTCACTCCATCATCCTGCAGAGCGAGCTGAGGGTGGAAGGCCTGCGCCAAAGAAGGAGGAGGAGGAGGAGGAGGAGGAGGAGGGGAAGGAGGGGGAGGGGGAGGGGGAAGAGGAGGAGGAAGAGGGGAAGAGGAGGAGGGGGAAGAGGAGGGGGATGGGGAGGGGGAGGAGGAGGAGGTGTGATTCCCAGGTAAGCAGAACTGGATCACAGTGAGAGGCAGTAAGTGGCTCCTGATGGCTGCAGCCTGATTAACTCACCACTTAACCCAATTGCTTTCTATTGCCTCGATCGACTGCAATTGCCAGGAGATAAAGGGGCTTAATGCGAAAAGCTTGGCCTGCCTGCACATCTACAAATGAACTGTTCCCTCCCCCTCCGCAGCCTCCTGCCTGCCTGGCTCCCGCAGAGGTAACTGGCGTCAGGGGTGGCCAGGAGGATGGCCAGCACGGTGTCCTCACTGCGTGAATCCTGGCCCTGGCGTTTCCCCCCTTAGCATCCTCTGCCCACAGCTGACATCAGGCTGGTCTCTCAGGAGGGCAGCGTGTGGGGTAGAGGAATACTTACTGAAACTTGGGCTCTGGGGACGGCGCCCCCACTCACTAGTGTGGAACCTCTGGAAAGCTGCTTAACCATGAGTTCCGGGGCCTGCGCACTTACAGGCACCGAGCCTCCTGCGTGCTTGGCCACAGTATGCCTTTCCGCGCCCCCTCCTCAGGGCTGGCAGCAGCGCCAGGAGGGCGGGTAGATGCCTTCGTGATCCCAGCTCCAAGCCCAGAGCCTGGCACACGGCAGACCCTGGGGATGTGGTCTATGTAAAATGATGGCGGGGTGAGAAGATGAATAGTTGGAAAATTGACTAGATGTATAGATGGATGAGTCATGGGATGAAGGATAAATAGATGAGTGGAAGGATGGATGGACTGACAGATGGAAAGAAGGGTCAGTGAATAGAGAACGAAAGGATGAATGGATAAAAGGATATGTGATGGGAAGGATAGGTGGATGGAAAAAATAATGAAAGGATGTACAGATGGATGGAAGAAAGGATACATGGATGTATGGAAGCATGAATAATGTTTGGATGGGTGGGTGATGGATGCATGGGTGGGTGGATGGGTGGATGGGTGGGTGATGGATGGATGGGTGGGTGGATGGGTGGATGAGTGGGTGATGGAAGGATGGGTGGGTGGATGGAAGAAAGGATGGGTGGAAGAATGAATGATGTTTGGATGGGTGGGTGATGGATAGATGGATGAGTGGATGGGTGGGTGGATGGGAGGGTGATGGGTGGATGGATGAGTGGGTGGGTGGTTGGATGGATGGGTGGTGGATGGGTGGGTGATGGGTGGATGGGTGGATGGGAGAAAGGATGGGTAGAAGAATGGATTGAAAGATAGATGGATGCTTGCAGACCCTGTTCCTACAGGGAGGTACCAGTCTGAGAGGACAGCCCACAGTTTTTGTCCAAAATCATCCGACACATGTTGCGATTGACTCTGGAGTCCTAAACTTAAGTGTCTCTTACCCCCACCTGCAGAATAATGAGTTAGACAAATGACCTCTACAGTCCTCATTTCCGTCCCTGTCCTGTGAGATGTTGACACTTAAGAGTGGAGGAGGGAAAAAGAGAATAGTTAACATTTATAGTTTGAAAGGACATCCACTCACAAGCATCATTTTATATGAACCTCACACAACCTGTGAGAGTTGCACAGCAGCTATATTATCATCCCCGTTTTCCAGATGGGGACACTGAGGCTCAGAACAGTACCACATGGTATTAACAATGCATATTCTTGCCCGGCCAGCATGGCTCAGTGGTTGAGTGTTGACTTATAAAACAACACGTCATGGTTTGATTCGGGGTCAGGGCACATGCCTGGGTTGTGGGCTCGATCTCCAAAGTGGAGCATGCAGGAGGCAGTTGATCAAAATTCTCTCTCATAATTGATGCTTTTATCTCTCTCTTCCTCTCCCTTCCTCTCTGAAATTAATAAAGATATATTTTTTAAGAGGACGAAGGGTGCCACATGTGAGAGCTCAGTAATGAGAGATGTGTAGGGCGGACGTCCTTGGCCACCTGGTCCAGCACGGTTTCAGGGGAGCGGAAAACCTGACTAAAGAGTCTACAGAGAGGAAATGGAGACCGGCATGGCAGACGCCTGGTCTGGGAGCTTTGCTATACAGTAAAAGAAAGGACCTGCGCACTTACAGGCACCGAACGCCTCCTGGTGGTTGGCCACAGTATCCCTTTCCATGCCCCCTCGGAGTGGGGTTAAGGGAGTTTTTGTTTGTTTTTAAGGTGGGAGAAATTATATGCTCATATATTGAAAGGAACAATGTATCCCAGTATCTATTCATCCACCCACTCACTCACCTACCCAATCATCCACCCACCCACCCATCCACTCATTCATTCATCTATCCATCTACCCACTCATCTACATCCATCCATCCATCCATCATCCATCCATCTACCCATCTATCCATCCATCCATCCATCCATCCAACCATCATCCATCCAACCATCATCCATCCATGTATCCATCCACCTCCCACCCACTAGTACCGGCCCACCGGCCGCGAGTTTGACAAGCTGAGTGTAGAGTGTGAAGCTAAGAGAGGACCTAAAGGGACACAGCCTGGAGAGAGGGGGAGGGAGAGGAGTGGTCAGAGGAGGTGGACTCCCCTCTGCCCTGACCTTCGGCAGCTGGTCTCAGCATGTGGTCCAGGCCCTGTCCCTCCCACCCACACAGTGAACTGGCTCACTCTGCCCACTTCCTGGCACCCGGGAGGCACCTGGTCCTCCTCCTCAGCTTCCAGACCAGAGCGGGGGACTCGCTACCTGGAGGGCTCATCACCCCGGCGAAGTGTCGGCTCCCGCCCCCTCCTGCTTGGCCCCCGCTGGCCCTTCTGGCCCTGTCATCTCAACCCTCATGGGCCCCCCGAGGGCCCCCTGGCCCCCAGAGTTAGAGTTCTCCGTTTGCAAAGAGAAAGGACATTTACTGGTTTTGTGGATTGAAAAAGGAATACAGGCTGGTTTTATGTTCATGATCAGCTAATCCCGAAAGATGGAGATAAAATTAAAATCACGTACAATCTCTTCCCCGGAGGAAATCGCTGTGCACATTTTGCTGTGTGTTTCTCCAGAATGTTTTCGATTGATGGGCACACGGGTGTGCCCACACGCTCTCTTTTGTTCAATGAAGCCTGTGCTCTGAGACGCGCATTGTGGGGCCGTCTCCGCGCTGGCGCACCCCGCTCTCCAGCTGCGGCTTTTATTGTTCTGTGGCGAGAGAGGGCCTTGGCTTAATCACACCTTCCTGGCAGGCACGTGGGGTCAACGCCTCTAAAACGCGTCTCCTGTGACACGCAGTGCTCTGGGTACATCCTTGCTCATACGTCTTTGAGCACGAAGTTGGACTATTTAAACATGGTGGTGAACCCTTTTTAAACGCGGGCTCATCTCATAAAGGAAATTGGTTTTTATTTTCAAAGGCAAGGGCGATTACAGGAACAATGGTTGCCAGGCAACCTGTGGATGGGGATTCAGCGTGGAGGCCAGCGCACACAGCAGCCTCTACGCCGCCCCAGGAACCAGGAGCCTCTCAGGCCGCCAACCTAGGTAGCAGCACCCTCTCACCCCCCTCCCTGAAGCTCCCCACCTCAGCCACGCCCCCACCCCATCTGTCCCTCCCACAGGGAGCCCAGGCTTCCCGCCACAGCCTCAAGCCCTCTGTCCCCCCTGTCCTGCAGCAATCCTGCCTCCTGCTATTCCTCTCCTGGACAGCAGCTTAGCAGCCACCGGTTCAAGGCCGTCAGCTTCCGTGCCAGGTGGGTGCTGGGGCTCCACCCACATTCTCTCATTCGACACGAGCAGTAGACACTGTCACCCCCATTTTACAGATGCAGAAACTGAGAGCCAGAGCATTCAGTTGTCTGGGCCAAGGAAAAATAGCCAGCGTTGGAGCCAAGATTGGAACCTGTCTGGTCCACAGACCCTGCTCCCTTTTACCGTTTTCTTTCTTTTTAAAATATATATTTTTATTGATTTCAGAGGAGAAGGGAGAGGGAGAGAAAGAGAGAAACTTCAATGATGAGAGAGAATCGTTGATGGGCTGCCTTCTGCATGCCCCGCACTGGAGATGGAGCTTGGAACCCAGGCATGTGCCCTGACCAGGAATCTAACCATGACCTTCTGCTTCCTAGGTCGACGCTCAACCACTGAGCCACCCCGCCACTGAGCCACCCCGGCTGGGCTACACCACTTTATTTTTATTTATTTATTTTTTAAATATATATTTTATTGATTTTTTACAAAGAGGAAGGGAGAGGGACAGAGAGCCAGAAATATTGATGAGAGAGAAACATCGACCAGCTGCCTCCTGCACACCCCGCACTGGGGATGTGCCAGCAACCAAGGTACATGCCCTTGACTGGAATCGAACCCGGGACCTTTCAGTTCGCAGACCGACGCTCTATCCACTGAGCCAAACCGGTTTCGGCTGGGCTACACCACTTTAAATGAGCTTTTAAAACAGCCCTGGCCAGAGCTGCTCAGTGGTACAGCATTCGTCTTGGGTTCTATACCCGGGATGCAGGTTCATGCCCCAGCCCTGATTGATGTGTGTCTGAACAGTCGCACTGTTCCGTCTCCTGGCACTTCCTTCTCCACATCCAGCTTCAGGATTGGCCGGTGCAGGAAGAGAACAGGGAGTACCTGGCTCCAAATCGCTTCATCCCAGAGTGGAACACATCGCTTCCGCTCATATTTCACCGCCAACGAGTCAGAGAGATGCTCACACTCTCAGGGGACGACTGGGTTTGTCTAGAAATGGTCAGTGAATGCCACCCGCTGTCTCCAAATCTGCAAAGCAAGCCACGCAGTCCCTGCCATCCTCCACGCCCGTTCCCTGGCAGACTGGGCTCACTGGGCTCCGTGGTGCGAGGTGCTGGGTCTTTTGACACCAAAGCCAAGGCTCCGCCCTCCTCGTATTCACCTTCCCCGCCAGCCCCACCCACATTCTGGTCTCACTTCTGGCTTCTCCCTAAAGCGGAGCCTGGGTGCAGGGCGTGTACTCGGGAGGTGAGCCCAGGAAGCCCCAGTGAGGGAGCCAGAGAAGGAGATTGACCATCGACAGGCAAGGAGGGGACGCCAACCATGTGTGTGCATAGCAAGCTGGTCCCTGTGGAGGCCGCTAGGCCCCACTCAAAGGGGACCCTCTGAGGAACCATCCTGAGCTGTGGGAGGCTGGAGTGCGTACCCCTGCCCGCTGTCCCCCACTGACGGGGGCGATCCCAGGGGGAAGTGAGCGTCCCTTTTCTCACGGGGGACAGCACTGCAGCCCATGTCCAAGGAGGGTCCACAACAGATGCTGGAGGGAGAGCCACGCTGGTCATGAAGCCACATGGACACCCAGGCAAGCAGCCCTGCGTGGCCCCTCAAAGGAGGCAGCTTCCCGGCAGCTGCGAGCTATTTTCTTCTCAGCTCAGTCCCGATTTGGAAGGAGGCAAATGCTCTGCATGGAAATGAGGGAAACAGCAGCAATGTGGTGCCGACCGATTCAGGCGGGAGCAGGGTGAGGTGGCCCCAGGGGCCCGGGCGGCCCTCCCTGCTGGCGGGCACACTGTCCAGAAGTCAGGGACGTGCGAAGGGACTGCACAGGGACACAGAGACCGGCCCCCGGGCTGGAACCCGGGCATGTGCCCTGACCAGGAATCCAACTGTGACCTCCTGGTTCATAGGTAGATGCTCAACCAGTGAGCTATGCTGGCTGGGCCATCGAGGGCACAGTCTTGGAGCCAGACTGCAGGCCCTGAGCCTAGGGGTGGTGTGTTTATATCTTCATGGGGCTTTGCATTAAAAGCACAAGCACATACAAGATCGCCGAAACCGGTTTGGCTCAGTGGTAGAGCATCGGTCTGCGGACTGAAAGGTCCCAGGTTCGATTCTGGTCAAGGGCATGTACCTTGGTTGCGGGCACATCCCCAGTAGGGGGTGTGCAGGAGGCAGCTGATCGATGTTTCTCTCTCATCGATGTTTCTAGCTCTCAATTTCTCTCCCTTCCTCTCTGTAAGAAATCAATAAAATATATTTTTTTTAAATAATAAAAATAAATAAATAAAACCACAAGCACATGCAAGATTGATGCTGACATCAGGAACCAGGAAGAAGAGGTGGCCTGCTTTGGGGCGGGAGTCTTAACTCTAGTTCTGATTATATTTACACTAGAGGCCTGGTGCACGAAATTCATGCATGGGTAGGGTAGGGTCCCTAAGCCTGGCTGGCAGTCAGGGCCAATTGGGGCTTCCTTCATTCTGCACCGCCCCCTGGTGGTCATCACACCTCATAGGGAGCGATAAAACTCCTGGTCTGCAGGTCAAACTCCTGAGGGAACACTTTGCATATTAGCCTTTTATATATATAGATCACCCAGAAATCTGATGATGATTACCTGCCCAATATCACTCAGTGGGGAAAATCCTTATTGCCTCTGTCTCATCCCGTATAGGGCACAAAAGCAGTTCCTTCCACAAAGGGCTGTGGTGGGGGAATGAATGAATGAATGAATGAATGCGTGTGAATCCTTAGAACAGTGCCTGGCACAAAATAAGTTTTTGATACATGTTATTTTTTTTTTTTATGGTGGCAATTGTTACAAATATTATTACCTTATTTGTTCAAGTATAGAGCCTTATAGGTATTCCGTTAGCGTTGAATGAGCCATTGAAATAAATGCAGGGGGGATAAGAGGCTGGAAGCGGATCATAGCAAAGATTGAAACAGACACTTGGTTTGCACTTGATTGGGTCTATTTGTTATTGTGATCTGGTATCCATGGAAACTGCTGAGCAGCGAACTCAGAACAGACAGTTTTCCTCTGTGCTGGGTACACCAAGGTCCGTGTGGGCCGCTGCCATGTGCAGCCCACAGAGGGGGCAGGTTCCTGACCAGCCTGCTCCTCTCTCTCCTCACCCGGCGGCGAACTCTCCCAGGGCGGGACCCGTGACTCCGTGACTACGAACACTCAGAAACCGGCGTCCACGTGTCTGCTGGGACAAGCACGTGCTCATGCCTCTTAGGGGAAGGGAGGAGTGAATGAATGAATGAATGAATGCTTTCTGATTGGCTCAGGAACTGGCAGGACTGAACCTTCCAGGAAGAACGGCAGACCTTTCCGCTGGGAGGGGCTGGGGAAGGTGGGATTAACCATCACTCTGCACCAGATCAGACCAGGTGTCAGCATGATTGACACCATTCATGGAAGCAGGATCAGACCTAGTTCAAGTTCAATTCCAAAATGGCGACGAGCTTGGGCTTTGGAGGCCATGAGATCTGGGAGGAAGTCCTGGCCCAGCCACACCCCAGCTTTGTAGATGCAGGCAAAGGATTTCCTTCTCTCGGCTCGGCTGTAGCCTCTGTACGCTGGGCCGATGGCAGGTGCGTCGCAGGGGGGATGTGCAGGGAAAGTGGTCCATGTGTGCAAAGCCCTGTCCTTTCCGAGGGATTCGGGAACGCTGGTGGCATGGGGGAGGGGAGAGGCTTTGCAGACAGTAGAGCGCAGCTCACACGTGCGGGGCCATGAGGATGGCTTGCGCAGCAGAAAGAGCCTGACCCTTTTGGACCAGTCTCCCAGGCGGGAGGAGGGGGTAGCAGAGAAGGGAGCACAGGACTCAGAAAAGGAAAGAGCCCAGAAACCCAGTGGGGAGCTTCCCAGGGCCATGACTCGGGGACCGGATGCCTGGGCTCAGGCCTCTCTCTCCCTGCTTTCCGAGACTCAGGGGAAAGCAGCCATCGGGCACGGCCGCGGCGCCGTGCTGGTGGAGCAGAGGCAGTCTCGGGGCTGCCGTGGGGTTGAGGGGACCCAGCCTGTGTGTGGCACAGTTCACACTCGGTAGATGTGGCCGCCCCCACCTCTCCACCCCGCCCACCCCTCAGGGGACAGCGCGTCCTTCTGCAGCCTGTCCAGTCTCTGCTTTGCACAGTGCGATGAGAAAGTAAACCAGGACAGCAAGGGGACAGGCAGTTATGGTGAGGCAGGGACTGCTGTTACCCCCATGTCCCAGGCCGGGTGAGGGAGCCCAGCTGGCACCGGCTTCCCATCCAGCTCTGTCTGTGCACAAAGCTGGTGCCCGTGCCCCAGCCAGGGTCCCTCTCCAGCTCCAGCTCCAAACTTGGCTGAGAGCACAGGGACAGGAACCAAGGGGGTGCTTCCCCAGCCCGCACTGCCCCCCACCCCCCACCCTTCCTGCTCCCCAATGTGACCCCTCAGCCTGGGGCCCTTAGCCTCCTCAGAAGCTAGGGAGGGGGTCACAGTGTGGCCTCTGCCACAGATAGCAGGTAATTCGGAAATTGCATTTGTCCTTATCTCCCTCTCACCCTTTATTGCTTCCCCGGGGACAGCTGTAACCATGGCCTCTCTGCAAATCAAGCCAGTCTCCTGGCGACAGGCACAGGCCAAGGGGGAGGGCGATGAGGGGAGAGATTACATCTTCAGGTGGAGGGACACCCTGTCCCTCAGCGCAGGGCGTGCTGACAGGCCCTGAGGACTCCCGGAGCACAGTCTGTGCCGCAGGAAATGTGCGGTCCGGAGGCGGGGGCGGGGGCGGGGGCAGGGCTCGCACCTGCCCTGGGCTTGCTGTGTGGCTTCAGGCCCCACATGTAGCCTGTCCGAGTGTCAGAGTCTCACGGGTCAGAGGGGACCATAACTCTTCCCCACGATAGTCCAGCCAGCTGGCCTGGCAGACACCCACCGCTACATGCACTCTCCATGTGCTCTGGATCCCGTGGGGGCGGTGTGTGTGTGTGTGTTTAAAGGTATGTACTGGCGGGATTTTTAAAATTAAAATAGAGTAGTCACATCTATAATAATAAAACCATCTATAATAATAATAATAATATGCTAATTAGACCAGACAGCCGAGCCACCTTCTGGGCATCCTTCCAGATGAACCCACCACAGCAGGGGCCAAGGCAGAGGCTGTTAGGGGTGATCAGGCAGGCGAGTGGTTAGGGGTGATCAGGCAGGCAGGTAGAGGTGTTAGGGGCGATCAGGCAGGCAGGTGAGTGGTTTGGGGCAATCAGGCAGGCAGGCAGAGTGGTTAGGGGTGATCA